>NC_054856.1:2491419-2802847 GCF_016861625.1 Aspergillus luchuensis | reverse complement strand
TATAGGAATAATTCTTTAGATCCTAGATTATATTAAAATGATATTTTATATATAATATAAATCTGTATACAGAACAAGCCACCTTATAATAATATATTATATAAATCTTCTATATATATAAATTATATAAATTAATTATCTATAATCCTTTTTTATTTTATTAATTAAAATCTTAGAATACATCCAGCATATTAAATAGATTTAATTTAATAAATTTAATATTACTTTTTAATTAACTAATACTCTCAGCATTGATTTTAAACTCTATAATAAATATATTTCTTACTAAGAATCTCTGTATAACCGTTAGAGCAGGTCAGCTGGCTTACTGTGACCCTTGGGGGTAACACATGGTCGCAGATCATGTGAAATAGGCAAAGTCATATAATCTGCTTCTAATAATACACTTTACTGTCTTTTCCAGTATTTAGGAAGAATAGTAATCAGTTTAAAGTAGAATAATAGTTAAATTTATATATAATAATTAAATTTATTATGTCTTTTATGATATCTCTAATAGTTATAGTTAGTTTTTTAATTAAGGGGCCTGATAAGTAAAATAATATCTTATATTTAAAATACTGTGCTAGGAGAAGGCTTGCAGAAATTTTCAAGTAATTTTATCAGTAGATTTTTTTAATGACTGAAACTGCGAGCAGTGAATATTTAACTAATATAAGAATTAGTAAAATTTCTAAGTTATATAAATTCTCTAGTAATAAAAATATTATAATATTAGATTAATAATTATATAAAAAGAGGAATCTTGTCAGGAAATTATAATTATAAAAATAATTTATAAATCTAGATAAAATATTAAAAGATATAAATCAGTAATATTTTAGACTATAAAATCTTTCTATTAGTTTTTTATAATAGAAGAAATCATGAGAAAAAAGCAAGAAGGATTTTATATATTTAATAAAATTATTAGCTAGATCTGTAATGGATAAAAATATTATAAAAAAGAAATAATAAATTACTGTATTTATATAGTTTATATAAAGAATTATTTTATATAAAATATATATTATTTTATCCAGAATAGTTTAAAAATAGTAGATACTGTTTTTTACCTGTATTTTTATTACTTTTTCAATAAAGATAATATAATAAAAAAATACTTGCTAATAGATAATTTATTTTAATTTAATTAAAGTATTATAACTTTCTTCTTTGATAATTTAATAATTTTATAAATCTGTGAAGAAATATAAACTAATATTATTAAAGTATAAAATAAAAAATTAATAATCTATATATAAATTTATATAATATATCTATTAATAGTACGCCCAGCTTCTAAAATTATATATAAAAAATTAATAAAAGAATTATCTGCGCGCCCAGGTACTAGAAAAGATTTATAAAAAATTTTTAAAATATTTTGAAGAGCCGGATATATATAATATTTTTATAATTTATCTATAAATTATTAAAAACTAAATACTAAAATAATAGGAAATACTTGCAGTAAAGTAGAAGAATACTAAAATATTATTTTAAGAAAATTATAATAATCCAGATAATACAGAATCTAGAAAGTATAAATAAAATATTAGAGTAAATTTAAATATAATGAAAAAAAGATTTTAAATAAATAATTTTATATCTGATATTAAATATTATTAATACTAGAAACTAGAATATATAACAGCTTATTATCTAGAAAATATAGTATAAATAAAAAAATAAATATTCTAGTCTTATATGTAGTAATAGTACTGAAATTTTAATTATAAAAAAGTTTTAACTTTATTAATATATAAATAATAGTTAATATATTTAACGGTCCTCTATTAGCATGTATTTTAATAAATTATAATAAATAAATAAATAAATCTACTGAATCAAGCCTCCTGTTGTATAAAGACTTTAAATAAATATTATATATTTTTATATAGATAATATAATCTTATAATAGATATTATAGATAATAAAGAACAGGGAAAAAAGAGTTAATAATATTTTGCTATAATAAATATATAGGACTTTAATATAATATTAGGTATACTCTAGCTATAAAACTAGAATCTAGATATTAATTTTAAAGAAAGCTGGTATTATTATATAAAGAAAATATAATTTAAAATAATTAATAAAAAATATTAATATTATTTTTTTAAAAAAATATGTATCTATACAGTACAGATTTATATAGATTTAGAAATTTTTAATATATAAGTAGTAAAAGTAAATAGTATATCTAAATTTCTAAATAGACATAGTAATTTATAGATATTTTTTCTGAAAAATAAACAAATATTTTTATATTATATTCTAGCTATAATTATATAATTAGGTTAAAAGTAAGAAAATAATCTTTATATTAATAATCTATAATTTTTCAGAGATCAAGCTCTAAATCTTATATAAATGTATTATAATTATATTATAATAAGAATAGATTTATCTTTTTTAGAGTCCAGCAGATATATTAATCTTGTTTATTTCTAAGAAAGATAATATATTATATTTTTATATAAATTATTATAAATTAAATATAATTATTATTAAAAATTATTATTTTTTTATTTTTAATCAGCGAGACTATGGACAACTTTAATAAGATTAAAATTCTAATATAATTTAATCTGTATAATATTTATTATTATATTAAAATTAAGAAAAATAATAAATAAAAAAAACTGCTTTCTATATCTGTTATAATTATTATAGATATATTATTATATTATTTAATTTAAATAATGTATCTATTATATTTCAGAGCTATATAAACTATATATTTAATAATTTACTTGACATCTGCTATATTATAATATATATTATAAAAAATATATTAAATATATACAGACAGTACTAGACTGTTTAAAAATATTAATTAATAATAAAAATCTTTAAGTATAAATTTTATATATAGAAAATATACTATTTAAGATTTGAGATTAAATTAGAAGAAGTTTTTATAAAAAAAGAATAAATTAATATAATTTAATTATAATCAGAATTAAAAACTGTATATGAAATCCTGGTATTTATAAAATTTATAAACTTTTATAAATAATTTATTAAAAATTATTTTTATATTATTCTTTCTCTCACGGAGTTCACATACTAAAAAAAAGAAAAGTTAAGATCTCTTATAATATTAAAATAAAACTACTAATAATATATATTTCTGGATTAATTTATGAATCTTTTATTTAATATAAAAAAAGATATTTAAAAATTGAAAAAAGTTTTTTAAAATATATTATTCTTATAATATTTTAATCTAGAATTATAAATTAAGCTTAAAACAGACTTTTTAGATTTTATTATTAGTATAATTATATTATAATTACAGGTAGAAGGAGTATAATATTTTATTATATTTTTTTAAAAAAAACAGATATAAAATATTTATATTTTATAAATAACTAAGAATTACTTGTTATTATAGAAACATTTAAATAATATTATTATTATTTAAAAGAAAATAGTAAAATCTAATTATATTAATTTTAGAATATTTTTAAGTCCTATGCTTAAGAAACTAAGTCTTTAATATATTAAATAAATAAAATTATTAATTAATATTTAATTTTATAATTAAGTACTAGCTCAGAGAAAGGAATTTTATAAATATATTTAATTAATATCTAGATCTTGTATCTTTACTAGAAGAAATAAAATAAAATTTATTATTATATATATTATAAATAAAGTTATTAAAAAGTTTAGTAAATTTAAAAAAATAAATAAAATTATTAAAAGATTACCAGCAGAAAGTAGCTGAAGTAATTATGTAAAAAATAAGTTAAATATTTAAATATATATTTATAGAAAAGAGTGCCTACAGGTATTAAAATATATTTATAAATAAAAAAATACTAATAATAATATAGAAATTCTAGATTTTCTAGTATTAGGGATCTATATATATACAGTAATTAGATTAAAGATAATATACTCTGATCTGGAGGATTTTATAATAAATTTATTTTATAAAATATAAAAAAAGATTCATGGATATAAGAATAGAAAATTGAATTTTTTATTAAGAAAGCTAAGTAATCTGATTTGGAAAATAGATAAATGAAGTTTATTTAAAAAGAATAAGTATATAGTAGTCCTGACCAGCTTAATAATAAAATATAAAAATATTATAAGTGAATCATGATATATTAAAAAGTAAGTATTATTAAGAATAATATATTTTAAAGAATATTTAATATAAATATCAATAGTAGTATGCATGCTGAGATAGAAAGATATATAAAAATATATAATTTTTATTAAAGAATTTAAATTTATTATTATATATTTTATAGTAAACTGGAACTATTATTATAATTTAGTAAATTTAAAAAGATAAAAAATATAGATTTTATTACAGGCTTATTCCTGAGTGAATAATAAAGAAAAATCTATAATATAATTTTAGTAGTAATAAATATATATATTAGATTTATATTTTATTTACTTTATTAGAAGGATATTACAGCTCTGTAACTTATAAAATTAATATATAAATATATTAAATTTATTCTTGAAAATATGAAGAAATTAATAATTAATAAAGAAATTATCTTTATAAGTAGATATTAGATAATTTTATATTATTATATAAATGTTTATAAAGAATTATTAATAGTATATTACCCCTCAACAGATAGATAAACTGAGTGCTAAAATCAGGTTCTTGAATATTATTTATAAATTTATTTAAAATTTTAGGATGACTGGGCTTGATGGTTTTTAATAATTTATAATAATATAATTTATAATAATATAATTTATAATAATATAATTTATAATATTATAAAAATTATATCTTATAAGATACTAATAGACTTTATTTTTTGATTATAAATTAATATAGATTAAGAATTTTCTCCGGGTGAAGTATCTGCTGTAAAAAAATAAATAAATGTTTTTACTAAAATAAAAAAAATATCTAAAGTCTAATTAAATAAAATAAAGAAAGTAATAGTAAAGAAATATAATTATAAATATAAAGAAAAGATTTTCTAGATAAAAGAAGAAGTTATAGTATAAATTAAAAAATATTATAATTACTTATCTAAATATAAAGCTTGATTATTGATATATTAGATTTCTTTTAATAATTAATATTTAGAAATTATCATTATATAAGTTATAATTATTATTAAAATATAAATATTTATATCTAGTTTTTTATATCTTATTCCTAGAGTTATATTATTTCTAAGTAAGTTTTACTGATTTAATTATTCTTGATATTAATTAATAAGCATCAGGAATAGCTGGTAGAAAAGATCTTTATATATAAAATTAGGAGAATTTAAAAGAAATTCTTAATATAATAGTATAATTATAATCCTGAGAAAGATACTTGGAAATTTCTTATAAATATTAATAATATATAGATTTACTAGAACTGGCTATTTTAACTAATATTAAAAATAATATCTATTTGCTGATAAAAGTAATATAAATAATTAATAATATATAAGTTAACTAATTTATATTTTTATATTATTTTTATAGTATTATATATACCTGAGCAATGTACTCTAGATATAAATAAAAAAATAGTAATAATAAATTATATTTATTTTTTAGTTCTATAACTGATTCTCTGGGGCTGGCAGACTATATACTAGAAAATTAATAATATTATTTTAAATATAATCTGGTATGAAGTATTACCAGGCTGTATTTAATAATAATAATAAGTCTTTATAATAATAGCTGTAAAGTAGCAATATTTATCAGAAATTTGTTATATTAATTAGCCTAATATTGTATCTAATATATTTAATATAAGAGAATTACTTATTAAGATATAAGAATAGTAATAAACTGATCAATAATTAAATTTAGTATAATTAGTAAATATTATATAATGAAGATTAGTATCAGAGGTAGATCCTGTGAAAATAAGATATTAATAATACTAAAGATATTTAAAACAGTTACAGTGGGTAGAAAGAGAAAGAATAATAATAATAATAATAATAATAACAGCAGGTAAGATGGGTATCATAAATAAAGTAAATATAATAAAATTATTAGTAATAGTAATTAATAATAATATAGATAATAATATAAGCGGTAGTACAAGTATAGGTAATATATAAAATATAAAAAAGATAAATTATTTTCTTATTTATTTCTATAACTTTCTTAATAAATAAGAATATATTTAGTCATGCATTTTTCTTAAAAAAAAGAAAATTAGTAGTTAATATAAAAGTATATATAACATATAATTAAGCTGTATATAAACTCAAAATCTGCTTAATATAATTATTTTTTATATAAAATACAGATTATATATTCTTATTATATAGATTACTATATAAATTGCTACTCATACATAGAGGTAAGAAAAATATATTAAATAACTACTTTTTATAAGATAATAAAGAAAAATATATGTAAGTTATTTTATATAAAAATATATAAATAATATAAAAATATATTAACAATTATTATTACTGAGTAATCAAGCCAGTATAATAATATATTATAAAAAAAGAAGAGATGGTTATAAAAGAAAAAAAAATAAAGAATTCTTGATCTTATATAATTTATTATTATGAATTAAATATAATAAATAATAAAATTATTTATAAGTGAGTTTTTGCTTTCTAGAATATAAGATTATGAAATTATATTTACTATTTTATACCAGCCTGCTATAGAGTGCGTGTATAATATTATATTTTTACAGATAGAATCTCAGAGTAAAAGATATGTTCTGTATTAATAATAAAGGATTATAATTTTAATATTTTAATTAGATTATTGTGACTTCTTGATTTTTTAATTAAAAAATATATAAGATTATACAGACTACTTTACAGCTGCAGAGATGCTGCCTTTGGAAGAAGAAGATAGTATTAAGGTAGATTAGCTAGCTTATTATAATTTATAAAGATAATATATAATTATAGATTATATGAAATAGGCGAAGTCATGTAACCTGCCTCTAATAATATATCTTACTATTCTTTCCAGTATCTAGAAAGGGCAGCGATCAGTTCAAAGCAGAATAGTAGCTAGGTTCGCACATAGTAATTAAACTTATCACGTCTCTTACTACACCCCTAACAATAACTGAAATCTGTTTTTAAGACTAGAGTAAGTTATATTATGTAAGTATTATTCTGTATAGAATAATAATTTAATATATATTAATTGAGAAAGTACAGGCCTGGATATTTATCTAATTATAAAAAGAATTATATTACATATTTCTAGTAATAAAAAATAATTAAAGTAAAAAGTCAAGACTTAATAAAATAACCTATAAGATATAATTAATTTAACCAGGATTAAGACTATATAAATATTAATAAATCCTGTAATATATATCAATATATTAAAGTTTACAAAGTAGCTGATACTGTAAAATCTAGTATTTATTTTTATATTAATACAATTTTTATCAAGGTTATTTTATATATCTATATAAAGATCTCAATTTACTATTATCATTATTATTTAAGAATTTAAATTTACATTTAATAGATACTAGTCCTAATACAGAAGAGGGAGTATAGGATTAATAATTTATAAAATAAATAAATTAATAAAATCTATCATATTATTATAATAAATAAAATTAGATTTCGCTTTAAGTATTTACAGAAAAATTATTTTAGATTTTATTTAATTTTCTTTCTTACAGTTGTGTTCTGATAATATATATCAAAAAACTTCTAATAAAGATATAATATAGTATATAAATAAAATAGTTGTTTAATATTAATACATACATATTCAATAAGAAAATAAGAACTATAAGAAGATAGTACTCAATTATATAACTTATATTATATTTAGTAGATGTATATATATTTAAATATATATATCTATTTTTACAGCTTAGTATGTTCACATATATATAGATATTAATAACTATTCTTATTAATAAGATTCCAGATTTAGATATATATATTATTTAGATATCCTATTATGAAAGACTTTTCATGAGAGAAGTTAAACTAATTACTATAATTTATTTCTATTTTTTTTATTATTATTAAGATATGTAAAAAAGAATTATTCAAAATCACATTTAATTAATTGATTATCTACTTATATTCTTACATAAATAATGAGCTAATAATTAATATATATATAATAATATTATTGTATTAATTCAACAGGTTACAAGCTCCTATAATAATAAATTATCAAATATTTATATATACAGAATACTTATAATTATAGTATTCCTGATTTATTTCTTATATAACATGTTCACGTGGGTCAGGGAAAATTTTATTTTATATAAATTTACTCATCTGCCTCAGGCCCTGTTTACTAGATTTATTTATCATTAAAAAAATATATAATTTATTTTGGTATAATTATTATTCCTATAAAAATTTTTCATTGTAGAAAGTCCTTCCTTTTATATTTGATTTATTAATTGACTTAATTAATTAATTCATATATACTTAGATCAATTCTAATAGTTAAGTAATAGATAATAGTATTCTAGCAGCTAGATATTATATAATTAAGATAACTTAAAAAATATGTATATTTGAAAATAAGTAATATATATACAGAGATATCTATATAATCTGAAATTTTTAAATATTCTTTAAAATTTTTTTATACTTAATCCTGCTTTACTTATGTAGACTACAAGTATTAAGTTTAAATTATATAAATCTATATATATAAGTATCTGAAATCTTATTTATTAAATTTTCATTACTGAAGGATATAGAATTTATTCAGTTATATTAATTATTCTTCAATAAATATTTCTACTATAGTATTCTTATCTGTATAACTGGTAAAAGAAATTATTATTATTTTATTAGAAGAAAATATAACTATTTTTTTAATTATTTTATTTAATAAGATCTTGAACTGGCTTGAGATTTATATTATAATAATAAATCATAAAAGAAAGATATTACTGTTATACAAGCTAGGCTTTCTTTATACCAGTGTTTATTTATATTATACCCTCTACCTTCTATTTAAGGTAAGATACTATCTATTAACAGTAAGATTTTATCTGATTAAAATAAGGCTTTTTTTTAAGTCAGGCAGAGTACTACTGCTTATTATCTTAGAATTATTAGTATTATTATTACCTGAGGCAGAAAATTCAGACCTCAGGTAGTATACATGTAAATAAGAAGGTAATAAGATTCTGCTTAATTTGAAAAATAAGTCTTATCTATTTAGATAGATGGAATACAGCTGGAAAATATAGTATAAAGGCCAGTGTAGAGGAAGCCTGACTGGTATAATAATAATACTTTTCTTATATAATTTCATAGACTAGACTAATAAATCTAATTTCTTATATATATTTATAATTATTTATAAACAGTCTTAATTTTAATATTCTTTATATACGCATGTACATTATATATATACAAATAAAATATAATAGAAAATTTCTTATTCTATATATCTAATTTATTCTGTATATTTAATTAATTCTATAAATTTAATTATAATAAGATAATTTAGAAAAATAGTTTTTCTGATTCATATTGATATAAAGATAAGATTCTTATATAAAATATATATTTATATGCAGGGTAAGTATATTAGAAATAAATGTAAAAAATTACTTTACATGAAAACTGTAGGAGTTTATTATTTATTATATTTCTATATTTTATTTAAATCTCAGAATATATATAATATATTAAAAATAAAATTAATTTATTAAGTTTAATATTATCTTACAGCTAGACATTATTTTTAATACTAGTCTTAATAAGTAATTAATATATATATTACCAGAAATTCTTCTATAATTAAAAAGTTTAATAGAAAAAGTATCTAGCTAGTATATTATACTTAATTGAATTTATAATAATATTTTATATTTTACTTGACATAAATCAAAAAAGATTATGTAGGCCTGGATAATAGCTTAATTATTAAATATAATATATATTTTTAGAGATATAAAGATTATTATAATAAAAAAAATAAAATAATTAATAATATATTCTATAAGAATTGCTATTTAAGAAAATTTAAGGTATATCAATTCTAATAAGATTCTTATATTATCTATATTATCTCAAATTCTACAGAATAGCCAATATTATAAAACTTAATAATTAATATTATATTATTACTGTCTCTGTAACTGCTGTTATTAATATAATTATAGAATAAATTATCAGTATTAAATTACTGGTACTACTTGAATATTTTCTTTCTTAATTTTATAATCTCAGTGTGTAATAGACTTTTTTTATAAAAAAATATAATTAAATGAATAATTTTATGATTCAGTGGATACTAAAATTTAATAAAGATATTTTCAGTCTCTGCAGGAGGAAGAGGATTAGATTTTATTTTAAATTATAAAATTAAAACTGGATATATATGTTATAAAATATTTAATATAATAATAATATTATAATTTATAATTATAATTTTTTATTAATTTATTTATAAGGCTGGGGGCAGAATATAAAAATAAAATTCTTAAATTTTTACTAATTTAGATATATAATACTGGATATTCTCTAGACTTCTAATAATATATTCTAGAAAATTTTATATTCTATATAAGCTGCATAGAGTAATTATATAAAATTAAGATCTAGAATTATAATATATATCAAAGATTTAAAATAAATATTCTTAGAATAAACTAGTACTTAATAGTAAGATAAAGACTAAATTAACTGCTTTTATTTATATTTATTTCAAATAAATATTTCTAATAAATCAAGATTAAGGTAATACTAGAATAATAAAAGATTTCTAAAGAATTTCATATATTAAAATCTAATATTTTATAATATAATCAAGTTTTATGATACAAAGATCATGGATAATAAATATATTAGTAAATCAAACAAATTAAATTATATTTAAATAAATATATATATATTTACTTCTACTGCTCAGCATGCTTACATATATATTAAAACTAAAATAATTATCTTTTATTATAAAAATTTACATAAGAATATAAATATTGCTTGCATATTTTATTTAAAAGGTATTTTCTGCTTGCTAGACCAAGCTAATAATTATTATTATTAAGTATATTAATATTATAGAATAAATAATATATAAAATAATAATAATAATATAATAAAATACTAATTATAATTTAATACTTCTCAGATATAATTTAATATAATAGTAGATAAATATTAGTTCAATAAAAAGTTTGAAACCTAATTAATAAGTACCAGAAATTCTCACTGTTTTCTAGAATTATATAATAAATATAATTATAAAATATGATTATAAACTCTATATATATCAAGAAATAAGAAAATTATAATGAGATATTACATATAAATCTTCTTAAAAAGAAATAATATATACTTATAAAAATATTCTCACTATTTGTTTATATATTATTAGTAATATTAATCTAAATTAACATAATATCTAAAATAAAATATAGATCAAAATATTATGTAGACTACGCGCCTTGTAAGATACAGTATAATATATAATTTTATATATTATTTATAAAAAAATCTTTGATATATATGATAATATTAGATATTATTATTTTACTCAGTTTAGTAGTACTAATTTTATGAAAAGAATTATTTTTAGAACAGTCCAGCTCTTCCTCTAAATTATTAATTATAGTATATCGTATTACTAGAATTAGATAAGTTAGTTTAAAAAATAAATTAGATATTATTTAAGATTTAAATCTATTATATGACCTGATAAAGTATTTGAATATATTGATTTTTATAATTTATAATATATAGAATTTATATTATAACAATAATTTTATTTACTAGATATCAAGCTATATAGAACATCTTTTTTTCTATATATGTTTATATTATTTTTATGTTTATTTTCTTATTTATTTAATTTTATTTATACATACTAGACAAGAATATTAGATAATTTATTTTTAGGACTATTTTACTAGCTGCTTTTGTAAGTATTCATATAAAATAAGATATAATATTATTAATATTATTTAATATTATAATATTTATGCTCAGGTAAGAGTAAATATAATTAAGAAAAATTCTAAAAACTTTTTGTTAATAATTATTTATAATTTCTTATTATTCTATTACCCTTGAGAAGCCTAGTAGGTTAGAAATAAAACTAAATCAATATTAATTTATAAGCTATGGAATAGCCTATATAAAATCATCTTTTGAGAGAAAGTAATAGTTTTGATTTAATATAATAATTAATGATTAAATTCACCAAAATCTTGGTCTTAGGATCTTGGTACTTATATTTTAATATAATTTATACTAAATAATACAGATTAAAATTACTAATAAGTAAATATCTATTGCAAATATCTATGTATCTATAAAGAATTCTTACTACTAGGATATCTTTCAGCGGCTCAGAGTTATATTCAATATATATATAATCTTATTATTAGTAAGACCCTTAAGACCTAGCATACTAAAATTTTTAAATTAAAATTAATTGAATTTTATTCTTAAATTTATTTTAGAATAAAAACCCAGGATAATTTCTTGTTAGGTATATTATTTAAGATAGACTATATAATTGTATAAAAATTAATTTATAGAATCTATCTATATATTTTTATTTATAATATATAATAACTTAAATATAATTTTCAAATACTTATTATACTGAGAACTTATATTAATTTTATTCAAAGAATATATTATAACTGAAAGGTTCTTTTTAACTAGCTGAAAATATACTAAAATATAAATGCCAATATTCTGAGACATTAATTTTAGTTAATTTAATTTTCCAGTAAGATACGAATTGATAGCTGCTGCTTTCTGAAATAATTGAAATAATTATTATATATAGAAAAGATAATTATAAAACTATTATTTATCTTATATAAATTATTTTATTATTTATAGAAAAATAAATAAGTTACCAGCTCTCTCTATAAAAACTAGTAATAAAACATTAATTTAATTTAATTTCTAATTTATTAAAGCCCCTGTACTAGAGCAGTAGAATTAAATAATTATTAATTAAAAATTATTTTAAATAATTCAATTATAAATATATCGTGCTTAGATATAGATATAATATTATTAAATAATATTAATACTGTTATATCTTATTTTATATTAATTTATATGAAATCAGCTGGTGAAATAATATTAATAAATTTATATAATAATCTTATCCCAGGATACACAGATAAAATCAAGTAAAAAGGATAAAATAAAGATAAAAAAATAAAAGTAATATATATATATTTACTTGTTTATTTTATTTCTTACTTTATTTTAGTATTCTATAAATTATACTAGAGATCCTAGCTAGATTACATAACTCTAATTTTTGAGATATAATAACAGCTATTTTACTTCTTTCATAATAAGTAATTATATAAATAATAATATTATATAATTACTTTAGCATCTTCTATCTTTTTTAATATATATATAATTATAAGATCTTGAATATCTTACCAATCCTACTATTTCTGCTGTATATTTCCTGTAACTACTTATTTAATATATTATTTATGATTATCTAATTAATTAGGTACTATGCTGCAAACAAACTAGTAATTATTATCTATATTATAATTTTTATAATCTCATATCCAAATCCTATATTTAAATACTGTGTTAAATATTCTTATCAAATTCCTATATATTTATTAATTTTTTACTACCAGCCACACGGTTCCTGCAGTACTTACTATATTAATATTACTATATATTTAAAGATACTTCTAAAAAATATTTATTTACTTTATTATACTATATCTGTCCTCCAGTTATTATTTATATTATTATTTATATAAGCTAATTATTTACCCTTTTTAACTCTAATTCCTTTTCAATAATATATATTAGAAAAATAAGAATTTATACTATGTAGTAATAAAAACCAGATTTCAGGAAAATAAATCCTAATATTTTTTATAAATATATAAAATAATATATAAGCAGGTATAGAATCAAGATAATTCTATTTATTAAAGTTAATAAAGCTAGACATTATAGGAAAATTAATCTAATCTAGAAATAAATATTATCTTTATAATTTTAACTTCAAAGACAAGTATTTTTATAAAAGAAAATTTTTTAATATATATAGAGTATAAAGCAGGCTGTTTATTATATATATCTTAATTATAAATTATCTATAAAAATAAGAATTACTAACAGGTCTTATATATAAGTCTTAATATTTATATTATATTTCTAGATTTTACTTCCCCGTGGGCAGGCCAGCGTCGATTTAAACAGCCAGTCAAAGGCCCCTGGAATATAGTGCTTTTCTCCGAAATATATTATAAATATTAAGACTGTTATATTAAATACTATTTCTATTAGTTTTCTTTATAGATATGTAACTAACCCAATATTTTTAATATTATATAAATATAATATATATTGAAACTGATTTTCTCTATACAGGGTTATATAACTTTACTAAAGAAAACTATTATATAAGATTATATTTGAAGAAGTAGACTGACAGCAGCTTATATATAAATAATATTTATGTAAATTCTATTCTTTCATTTATTTAATTTTTATAATTTACTTAATATATCTAGTAAAGTATAAGCAAGAATAAAAGATAATAAAAGCCATGAAATATTTATAAAATATTAAGATTCCTGCTCATTTCTTCTGCTAGCTAATCTTTTTTTATAAATGAATCTATTTCTTTAATCTCTAAATAACAAAGATTTATATTAATTTATTTTATAATTTAAGCATGTCTATTAATAAGTGTTAACTAGGCTTTTAAGTAGATTTTTAGAATATTTTTTATTTTTTTTCTTAAGATTAGAATAAATCTTAATCTAAGGTTAGTTGATAGAGATATATATTAGACATTAATATTTTGAAAAGATTGTATCTCAACTAAAGAATTAATAATAAACTAGCTATTTTTATAATTAGTATAATTTTATTTTATTAAGATATTCAAACAAACCTGTTAAATCTAAGGAAAATCTAGATTAATAATAATTATTTTTATATAATTACTAGTACCAGAGCTGTTTATATACATCTAAATATCTTTAAAAATAAATGGTTCTTCTTATATATCTAAGAATGGATTAGCCTTTGTCTTTATAGAAATTATCTATAAAAGCTGCTACCATGAAAAAATTAATTATAAATTTTATATTCTAAACTTTTATATATAAATACCTATAATTACAAAATCCATTTTAGCTAGCTTGTGCTGGTGTACAGTAAAGATCTAGAATCAAAATAATAATATTAAAAAAATATCACTATATATTAAGATATTTATGAATTAGTTAAATATTTAGATTCTCTAAACTTATAATTACTTTGATATAAATAATAAATATAATTTTTTATAGGGAGGCGCTACCGCCACACCAGCCAGGCTTTCTCTACACCGGTCTCTGCTCATGCCACATCCTCTATCTTTTATTTAAGATAAGGCTCGCTCCCTTTTAGGTAAGGCTCACTCCTGTTTAGATAAGGCTTGCTTTTTGGCTCAGGCAGAATTCTATTATTTTTCTATTTCAGATATATACTGCCTGAGGTTTTCTTGTATACTGCCTGAGATCTAAACTTTCTACTTTAAATAATAATAATTCTAAAGTAGTAAGCAGTATAGTTCTGCCTGACTTAAAAAATAAGTCTTATTTAAACGGGAGCACGCCTTACCTACTAAGGTAGGCGGAAGATAGCTGGATGGTATGGCATGAGTGGAGACCGGTATGGAGGAAGCCTGGCTGGTGTGGCGGTAGCGTCCCCCTTTTTATATTATATATTATTTTATTAATTATATATAAATCCTTAAAAATTAGCTTGCGTGTATATCTTTGTATAATGATTAAAATTTAGATTTATTTAATATAATATTACTTAAGATTCTGGGTCAGAAATATATATTAGATAGAATATAAAATAAATCCTGCAGATAAAGGTTATATCTTAACTTTATAAATATAATAATAGATTACAGATATTTTATAACAATTATATTTTTATAAAGATAAGCTGCCGGTCTAGAATAATTCAGAATATTATAATTAGTTTTTATATAAGAACTATCTGATTTGTGAAAATTAGATATTCTTTATAATTTTATTAATATCTAGTTTAAGATTTGTTCCAGAAGCTATAAGTTTATTTTTCTACTTATGTATTCTTTGAGAAAAATAATTAAAGTCTGAATAATGAAAAATCTTATATATAAATCCTCTTGCAATCATACTAGTATTATTAATATATTGAATATTATTTATATTATTTAGGAAATTTTCTAGATCATAATATTCATATTATAGAGAATATATAAAATCAGATACAATGATATTCCCTAGACAATATTTATATTGATTTTATATAATATAATGTATATAGTATACTCTAGTAAGATTAATATAATATAATATTAATTTTCCATGGCTTTTTAAAGATAAATATAAATATTATATTCCCTACCTTCCAGCAAGTATAGATTATATTTAATATAATATTTGAAGTAATTTCTGTATCTTATTCTTTATAACTTTTCGAGTAGTTCTTTAGAAATAATTTATAAATATGTCTCAGGTAGCTGAGATAAATAATATAATTTTTATAATTTTATTAGAAATATTATATAAAATAAGTAACTAATAAATTCTTATATATATAATATTTTAGTTTACTATATATACAAAAGATTTATTTAATATCATGGAAGTAAGCAGGGCAGTAGCTAATTTCAATATATTAAAATAATTAATTATTATAAAGATTAGAATCTCTGAAATAATCTATAATAGTTAATAAGAAATTATATCTAAACTAGTCTTATCCAGCTTAAGATTTTTAATAAATATTATTAAAACTAGCTGCAGGAGAAGATAAAGAAAATTTATTATTATCTTTTTTTGTAAAATAATATATGCTATCAAATATTTTTAATGAAAAATATCAAATAATTTTCTTATTTCTTGGTTTCCTGCACAGCTTTTTATATAGAGATTATATTCTTTATAATTAGGATTTATTATTAATATATTATATTATAATTCTTAGATACTATAAATTAACATGCCTGGAATATTTTGAAATATATAATATATATTTATTTCAAGATCTTACAGGTAAAGTGGAAATAATAATCTATTATAATTTATTAAAGAAATTCATAAAACTGCAGTAACTTATTGTAGATTTTATTAATATTAGATTTTCTAATAGTTATAGTAAGTTTAAGAGACTGCCTAGTCAAAAATTAGAATAATCATTTTAATAATATTTATAACCAGTAGCTTTAATAGTTATTTTTATAAAAATATATTAGATATAGCGGGATCTAGGACCTAATCTCAGTAAAACTTGTTTTAATAAAAAAATAATGAATTTAATTTTCATTAAGAAATATTTTAAATCTCTATATATAATTATTATATATATATTTAACTTAATTAACTAGATTTCAAGATTTCATATACACATTAACAATAGTACTAAACTGAATATTTATTAATAAGTTTTATAATACTTCTTAGACTGCTCTGAGTTACGTTTATTATTTATTTTTATAATAAAAGTTAGTCTTCTAATTATACTAGTAAAGGATTATATAAATATACTTATTATTTTATAAAATATTTCAATTCTTAAATCTTTTAGATATTATTTTTAAATATAAAATAATAATTTAGTTCTATTTATAACATCTATATATATTAAAACTCTTAATTACAATATATTTAGTATTCTTATAAATAATCTATTAATATCAATTATATATATCCAGAGCTTAAATAAAAATATAAAATTATTATCTACTTTAATCAGAAGAAAGTCATATATATTATATATAAGAATCAATAATTACTGTACTGGCTTAAGTATTTTTCTAGAATTTCTTCTAAAAATCTATCCAGAAAGATTTAAATCTTAATAATAATAATGATATATATAATATATTCATATAAGCTGCTAATCAAAATCTTCATATATATATATATATATATATAATATCTTTTTATATAATTATATCTAGGGAGGCGCTACCGCCATACCAGCCAGGCTTTTTCTACACCAGCCTCTGCTTCTGCCACACCCTCTAGCTATCTTCTGCTTATCTTAGGAGGTAAGATATACTTCTATTTAAATAGGGGGACGCTACCGCCACACCAGCCAGGCTTCCTCTACACTGGCCTCTGCTCATGCCACACCCTCCAGCTATCTTCTACCTACCTTAGTAGGTAAGATACACTCCCATTTAAATAAGACTTGCTTTTTAAGTCAGGCAGAATCATACTATTTATTATTTTAAGATTATTATCACCTGGAATAAAAAGTTCAGACCTCAGGCAGTATACAAGAAAACCTCAGACAGTATATATCTGAAATAAGAAGATAGTGGGATTCTGCCTAAGCTAAAAAGTAAGTCTTATCTAAACAGGAGTAAGCCTTATCTAAAAAAGAGCGAGCCTTATCTTAAATAGAAGATAGAGGGTGTGGCATAAGCAGAGGCCGGTGTAAAGAAAGCCTGGCTGGTGTGGCAGTAGCACCTCCCTTTAAATAAGACTTACTTTTTCTGTTAAATATAATTCTACTGTCTTCTTATTTTAAATATATACTGCCTGAGATCTGAACTTTTTATCTTAAGTAATAATAACTCTAAATTAGTAAGTAATATGGTTCTGCCTAACTCAAGAAGTAAGCCTTATTTAAATAGAAGTATATCTTACTTAAAAGGAAGCGCGCCTTACCTATTAAGATAGGCAGAAGGTAGCTGGAGGGTGTGGCATAAGTAGAGGCCGGTATGGAAGAAGCCTGGCTGGTGTAGCAGTAGTGCCTCCCTATATCTATATAAAGCAGTTTTTAGTCTATTAAAAATATATCTTTGGATTCTTACTGTAAGTTTTAATTAAATTTCTAAAAAATAATAAATATATTTTTTAACCATTTATTTCCATAACAGTGGGTTTATAATTGTATTATATAAATAATAAATATTATATTCTAAAAGTCTAAAATTCTTATTGAATAGTGTTATTTTTCTTTTCTTCTATAAGTTTAATTTTTTATATAAAAACTGAGCCTTCCCAGCTAGAAAATAATTTTTAAGTTAAATAATTAGTTTTGATATATTATAATGAAGTAAATTTCTTTATTATATTATCTGTTAAAATCTTTGTAATTTTAATATAAGTTTTATAAGTTATTCTGAAGAAAGCTAGTTTAAATATAATAAAGATTATATCTATTGAATATATCATAATTAAAATAATATACTAGTGGGATAGTAGTACTAGATAATGAAAATATAAATAATAAAATAAAATTAAAAAGATAATTTGAAGCAGGAGATATTCAGAGACTTAAAATCATAAAAAGATATAAATAAATATAATATAAAAATTATTAATATACTAGATAAGGTATTGGACAGAACAATAAATAATTAAATAAATATAATATTGAAGATCTCAAAGAAACCTGAAAGAAATCTTTATAACTATATTATTTAAAATATTAGAAATTGTTCTCAGCAGTATATCTAAAAAAATATCTAATTTAACTATTAATAATCTTTTACAGAAAGATAAACTACAAGATTAAATTTATAATTTTCTATAATTATATATTACTATTTAAATCTATTAATCTAAATACTTGTATTAACTTAATTGTCTCTATTTTTGTTTTTATTAATATAAATATCTTTATTAATTTACACATTTTTAAAATATTATACCAAGAGTTTTGGTTCTATTGTTATCATATTTACTAGTAAAATATTATTTTATATTTTATATATTCTAATACAAACTTTTATAATACCCGTCGCTGCTATCAGAGAGACTTTATAATTTATAATTTTATTTTTTAAAATATAGATACTCTACCAGATCAGAAATTAACAGAAAGTAATAAAATTAAGAATATTAAAATTTTATATAGATATAAGCAAGCCTGCCTGGGCTTTATAGAAATATTATTTTCTTATATTAATTTACTCTGGTTGGCCCTGGTAGTTTCATTAGTATAATAAAAAAAGAGATAAAGAGGATTAAATTCTTTGATTCTATTATTTATATAATTATTAATGATTATCTAGTATCTTACAGATATACTAGTAGTTAATTTGAAAATACCTCTAGTAAAGTATTCTATGCAGTTTCTTATAATTAATTATATAATAATTATTTATCCTGAAGAAAATATTATTTAATCTAGTTTTATATCCAGTTCTAACCAGCTTTTATTAGATCAAGATCCCATAAGAAAGCTGGCTAAATAATTTAAAAAATCAATTCTTATTCAACTCTTAGATAATAGATTTACTTATATAACCAGAAATACTACTTTATATTAATCAAAATTATTAATTTCTATTATATAAATCAAGTGTATGAAATCATTAATAGAAATGAAAGTTTGATATAGTTTTTAGTATTAATATATATTTATTCTTATATTAAAAAAAGGTATAATACGGTCCTTTAAGATTTTTATAAAGAAAGATTTAAAATACCTAATTATATTTATATAGTAGATTTATATAAAAATAAATTTTATTAAACTTTTTACGAGATTCTAAATCATGCATAATTATCTATAAGAATCTGAAAAAATTTAGAAGTTAATTAATCTAAGAGTATTCAATTCCTTTAATCTTATATTAAATATAAATATATAAGAGCTCAGACTAATCTTGCTTATTTATTAACTAATAGAAAATAATTTTTATAATATTTTAACTTATATATAGTCTTTTTTCAAAATGAATGTATTAAAACTGTTACTTTAAGAGAAAGTCTAGGATTTTTAATAATATAATAATATAGCAGCTGATATATATATTATAAATTTAATATTTATTATATAATTTAATTTAATATTTTATCAGAAAATTTATATATACTGTCTCTTACTTTTCAGGATATAGCTTATTAGATTAAATATATATATTAAATTTAATAATGGTTAATCTATAATTGATTAATTATTTATTATTGATAGATAAACCCAGTATTATAAAAAGTAAAAATATAGATATAATCATTATAATTAGAATAATTTAAATTTAGTAATTTTAGAAAGAAAGGTTTAGAAAATAAAGATATTTTTAAAAATACTAAGAATGAATTAAATTTATTATAGTTTATATATTTATAAATTTTAACTTTTAATACGAGCTATATCAGGCAGGTGGTATTAGTTAAGAAACTTATTTTTTTAAAGAATTTTATCTTCTATATCTGTCTATTATACTACTAAGACTACCAGAGTCAACCATAATATATAATACTTTATATTTATATTAATTATTCCAGATTTTCTAAATAATAAGATTATTTTATGTGATAGTAATATAATAATATTATATGTGTGTAGGCTAGCTAGTTAATTATATAAGAAAATAACTAGATGGCTAGATCTAAGATTATATGATTTTTTTAAGTATCCTATATAAGCAAGGATATAGTCAGTGATATTATATATAAAAAAGAAAAATATGAGGTTGTTTACATATTTTAAATAGAAAATAATAAAAGATGATAAATACAGAAATATAAAAAAAATTTAAATATAGTATATTATACTAAGTTACTTGATAAAGCAGGAGTAAATAAGATATATAAATAATTCAGTAAGACTGTTAGTTATTTATTCAGTTATATTAATATAAATAAATTTGATATTTTTAACATGTATTTAAAAATATAATTTAATAAGATTTTTTATAAAGAATAATAAGTTATTCATCATATATTACATAATATCATAATATATATTAACTACAATCTAGATAAATATATTATTATAATTTTAACTAATTTTGATATTATCAGGATTTACGGTTCTGTTATATTTTAATAAAGAATTCTTGACATTATATAATATAAAAAAGCCTCATAGATTAAAAGATTAAAATATTTCATATAGTCTTATATATATAATTTCTTGATAAATAGATATTTTTGCTTATCTATATAATATTAATATCTAGAAAGCAGGTACAGAGACTATTATTAATAAATTTAATAAATAAAAATTTAAAAATACTAATTACAGTACTATCTAGTATAGGTAAAAAAAATTATCAATATAAATAAATATAAGAAGATTTTTTTATAAATATAAACTAATCTGCATGTAAGTATTCAAAATTATTTATTATTAAAAAATATAAAATATATTATATTACTCACGTGGTATTTATTTTAAGTTATATAATTATTTAAAAAAAACTTTTCTATATATTATTTTCTTAAAAGCTATCCAGCAGCTTAATATTTATAGAATCATATAATTTAATATTAAAAAATATTAACGAATATTATAATAATATTGAGATATAAGATCTAATAAAGTTTAATAATTAAAACAATAAAAATCTTAAAATTAATGTTCTTAATAAGAGTTATATATGTTTTCTTAATTTGATAATCTTTGTTAATATATTATTAAAAAGTTTTTAATAACAAGGCAGACCTTGTAAAAATTATTATTTTTAATTTTAATTATTTATTCAGATAGAAAAAAATATATATTACAGAAATATAGAATTATCTAAGAAATAATTTATATAATTCATTTTTATATCTTATAAGACACTGCTTTATATTATTTAAATACTTTAATATAAATTATAATATTAATATATTAAATAAAAATTAACATGGTGTCTTAAAATATTGAGTTTTTAATAGAAATAATTTTTTTCAGTTTATGAATTACTAAAAATTATATAATTATAATTTCCAAGAACAGAGCGTCAGTAAGATAATTATTAATAATAATTTATAAAAAATAATAATATTCAAATCTAGATTATTCTTTATACTAATAATATATGATTCTAGAGATTTAAGAAATATATATAAAAGTTTATAGATATATATAAAATAATATAATAACTATTCAAATAGCTGTAAGGACCTAAATCCTTAAACCCCCATAATTAAACTATCATAAGGAATATCTATACTGATAGCAGTCCCATCACAAAGCTTAGTTAGTATTATTACATGACCTACAGGCTGCCTGTAAATAATTTAATCTATTTAAATAAATCATGAATCTAAAATCAAAATTAAAATTTTTATAAGACTTAAAAGAATTTATCGAGACCTGAGTAATTCTAAGAATTTTACTATAAATTTTAAATACTTTAATATCTATATTTATTCTTTATAAGATAATAAATATTATAATATTTATAATTATATTATTTATTAATTATTTATTATTCAGCAGGAGTTAACCATGGAGATAAATAATTAGAATAAAAAATAAAAAATATATATTATAGTAACTTCTTAATAATCTCTATAAACAGAAAACTATGAGTATTCATTATAATTATAAATAAAAAAAATCTCTGCAAGTTTTATAAAAATCTAATTAAAAAATTCTAATAATGGAAGATAAAAAGCTTAATTATAAATTCTTAAAACTATATTCTGTAGAAAAGAGAAAGATTTTATATATCTTTAATAATAAAAGAAGATAAGAATAGAACTTAATTATAAGATTTAGAGATTAGATATAATATAACTTTACTTATTTTTTAGATTATTTTTTATAATTATAAAATATAAAACTTATAAGCAGCCAGAATTCTCTGTAAATAAATAAAATCTGATTATATTTTTTTATAAAAATATGGTTAAGTCTTAGCTAGCAGGATAAGAAACCTAGCTATTTATAATAAAAAACCACTGTTTCTTATAGATAAGATAAAATAATTTTATAAATATATTTTATAAAAAAGAAAGCCGCAGAAATATTATTTATAAAAAAAAGAAAATTAAAATATTATTTTATAAATATTAGTAATTAACTTATAATAAGTTTTAAAATTAAAATTTATTTTAAATATAAAAAAGCAAGACTACTTCACAGTAGAATATTATATCTATAAAAAAACTAGTTATAAAGAAATAACTAGTTACTTATATAAAGTATAAATTATTAAAAAACAATTATTTATAATGTATCCTAGTTTATAAATATATAGAAGACTATTTATAAGAAAAAGCCTTAATATATTCTATAAGATAAAAATACTGGTAGATATAAAAGTAGAAATAAATCTAATTTCTATAATATTTATAAAAATTATAAAATAAAAGCCAGCACCAGTAAAAGTATTTATAAAATTTATAAATAAAAATAATATTTACTTAGACAAAATAATTATATTTATGATAAATCTTGAAAATATAGAGAATAACTGTAAGGAATACTAAGATATTATAATTATGACATTTAATATAGAAAAGATTATACTGGAAATGCTTTAAATATATATTGTAAAATTTTTTATAAAATTTAATCATTATTATCTGAAGTTCTGTGAGATCTAAATAATCTGGATATATTAAATATCTGTAAAGAAGTTTCTTATAAAAAATATAAAATAAATATATATTACAGTAATCTAAGAGATCTATAAAGATTATAAAATAACTGTCTAAATAATTATAAAAATTCTAAAAAATATTATAAAGAAAGAAGCTATATTATATTTATTTTTATAATTAAGAATTAATCTAGAATTTAATCTTATAAGAAATTATAAATTTAAAACTAGTTTAATTTATAAAATATCAATAAACTTCATATTCTAGCTGTAATTTAATATAAACTAAAAATTTTTTTTAAATAAGATATCTGTTATAAAAAGCAGACAGATATTTTTATTGAAATTAAAAAAATATTTAGAATCTTATTAAATAAGATAAAGAAAGTGAAAATCACCTAATATAATTATAAATATAAAAAAAACTCTTTAAATAGAGCAGAAAATTATAATATAAATTAAAAAAATTATAATTATTTATTTGAATATAAAGCTCAACCATGAATAAATGAGATTTTTTTAATAATTAATATTTAAAAATTATAGTTATATAAATTATAATCAGTATTAAAATATAGAAACCTATACCTGGTTTTTTATATCTTATTTCTAAAACTATATTATTTTTAAATAAGTTCTATTAACCATCCTTGATACTATTAATAGATATTAAAAATAATTAGTGAAAAAAGAATTCTTAACATAATAATATAATTATAGCCCTGAGAAAGATACCTAGAAACTTTTTATAAATATTAAAAATATCTAGAGTTATTAAAATTAAATTATTTTAATTAATATAAAAAACAATACCTAGCCACTGGTAAAGATAATATAAATAATTAATATTATTTATTTTACTGTTTACGCTTTATAAAAATATATATATATATATATATATAATTATTATCTAATAATTACTTATTAATAAAAGAAAAATAAAAAAATATTAAAATATATTTAATTATTTAACCACATATCAATACCTAACTAAAAAAAGTAATTAATAATATATAAATTAATTAACTTATACTTCTATATTATTTTTATAATATTATATTTATCTAAATAATATATTCTAAATATAAATAAGAAAAGAAAAAGGAGCAGTAATAAATTATATTTATTTTTTAATTTTTATAATTAGATTTCCAAGACTAGCAGATTATATATTAAAAGATTAATATTACTATTTTAAATATAATCTAGTATAAGATATTACTAGATTATATCTAGTAATAATAATAGATCTCTATAATAATAATTATTAAGTAATAATATTTACTAGGAATTTATTATATTAATTAGTCTAATATTATATTTAATATATTTAATATAAGAAGATTATTTATTAATATACAGGAATAGCAGTGGGCTAAATAATAATTATATTTAATATATCTAATAAAAATTATATAATAAAGATTAATATTAAAGCAGGATCTTATAAGTATTAACTTTTATTAATATTAGAAATATACAGAACAGCCACAGTATATATAAAATAATAATAATAATAATAATAATATTAATAATAGTATAAGCGGCAGCACAGGTACAGATAATATATAAAATATAAAAAAATAAACTATCTTATTATTTATTTTTATAAATTTTTTAATAAATAATAATATATTTAGCCATATACTTCTAAAAGAAAAAAAAGTTTAGTAGTCTAATATAAAACTATATATAATATATAACTAAGCTATATATAAACTTAAAATCTACTTAATACAGCTATTTTTATATAAAATATAAATAACATAAATAGATATTAGAAATTATTATTATTAAATAAATAAACCAGTATAGTAATATACCACAGAAAAAGAAGAGATAATTATTAAAAAATAAAAAAATACTAATCATATATAATTCATTATTATAAATTAAATACAGTAAATAAATAATAAAGTAATTTATAAATAAAATTTTATTTTCTAGAATACAGGACTGTAAAGTTATATTTATTATTTTATATTAGTCTGTTATAAAATATATATATAAGATTATATTTCCGCAGATAAAGTCTTAGAGTAAAAGGTGTATTCTATATTCTATATTAATAATAAAAAAATATAATTTTAATATTTTAATTAGTCAGATTATTACAACTTTTTAATTTTTTAATCATAAAATATATAAAATTATGTAGATTATTTTACAGCTGCGGGGACATAGTCTCCAGAAAAAAATATTAAAATAGATTAACTAACTATAATTTATAAAAATAATATACAGTTATAAATCATATAAAATAGATAAAATTATATAATCTATTTTTAATAATACATCTTACTGCTCCCTGGTATCTAGGAAAGATATTGATCAGTTCAAAGTAGAATAGTAGCTAGATTTATACATAGTAATTGAATTTATCATGTCTCTTACTGCACCCTTAACAATATATCGATATATATATATTTGAAAAACTTAATAATATATATATTAAAAGTAATAATATTAATCTGATTTAATTATCTAATAAAAATCTTAATCTTAGTAAAATTAAGATTCTTGGTAGAGAACTTAAAATTATATATATATATATATATATAATTCTTAATATAATAATTCAGCTGCTCTGATACAGTACTTGAAGTTTAATTAATAAAATTATTAAAAATATTATAAAGATTTTAAAATCTAAATTATATTATTATAATTACACAGGTCTTTCTAAGTAGTAATATATTTTTATTAATGATATAAACAATATTGAATATTATATATATAAAGGAAGACGCTACCACTACACCACCAGCCAGGCTTTTTTTATACTAGCCTCTGCTTATACCACACCCTCAGCTATCTTTTATCTATCTTAGTAGATAAGGCTTGCTCTCTTTTAGATAAGGCTCAGTTTTATTTAGATAAGATTTATTTTTTGAATCAGGCGGAATCCCACTGCCTTCATATTTTAAATATATATTATCTAAGGTATGAATTTTCTGCCTCAGGTAATAATAATCCTAAAGTAATAAATAATAGGATTTTATCTAATTCAAAATATAAGTCTTATTTAAACAGAACTGAGCCTTATCTTAAATAAAAGATAAAGAGTGTGGCATGAGCGGAGACTAATATAGAGAAAGACTAGCTGGTATAGCAGTAATATTTTCCTATATAAATATTCTGGATTAAAGTTCTAGAAATAGATATGAATTTAAAGTACTATAAATATATTATAATTTTTATTATTATAGATATAATATAATAAAAAACTAATTCTCGGAAAATTAATATGAAATGGCTAGGTATTTTCATATTAATTCTTATCTTAGATATATACTATCTAAAATTTAAATTATTCTATCTTAAATATTAATAATTTTAAAGTAGTAAATAGTAGAATTCTGTCTAACTTGAAAAATAAGTCCTATTTAAATAAAAGTAAGTTTAAAAGAAAACAAGCCTTATTCTAAATAGAAGATAGAGAATATAATATAAATAGAAACTGGTATAGAGAAAGTCTGGCTGGTATAATAATAATATTTTATTATATTAAATTAATATAATATCTAATTTAATAAGATCTATTATAAATAAAGAGAGGTATTATTATTATACTAGCTAGATTTTTTTATATTAGTTTCTGCTTATACTACATTCTAGTTATTTTTTATTTATTTTAATAGATAAGACACGCTCCTGTTTTAATAAGATTTATTTTTCAAATTAGATATAATTCTACTGTTTTTTATTCTAGATATATCAGTACTGCCTGAGATCTTTTTTATATTATCTAGAATCTGAATTTTCTGTCTTAGGTAATAATAATTTTAAAATAGTAAGTAATATAATTCTACCTAACTTGAAAAAAAGTTTTACTTAAATAGGAGTATACCTTATTTAAAAGAAAGTATGTTTTATCTACTAAAATAGATAGAAGATAGCTAGAAGATATAATATAAGTAGAGGTCTATATAAAAAAAGCCTGGCTGGTGTGGTAGTAGTATTTTTTAAATAAATAATAATTGTCTAGTTACCTGGTAGACTAGATATATATATTATAATTAAAAGTTTATGATAAATTAATGGTATTACTAAACAGGAGTATCTTATTAACTATCATCTAATATTTTAAGATTAAATATCTGTATTAATTTCATAATATATAGTATATTTTTAATAGTAATATTATATATATAATATTTTATAGAAAGATACTACTATTATACCAGCCAGATTTTTTATACTAGATTTTATTTATAATATATCCTCTGCTTACCTTCCACCTGCCTTAATAAATATAATTTATATTTTTAAAAGAGATTTATTTTTTAATTTATCAGAATGTTATTATTTCTTTAAAATAAAAATGATTATTGCCTGAGATCTGAATTTCATATTTTAGATAATAATAAACTTAAAACAGTAAGTGAAATTCTGTGAGTTTACTTGCTGTGTAAAATAAGTTTAGATCTTTATATAAAATAAAATTTAGAAGGTCTAGAGCTGATAAATATGATAAATAAAATAATAATAAAATTTTAATTAATATTATAACTGGAGATAAGGCCAGGGTTTATAAAACTAATTAAAAGATCAATATAGTCCAGTATCTATTATTAATATATCAATAATATATATAAGATTTATTTTTTTTAGAATATATATATACATCTTATCTTCTATTTTAAGAAATTTTATTTATATAATATATTTAAATTATTACTAGGCTATGTTCAAGACTGCTATATTTATTAGAATTAATAATTAGATAAAATAAAAAATAAAAAATATTCTGGTAAGCTATCTGTAGTATAATTATTTATAATATAAAATTAAATAGCTGGTATTTAATATAATAGATTATATCTAGTATCTAGTAAGAAATTTTAAGAATATTCTTTTCTAATTCTAAAATTATTATATATAATATTTTATTTTAAATTTCTTAAGTATCTCCTATAATAGCTAGTATTTGTATAAAATAATAAATTTATACTAGATTATAAAAAAGATAATTTACTGCTAGTTAAGAATAGTTGAATTTTAATAAGAAAATAATATAATAATAAGTAATATCCCAGAATTATATAATTTTCATCTTATTTATCTTATTTACTTGTATTATATTACTGATTTTTATAAAATTATATATTCCTCTTTAAGCTTTTCTTATCTTTTTTATATTAGATATTCTTTTTATATAGTATAAAATATGACTGTTTGAACAGCTTTTAATCATATATAAAAATAATGTTTTATTAATTTAGATAAGTCTATAAAATCTATAATATTTAGTTTTATTGAATTATATATATTTATAGTATTATTTTGAACAAAGAACCTGTCTTATAAATAATATCAATATTATTTATATATAATTTTAATCCTATATATTATAATAAAACTAATCTAAGAATTCTAATTTAACAGGAATCTATTATTTAAGTATTATCTAATATGTTTTCTTAGTATTAGTAGCTTGTTCTTATATTGTTTCTAGATATTTTATTATAGACGAATAAAATAATAGTAAGAAATTAGACTGTAAAATATGATTAAATTAATATTTTTAATTTATAATTAATAATATTATTTATATTACTCCACCTGAACTAGCAGTTATCATTAAAAATTATAAATCTAGAAATTTAATTATTTTATAAATTTTTTAAGTACTAATAATTTTTATATAAAATCTATACTGCTGTTTAAACAGTTATTATATTATTTTATATATATTTATAAGTTTTTATATAGATTTCTTGAATCTCTAAAATTATATTCTATTAATATAAATAATAATTTAGACTTGAAAACTGATATTTTCTATAAATTAACTATTAATAATTATCTTATTACTATTATATTTTTAAAAAACTATAATTATATAATTTTTCATTGATTTATAAGCTGGAGAGATTAATGTAATCGGACAATGAAGCAGCGCGACAACGAGCCGGCGCGGTGATCTCCAATGCTTCAAATAAGCCACTATTCTGCCTACCATATTGCAACGATCGCTTTAAATTAAAGTAATTAAATGTTATATAAACGACTTGTATTCAAGTAAACTAGGTGTTGACTTTATCTAGATATTTAGGATAATTTGTTAAGGGTGTAGTAAGAGACGTGATAAGTTCAATTACTATGTGCGAGCCTTGCTATTGTTCTGCTTTGAACTGATTACTGCTTTTTCTAGGTGCCGGGAGACAGCAAAATATGTTATTAGAAGTAAATCATATAATTTCATCTATTTTATATGATCTGTGACTGTGTGTTATCTTTATGGATTATAATAAATTAACTGGCCTGCTCTAATATTATTCTCTCTTTTCTGAGACAGTGTCTCTGTAATTATAGAATAATCTATATAGTTTTACGCATTTCCTAATTAAGAAATCAAGGTATTATTATAATCTAATTAATTAAAATACCAGGATTATAATTCTCTTTATTATTAATATATAATTATACTTTTTACTCTGGGGTCCTGTCTGTAAAATAATATTATATATATATTCTACAGCAGGCTGGTATAGAGCAGTAAATATAATTTTATAATTCTATATTCTAGAAAACAAGAACTTATTTATAAATAGTTTTATTATTTACTATATTTGGTTTGCGCTGGTAAACTAAATAAAATTAAAAATATTTCTTTTATTTTTTTTTCTTTATAATTATCTCTTCTTTCTTTTCTGTGGTATATTATTATACTGGCTTATTTACTTAATAATAATAATTTCTAATATTTTTTTATATTATTTATATTCTTTTATATAAATAACTTGCTTATATATTTTTCTTTATTATTTTATAAAAAGTAGTTATTTAATATATTTTTCTTACTATTCTACGTGGGTAGTAGTTTATATAGTAGTCTGTATAATAAAAATATATAATTTATATTTTATATAGGAAAATAACTGTATTAAGCAGATTTCAAGTTTATATGTAGCTTGATTATATATTATATATATTTTTATATTAATTACTACTTTTTTTTTCTTTTTTTAAAAGTACGCGGCCAAATATGTTACTGTTTATTAAAAAATATATAAAAATAAATAATAAGATAACTTATTTTTTTTATATTTTATATATTATTCATGTCCATGCTGCTGCCTGTATTATTATTATTATTATTATTATTACTAATTCTATTATATTTATCTTATTTATTATATTTATCTCTCCTGCTGTATCTGTTATTACTATTATTATTACTATTATTATTACTATTATTATTTTTTTTTAGCGTGCCGCGGCTGTCCCGTGTGCTAGTAGTATTATTAATATTTTATTTTTACAGAGTCTGCTCCTGATACTAATCTTTACTATATAGTATCTATTAATTATATTAAATATAATTATTATTTAATTTATTATTATTCCTGTGTGCTGGTAAGTAATTCCTTTATTTTAAATATATTATATATAATATTTAATTAATTAATATAATAGATTTTTAGTGAGTATTATTATTTAATAATTATTATTATAAAGATCTACTACTACTATTAGATATAGTCTAGTAATGTTTTATACTAGATTATATTCAAGATAATAATATTAGTCTTTTAGTATATAGTCTGCTAGCCCTGGAAATTTAATTATAAAAGTAAAAAGTAAATATAATTTATTATTATTATTTCTTTTTTTTTTATTTATATCTAGGATTTATTGTTCGGATATATATAATATTATAAAGATAATATAAAAGTATAAATTAGCTAATTTATATAATATTAAATATTTCTTTTAATAAAGTGTTAATATATGGTTAGATAATTAAATAAATATATTTTAATACTTTCTTTTATTTTTTTTTATAAATAATTAATTATTAAATAACAATGATTATATATATATATATAATATATTTTTATAGAATATAAACAGTAAAATATATAATATTAATTATTTATATTGTCTTTACCGGTAAATAAATATTATTTTTAATATTATTTAAGATAGCTAGTCTTGGTAGGCCTGTATATTTTTAATATTTATAAAAAATTTCCAGATATCTTTCTTAAGATTGTAGCCATGCTATTATACTAAGAATTTTTTTTAAATTTTTTTAATTTTATATATAAGAATTCTTTCTACCAGCTATTCCTGATATCTATTAATTAATATTAATAGTGGTTAGTAGAATTTATTTATTTAGAAATAATATAGCTCTAAAAACAAGATATAAAAAATTAAATATAGACTTTTATATTTTAGTAATAGCTGTAATTTATATAACTGTAATCTCTAAGTATTAATTATTAGAAAAAATCTAATTTATTAATAGTCAAGTTTTATATTTAAATAAGTAGTTATAATATTTTTAACTTATATTATAACTTCCTGTCTTATCTGAAAAGTCTTTTTTTTATATTTATAATTATATTATTTTATTATTACTTCCTTTATCTTATCTAATAAAATTTTAAATATTTTCTTAATTTTAATAAAAATATTTATTTACTTTTTTACAGCAGGTATTTCGCCTGGAGAGAGTTTTTAATTTATATTAATTTATAATTAAAGTATAAAGTCTATTAGTATCTTATAAGATATAATTTTTATAACACTGTAAATCATATTATTATAAATTATTTAAATTATTAAAAGCCATTAGGATCAGTTATTCTAGAGAAAATTTAAATAAATTTACAGATAATATTTAAGGATCTAGTTTTAATGCTCAGTTTGTCTATCTATTTAAAGATAATATATTATTAATAATTTTTTATAAATGCCTATATAATGGCACAGGATTATTTAATATTTATTTATAAAAATAATTTCTTTGTTAGTTACTAGCTTCTTTATATTTTTAAGAATAAATATAGTATATTTATATATTAGCTTTATAAATTATAGAGCTGTAATATCTTTCCAGCAGAATAAATAAAATATAAACTTAATATATATATCTATTATTATTAGAATTATATTATAGACTTTTCCTTGCTATTTACTCGGAGGTAAATCTGTAATAAAATTTATAGTTATTATCTTTCTAAATTTACTAGATTATAAAAGTAGTTCCAGTTTACTATAAAATATATAGTAATAAATTTAAATTCTTTAATAGAAATTATATATTTTTATATATTTTTTTATCTTAATATATATATTATGCCACCAATATTTATGCTAGATATTTTTTAAAGTATATTATTCTTAGTAATATCTATTCTTTAGTATATTATAATTTATTTATAATATTTTTTATCTTACTGCCAAGCTGGCCGGGATTATTATATATTTATTTTTTTTAAATAAATTTTTTTTATTTATTTTCTAGATTAGGTTACTCAGCTTTTTCTTTATAAAAATTTTAGTTTTTTATTCTTATATCTACGGATTCTTTTTTTGTATTTATAAAGTAAATCTGTTATAGAATTCTTTAGATTAGAATATATTATTTTAGATTTAATTACTGTGTACATATAGATTTGTAATATTAAAAAATCTAAAATTTTTATATTACTGTTAATATTTTTTTTATTTATAAATATATTTCAATACCTACAGGTACTTTTTTCTGTAAATATATATTTAGATATTTAATTAATTTTTTATATAATTATTTAAGCTACTTCCTGTTGGTATTCTTCTAAAAATTTTATTTATTTTTCTAAATTTATTAATTTTTTAATAATTTTATTTATAATATAGGTAATAATAAGCTTTATCTTGTTTTCTTTAATAAAAATATAAAATCTAGATATTAATTAAATATATTTACAGGATTTTTCTTCCTGGACTGGTACTTAATTATAAAATTAAATATTATAAATAATTTTATTTATTTAATTTATTAAAAACTTAATTTTTTAAGTACAGGGCTTAGAAAGATTTTAAGATTAATATAATTAGACTTTATTATAATTAAAAATCTATTCTCTTCTAAATAATGGTGCTATTGCTTAAATATTTTTATTATAATAAATAATTCTTAATTATTTATAAAATATCTACACTCTATATCTGTTATTTTCTTTGAAAAGAATATAATAAAATACTATATTTCTTTTATCTGTAATTATAATGTAATTATATTAATAGTAAAATTTAAGAAATTTATTTTAAGCTTAATTCACAGCTCTGGGTTAAAGTACTATAAGAATAATATATTTTAAAAAATTTCTTTTAGTTTTTTATATACTCTTCTTATATCAGGTGGAAGACTTAGAAGTTAATCTAAAAATATATATTATTAATAATTTTATTTTAATATTATAAGAATTCTTGATTTTCTTTTCTCTTTTTTTTAGTACATAAGCTCTGTGAGAAAAAAAGTAATATAAAAATAATTTTTAATAAATTATTTATAAAGTTTATAAATTTTGTAAATATTAGGATTTTATATATAGTTTTCAGCTCTAGCTATAATTAAATTATATTTATTTATTTTTTTTATTAAGATCTCTTCTGGCCTAATTTCAAATCTTAAATAGTATACTTTCTGTATATAAAATTCATATTTTAAGATTTTTATTACTAGCTGAAATTTTCTAATATAATCTAGTATTATTTATATATATTTAATATAGTTCTTATAACTTTATAAATATATAAGAATATTATCAAGATATATAATATAGTAGATATTAAGTAAATTATTAAATATATAATTTATATAGCTCTGGAATGTGGCGGGTATATTAACTAAATTAAATAATATAATTATATATTTATAATAATTATAACAGATGCGGAAGGCAGTTTTTTATTTATTATTTTTTTTAATTTAAATATAATAATAAATATTATATAAATTAAGTTTTATAAAAATTTTAGTCCTACTGAGACAGTCTATAGTTTTGCTGATTAAAGATAAGAAATAATAGTCTTTAATAATAATTATATTTAATCTATAATAATTTATATAAAGGTGCAGTATTCTGTCTTTCTTAAAAATAAATAGAATTAATATACTTACTAAATTTTAAGAAAAATAAATTTATTTTTATTATAGTATAGTTATAATATATTTATATAAAATCTAGAGTTTAGTTTTTAAAAAATTATAGATTAGTCAGTATAGGAATTATTTTCTTATTTTTAATTTAATTATATAATTATAGTTAGAATATAATACAAAAATACCTGCTTATTTTTCAGAAAAGATATCTATAAAATTATTATATTTATCTGGAAATTTAGATATAATATTTATATTTACTACTTATATATAGATAATTTCTGAGTCTATATAAATTTATATTATATAGATATATATTTTTTCTTTAAAAATAATATTAATATTCTTTTTATTAATTATTTTAGACTATATTTTTTTATATAATAATACCAGTTTTTTTTTTTTCATTAATATCTGGATTCTGGTTTCACAGTCAGGGTATATCTAGTATTATATTAAAATCTTATATATTAATTATATTAAATTATTATTAGCTTTTTCTTTCCTGTCTTTCACAGTCTGTAGTATCTATTATAAGATTATATTATTTATAAAAAGATATACAGTGTTTATCTAGAATCTTTATATAATAGAGAGCTTGATTTAATAAATTTAATTATTATTTTATTTATAATTAATTTATAAGATTTATTTATATATTATAATCTATTAATGTACGTGCTAGTACAGGACCTTTAAATATATTAATTATTATTTATATATTAATAAAATTAAAATTTTTTATAATTAGAATTCTAGCACTGCTGCTGCGTGCAGAACTAGAATATTTAATTTTTTATTTATATTTTATTTTCTGGATAATAAGCTGTTATATAATCTAGCTTTTAATAATAATAATATTTAATATCAGATATAAAATTATTTATTTAAAATTTTTTTTCTGCTATATTTAAATTTATTTTAAAATTTTATTTATACTTCCTGGATCCTGTATTATCTGAATTACTATAAACTTTTTAAAATAATATTTTAGTATTTCTTTATTTAATTGTAAGTATTTCCTGTTATTTTAGTAATTAATTCTTAATAATTTATAGATAAATTATAAAAGTATTATATATATCTGGCTCCCTGGAATATTTTAAGATTTTTTTATAATTTTTTTTAATATCCAGATATACAGATAATCTTTTTATTAGTTCTTAGTATATAGCTCTAGAAATTAAATATATTATAAATAAATATATTATATAAATTTAATATAAATTAATAGCTTTCTTACTTTATATTTTAATAATATTAATTTATATCTCTTCACAGATTTATAGAGTTATTGAGTTATTAAAGAAAAAAATTATAATATTTTAATTAAATTAGAATAAGTTACCTGCTAGTAAATATTTCTTTATTATATTACTTCTATTAAAGAAGCAGTAGAAAATATAAATAAAAAATAATATTTACTATTTTTAAACTATCTTAGATAAAATAATATATATTTTATATAAAATAATTCTTCATATAAGCCATATAGATATGGTATTTAATTATTTTTTTTATAATATTTCTTATCTATTACAGGCCTAGCTGGTAGTTTTATTAAATATATAAAATTTTTCTTATCTTTTTCTTAGGATTTTCTTTATTATAGAAAACTAATAGAAGAATTCTGTAGTCTAGAATATTATTATTTTATATCTTTTACTATCTTATCCAGATCTGTGAATTATTTCTGTAGTTATAATTTTCTAATAAAATTTCTCTTCTCGCGTAGTTATTATTTTAATATTATAATATTTTTATTACCCGAAGACTCATGTGATTCAGAGGTCTTGCTAATTTTTATATTAATTAGATATTTACTACTTATAATTTCAGTTATTAGAAGAAGTCAGGTAATAAGATTATTAGAGAATTTCTGTAAGCCTTTTTCTAGTGCTGTACTTTAAATATAAGATATTATATTATTTATCAGATCTCTTTTTAAAAAGAATAATCAGAATTATTAAAGGTATAATAAAAGACATGATAAATTTAATTATTATATATAAGTCTTGCTATTATTCTGCTTTAAACTGATTACTACTTTTTCTAGGTGCTGGGAGGCAGTAAGATGTGTTATTAGAAGTAAGTTACATGACTTCGCCTATTTTACATGATCTGTGACTGTGTGTTCCCCCAATGGGTCGCAGTAAGCCAGCTGGCCCGCTCTAACATAATTATGATTTTTCTTATTACAGTTACTGTAGTATAGTAGCCGGCGTTAAATATATTTTATTATCTGTATAATCTTAATATTCTTTTTCTAAGTAATATAATATACAGTAAAGCTATCTAATGTGCCTTTTTCTTATAGAAAATATTTTAAGACCTTCTTTTTATTTTTTTATATTAATTTACTACATAGAGTTAATCCAATTTCTGTTAAAGCAGTATAGTATTCTATATTATTATTTTTATATCTTTATAGACCTTTTCAAGTGCTTGATCAGTAATAAATAAAAATAATCTAGTTTTCTGTAGTATTTTAATCTCTGCTTTTTAATAATTCAGTTAATAAAAAGTTAAAAGTATTTTACTAAGATATATAGATTAATTAGATAATAATGTCAAAAGTAGTAGCAGTATTTAATTTAAATCTTTAAAATATTAGAGTATTCTTTAAGAATTATATAGAGAAAGTCCTATTACAGTAAAATCTTACTTTATATTTACTGTGTTAAATATTTTTAAATATATTTTTTTAAAATAATATAAGAAGTCTTTTTTCTGTATATAATAGATATCTTAATTAATTATATCTTTAATTTAATAGCTGTACAGGGTCTTTAGCAGTATAAATAAATAATATTAAATAGTTAAAATTTATAAGAAGAATAAAATAGTATATATAAAGAAATAATTAATCATTCTTTTTAATATTAATTAAATTTAATAGTTAAATGGCTTCTATAGCTATTAAAAATAAGAAAATAATATTAATCTATTATTTTTAAAATTATATAGACATTAAAATATTAAAGCTAGTTAAATATAAATTTATTATTTATTTATCTATTATTACTAATACTAATCTGCTAATTATTAAAGATAGTTTTAAATTACTTCTCTTGCTGTATCTTATCTGTAAAAATAATTTATAAAAATAATATACTTCCTCCAGTACTAATTATAATAATTATAGTAATTTATTCATAGTTTCCAGGTTGTATAGACCTTGTATTTATTTAATAAAATTTAATATTATAAATAATTTTTACAGTTAAAGTTATTTTTATTTGACAATCTGTTTTATTTATATTATAAATATTATATTTAAAAATATTATATTTTTATATAATATTCTATACTAATCTAAATTATTAATTTATAATTTTAACATTCTCATATTTTACATATTAATAATCAAAATATTGAGTATATTTAGATTTTAATTCAGTTTAATAATATTAAACAAATTGATTTATCCAGTATTCGCCAATAAAAGTATTATTTTTTAACTTTAATTTTAATACTAATATAACCTCTGCAAGATATTGTACTTTGGTAATAGTAAATAAATAATCTTATAAATTTAATTCAAGGATCCTGCGCTTTAATACTAATTTATTATTATTAAATAACTTTCTTAAATTTACTTCTATTTCAGCGCGAGATTTGACCCCATTAAAATGATCTTTTAAAGTGCTTATTTTAATATTAAATACTATAGTACACGCCTTTTTAATAGTAAATTAACTGTGATTAAAGGCCTTACAGGCAAGTACTAGCCTCCTATCTTGAGAAAGACTCTCCATGCATTTAAATAGTATTAATTTTGACTGAATTAAGCAAGGTTAAATATCGTGTGTTGTGTGGAGGTTCGAAATGGTGAGGGCGTGCCGGCTCATTGTCGCGCCGCTTCGTTGTCCGATTACGTTACTTTTATTAAAAAATTAATATTTTAAAGTATTAATTATATTCCTTTTCTATATATTAATATTAAAATATATACTAAAGTATCTAAATAATATAAAATAATTTATTATAAAATATAAAAAAAATTAAAGAAAATGTTTCTTAAATAATTTTATACATCTGTAATATACATCTTTTATTTGAATAAATATTTAAAATTAAATTTAATATAATATTTATAAAATTTATTTTTTTATAAAAACGTTCTGACAGTATACTAGTAAAAATTCTTATAATAAAAAATATATATAATTATTATTAAAAATATTAGTTTTAACATTTTTATTACTCTAACTGTTAGGCTTTATTAAATTTTACATTATCTTAATATTATTATAACATTTCTTAATATTTAATTATATAAATTAATATATATTAAGCTGTTGGATAGCCTGTAAAAAATAATATATATAATAAATTTTTTAAATTATTATAACTTGAAAAGATATATATATATAATATAATATATTTTAAATTTTTTAATAATAAATCATTTTAAACATTTATATATAAACTACTTTATAGTCATAGAAAAGAGTGTTTTATATTTATCTATATTAATATCTTTTTACTTACATTGGATGGCACTGTGGTTAATATTAAAATTTTATTAAATTTATTAATAATAATTTCTATACCTGCTTTTCCAATATTAATCTTTTATAAATAATAAAAAATATTCATTTCTTATAAAAATTATATATATAAAATTATTTAAAATATTTTAGTTTTTTCACCTGTATGATCTTTTCCATATTATATAATTTTAGTAATTCTTTAAAGTATAATAAAATAATAGATTCTGATAATATCAATATATATTAAAAATATAATAATATACTTATTTAGATTGTGATTAATATATATCTTAATATTATATATATAATGAATAAATTATTATTTTCTATAAATAATTGTACTAAATTATATCTTTAGATAATAAATTTATTTAATATTATTTTATTAATTTTCTAATTAATATATTTCTATTATTATCATAGACTAGATCTTGTTTATTTTTATAATATTAATTAAATTAAATTCTGTTTTTTAATATAATATCAATTTTTAATTATATATTATTTTAATTTATTAGCAGGTCCCTTTTATAAAATTAAAAATGAACTATTGTTATATTATTTTTAATTAAAAGTATGTATATTATACAAGTAGTAATAATATAAAAATCAATCTAGTTTTAGTTATTGTGTATTAAACTAGATATTTAATATTATAAAGTTATATTTACCTTAATAAATTCTTTTATAATAATTTATATAAATAATTAGTCTGTTATTATTCTGATTAAGTATCCTAAATTCTATATTTATATAAAATATATATTGAAAATATTAAATCTATTTATATTAATATAATTGAATAAGAAGCTAACAGTTTTATTAAATTATTTAAATATTCTATCTATTTCTGCTTTATCAAGTAACTCAAGTACAATAAATTATACTTAAGATTTCATTTTGTATTCCTGTATTTATATATCTTTTGCTTTTATTTAAAAAATATAAATAATCTTATATTTTCTTTTTTATATATAATATTACTATGTTCTTGCTTATAAGAGATGTTAAAGATATTATAATTTTAAATTTAGTTATGTGATTATTTCTTTATATAGTTAACTAGCTAGCTTATATATATAATATATTACTTATATGTACTATTATATATAACTTTACTTAAATTTGCTCTAAAATAATCAAGCTTAATAATTTCTAATGATTTAAATAATATATTATAATATCATTTATGACATTATAGAAATTATACTTTATAATATACTATAGTATAAAATTTATATTTAATTATATATAAATATATATTAAGAATCTTTTTTTAAGTAAAGCACCTACTGTAAAAAATAAATAGATATTTAGATAAAAATTTAAAACATAATTTTACTAGATAAGATAAAAAAGTAATAATAAATTAATATATTTATAAATATAAGTAATGAGTCTAAATAAAAAAGGATTATAAGATGAGTTAAAGATCTTAGTATAAAAGTCCAGATATTTATAATTAATTTAATAGAAAAACTAGTTTTAATTATTTAGTTATACTGGACATAAGTTTGAAGTATTCTTTTTAATATTATTTACTTATATAGTAGTCCTATTGATCTGGAGATAATATGTTATCAATAATTATTATATAATAATCATGAATATAATATTTATTTTTAAATTTTATTTATAAATAAAATCTCCCGGTCAGAAACAATTATTATAATATATTATATATTTATATATAATTATCTAAAACTATCCATACTAGATTCATAATTATGATTTTTTTATAATTCTTGAAAATATTTTCTTATAAATTAATTAATAATAATGAAAATATTAACATTTTAATAAATTATATTTTTATATATATTAAAGTTTTATTCTCCTGAAGGTATTATCTTTTTATATGAATTTTCGTAAATTATATATTAAATTAAATTAAAGGTTATTAAATAAATTCATTCCTCGCCCGGGGATTCTATTTATAAAAAATTGTAATTTTTGATAATAATTTTATATAAATTTGAATTTAAAATTTGTTTCTATTTTCTGAAGCTCAGTATTCTTTATAGTTTTGATATTTTTTGTGTTATTTAAATGATTCTTTTATATTATAATATCTGTATCATTAAGGAATATATAAAATTAGAAATAATAATAAATTACTATAGAATATTAATATTAATTTAAATTATAATATGATATACTCTAGTAGAATTAATATTATATAATCTTTTATAGAAAAGCTGCGAAGCTAATTATTATATATAAATAAAATATAATATTTATAAAAGTTGTAAAATAATATTTATATAATATAATATTAAAAGTTCTAATAATATTCAAAAATTTTAATATTCTCTACTTTCTAATTAATATATAAAATTTTTAATATGATATATAATATAGTCTTTATATCTTATCTTTTATAATTCTTGAAATATTCTTTAAAAATATATTATAAATTTTAATTAAATAATTCAGCTAGTTGTCAGCAGAATGTTTATAATCTTATTTAAAAAATTTAAATTAAATAATTAATTAATAAATCTTTAATATAAAGTAATCAGATTTACCAGGCTTATGAAGAATTATTATTTTAATTTTATAAAAATAAGCAGAATAAGCAGGGTAGTAAATAATTTTAATATGTTAATTTAAAAATATTTATAAGTATAAAAATCAGGATTCTGAGATAGTTTATATATTTAATTAAGAATTATATATAAAATAAAAAACTTATCTGGCTTAAATATTTTGATAATTTAATAAACTTTATTTTTATTAAATAGAGGCATCTTTATTAACTCAAGATAATAGAAATTATAAATATTATTGAGATTAGCTGCCAGAGAAAATAAAAAGAAGAACTATAAAAATTAAAGAATTTATCAATATTATTTAATAGATATAGTTCTTATTTTATAAAGATATATAAATCTATCTAATATTTTTATAAAACTTTATTACTATATTCTTAAATTTTTATAGATATATAAATTAACATTATTATTGAGTAACAGGCGGTACTGATATATATTAAAATTAAATAATTTATTATTAACTACTCAACAAATATTAATAAATAATAAAATCTTTTAAATCATAAGTATGAAATAAAATTATTAAATTATTTTTTATTATCTAAGCATAAGGACTTAAATTCTTATAATTCTTATAATCAAGCTATGGTAAGAAATATCCTTATTAATAATAATCTTATTATAAGACTTAGCTAATATTACCATGTAATTTACAGGCTATTTATAAATATTTTATTATTTATAAACAAAAAACAGAATAATTAGTAATAATGTTTAAAAAAAATAGATTTTATATTTAGTACTCATGAATAAAAATTCTTTATATTATCTTATTATATTATATTTATAATCTTATCACTTAGAACCCTGCAAGATGATTTATTAAATTACATTAATATAAAATATCAGAAAATGTATTTATAAAAAATCTTTCAAATTCTCTGATATACTGGTCCACAAGACTAATATTAGAGTAATTATAAAAGATTTTAAAAAATATAAATCTTTTTAAATAATCTCTACAAATAACTTAATCTATTTGGATAAATTATAAATCTAGAATTTAAATTCGAAATTATTATAAGATCTCAAAGAACCTACAGGGATCTGAGTAATTCTGAAATTTTTATTATAAATTTTAAATATTTTAATATCTATATCTATTTTCTGTAAGATAATAAATATCGTAATATTTATAATTATTTTATTTATTAATTATTAATTATTTAGCAGAAGTTAACCGCGGAAGTAAATAACTAGAATAAAAAATATAGAAATTTATATTATAGTAATATATCTAAAATATATACTTAGTAATTTGTAAAAAGAAAAAATTGTAAATATTTATTAGATTTACAGATAAAAAAGTCTCTTAATATTTTATAATACTTAGATTTTATATTATATATTACTCAGGGACTCAGAACCCTACAGATATCTTATTATAATAATTAAGTTATAAAAAAAAGATAGCCACAAAAATTATAAAGAATTAAAAAAATAATATTATAATAGTTCTTTAACTTCTCAGAAATATACCATAAAAAAGAATTTATAATAATTAAATAAATTTTATTTATAAAAATTTCCTGATCCAAGAATAACTTATAAAAAAGAAAATAATAGAAAAAGTTATTTTTATAAAAATATTTTATTATAAGAATTTATCTGTGGAATTATTTAAAAAATATTATAAATATTAATCTAGAATAAAGAGGCCCAGAAGATCTATAGAAAATTAAGAAGTTCTATAAATTTTAGATTTAAAAAAATAAAAAAGCAGATAAGCTTTTTTAATTAAAGATTTATAAAGACTTTTTCTGGAAATCAAGATAATCATATATTTTAAATAAGTAGAAATTTAAAAATTATAAATACTTATAAAACTATATAATAATAATTTTATTATAAGATAATTTATATATAAAAAAGATAATATTAATTTTATAAAAATTCTAGTAGACAGGAATCAAAAAATATTATAAGATTTACTAAATTTATTAAAAAAAATAATATATAAAAAATGATAAAGTTTATTAAAATTATTTCTAGTACTTGTAAAGTCATGCAAGAAAATTATAATAAATTTTATTATTAATTTATTTATAACTATTAGTACAATATAAAACTTATAAGAAAGCCTCAATAATATTTATAAGTAATAAATAAATATAATAAGATAGCCTATCTTATTTTATTCATAAAAAAGTCTTATATAAGTTTTTTATAAGAATCTTCTTGAGGAAGATTTTCTAAATATATAAAATATTTATAAAGATTATTACAGATTAAGATAGTATTTTAATGAAGAATTTCTAGTTGAACTTTATATATATATTCTTATAATAAAGCAAGGATTAAGTATAATTTATTATCTATAAATAATTAAATAAAATACTTGAATAATATTCTTGAATAGCATTTATGAAATTATATAAATTTTAAAAGAAATTATTTAAATAAATTTTTTACTACTTATAAAGTTTATATATAATAAATTTTTATAAATTTTAATTAAAAAATTTTATTTTATATTATATTTAATATTTATAGAGCACCCGTGAATAATCAGATTAAATTTATATGAAAATTTTTAAAAGAAGATAAATATTTATATAAGATTCAAAAAAATTAAAGATATCTATAAGAGAATCAAAAAATCTAATTATTATTTATAAAAAATAGAAGACGTTTTATAACTCTGTAAGGTAATTTGAGAATTTTATAATAAATTAAATAATTTAATTATCTATAAAATATTTTCTAAAAATATATTAGTAAGAAACTAGACCCGTAAATTAAAAAATTATATTATATATAAAAAAAATAAATATATAAGGTTATAAATTAAAATTATTATAAATATTTAAATTTATAACATATTTTATATTTTCTTAGTTTATAAATACTATGAAATAGATGAAGTTAATTTACAGGAATATTTTTATTTATAACTGAAATTTTATGAATATTATCTAAAAATATTATTTATTTTATAAAAATAAAACTAGACTACAGAGATCTTAGTTAAATAGAAAATATTACAATAAAATAATATATAGAAATCTGCTATAAATTTATATTATTTATAATTATATAAAAAGTTCATAATCAGAGAACAGTCTTTATTATTAAAATAAAAAATAATAGAAATTATATCATAAAGATGAAAGAAAAATAATTATTTAATTTTTGATAAATTCTAATATCGCTTATCCAATATCCCAGTAATAATTATAAAAAACCCTTATAAGATTGGATATATTTTAATAATTAAAATTATTAATATATTAATTGAAATATACTACTTACTGTGAACTTTCTTATAAAAATTATTAATAATAAATATCACAGAAGGCAAGATATTATTAGATATATTTATAAAAAATATAAATTATTAAAAATTAATATCTATATATACACGCGGATAGGTGTGAGAACCTGAAGGCTACGAGAACTAATCGAGTCTGAATGATGCCTGTGTATTCACGAGGACTAACAAATCTAGAGAAGAAAAGGAAAACTATCTACTCCCTGGGGATCGAGCTACTTTATATATTTTTAAGGATCGATCCCCCCTCGGTAAGTTCCATCCTTTTTCCTACTAATCCTTTACTAACTTTCTATCAGTCCTTCGGTTCCTTCCTTCTCCCTTTCGGCTGGTTCCTGTTTTGCCTCTGGCAAGTCCCGTCTCCTAGTTATCCCCTCGGAGGTTGCCGTCAGCAATCCTTTGGGTCTAGGAGGTCACGTGACCTGTGCGCGACAGTCACGTGGTAAGGCATGGGATGACCGAGGTCTCACAATAGGTGCAAGGATAAGATAATTTATTATAATAAAAAATATAAAGACTATTGATAAAATTACTAAAGATAAAAAATAATTATATAAATAATGATAATAATAATAATAAATAATCATTATTATTAATTATAAGCTTAATTATATTTATAAAGAGGCCAAGCTTACTATAAAATTATGATTGAAAGAGAAGACTATAGATAATAATAAATAAATTAATAAAAGATAAAACTATAATAATAGCTATAAAATAGATTTAATATTAATAATAGTAGTATACTGGTATATAATGATAAAAAATTAAGTTTTATATAATAATATTATACTATATAAGATATAATAATTATTATAAAAAAACATTTATTATTTTTTTATAAAAGAGGGGAGAAAAGTAACAAATAATCATATATAATAATAATAATAAATATTTTTATTTAACTGCATAAGAGAAGTATATTAAAAAATATTATAAAAGATAAAAAGTATATTATACAAATCAGATAATTAATTAATTATTATAGAATAGAAGAAAATAAATTATATATAAATATAAATATTTCTAAAAAAAAAGAAATGGAGGAAGCTAGGAAAAAAATTATAAAAATAATCAAATTCTGAATAAATAAAATTTATATTAAATATTACTAGAAATCTTAAGTTTTAAGTCGTGATTTATATTTTAAAACAGATTTATTATTGATATATATTAAATTTTAAAAATCTTTTATAAAAAGCCTGAGGCTCAGCAGTAAATTCTAGAATTTTATATATATAAAATAATATTTTATATCATTTATAAGAAGGCTCTACAGATAAAAACTAATAAATAAATTTCTATAAAAAATATATTTATAAAAAAGTCTTAAAATAATTTTAAATACTATAGAGATATCTTTATAATAAAACTTTATAAATAATAATATGAAGAGTCTTTATAAAAATATTATAGAATATTAAAATAAATAATTTTTCTTAAATTTAATTTTCTTTCTAAGTATTTATAAATAGAGATTTCAATAGAATCTAGGTTTTATGAATAATAATATATATCATTAATCTCTGCAATGAATACTTAAGATAAAATAATATCATAATTATTATTAATATTTACAGTCTTAGGAATTAAAATCTTATTAAAAAAATAATTATAGAGATTTAAACTCTTATAATTCTTATAATTAAGTTGTTATATGAAATATTTATATTAATAATAATTTTGTTATAAAATTTAATTAATATTATTATATAACTTAAAAACTGTCTATAAATATTTTACTATTTATAAATAGAGAACAGGATAATTAATAATAATATTTTAAATAAATAAATTTTATATTTAGTACTTCTAAATAAAATATATTCTTTATATTATTTTATTATATTTACTCTTATACTAAGATATTTTTAATATTATATTAAATATATTGTAAAGCCAATCAAAAGTAATATTAATTATAATATTAAAATAATTATTATAATGGCAAGTAATATCTTAGAATTATATTATTTTTATCTTATTTATTTTATTTATTTATATTATATTATTTACTTATATTTATATAATTATATATACTTTTTTAAATATTTTTATTTTTTCTTTTATTAGAAATTCTTATTACATAATACTGAATATAACTACATAAATAGATTTTATATAATTTCTAATATTATTTTATTTTTTATTTTTTATTTTTTAAATTAATATTATATACAGCCAGCTATCTAGCTCAGTAACCAGTATTATTTTTTATATATATTTAATAATATTAAATACAGCCAAGATAGAATAATTTAATTAAAATTTAAAATAAAATAATTAGTAAAAATACTTATAATATTTAAAGAAAATTATTTTAAATCAGTACTATATACTATAAATCTTTGATAATAATTAATAATTCTATTGGTGGGAGAGCCTAATAATTAAAAAAAAATTATTTATAAATTATATATAAAAGATTTTAATTAGATTTTTAATATGATTCTTTATATTATAGAAAAAATAAGAATAAAAATATATAAAATTATTTATTAATAATATATATTTAATAATAATTATAATAAATTAATATATAAATATAATTTATATATTATTTATTTTTTAATCTAATAACTAGAACAGCCAAGCAGCTAATTAATTATTTTTTAAATTTATTATAAAATCTTTAAACATTAAATATTATTATTTAAACTTATAAATAAACTAGTAGTCTTTTAATATTTTTATTAATAAGATTCTTATAGACTTCCTGAATAAGTTTATTATAATATATATAAATAATATACTAATCTTTAATAAAAATAAAATAAAGTATAAATTCTATATTTATTAATCAAATTTTTAAGTATTTTTAAAGAGCTAGACTCTAAATAATAATCTATAAATATAAATTTTAAAACATAAAAATTTAATTTTTAGATTTTATTATTATTACTATAGGTATTTAGATTAATTTTATAATAATTATTATAATTATAAAATAAAAATATTTAATTATTATCAAAAGAATTTAATATTTAACAGGCTTACTGGGCAGAGATATTATTTTAATATTATTTTATTTTTAAATATTAATTTAAAAAAGATAATATACTAGCTGATATCTTATATAAAAAATAATTTAAAAATAATTAATAATTTTTATTATTAAATATTATTAAAATCTAAGTTCCTAGAACCAGACATAATTTTAAATTTAATATAAATAATTTTTATAAAATAAAATTATTATATTATAAATTATATTCTGGAAGTTAACTGCACTTATTCTCTTTTATAGAAAAATTTAAAAAAAAATTTATTAATAAAAAATAAATTATTTCCTGTAAGATAAATTATTTTATATTAAAATTAATTAATAATTCTTAATGAAGATAATATATATATTTAATTATTAAATAAAATATAATAATAGCCATCACTAGCTTACTTAAATAAATAAAGATAATAATTTTAATTAAATATTAATATTTCTAGAGTACTTAGAACAGAAATATCTAATATTATATAAATAATTGTTTTTTTAAAAAAAGAATATATATTAAAATCTATTATTTAAAGTATCTCAATTTCTTCTAATCCTTGATTAATAATAATAATATATATTTATAAATTTCTAATTTTTTTCTGAAGAATTATTAGAGAATTAGTATTATTTTTATAATAATAAATTATCTTAATAAATATATAATATTTATTTTTTATATAAAATATATTTTTGTATAAAAATAATTTATTTATTTATTAGTTAAATTTATATTTCAAAAAGATGTTTTATTATTATTATGTTTAATGTAAAAAATATTTATAATTAATTTTTAACATAAATTATACTAAATTCTGTAAATTAAATTAGTGTTTCTAATAATATATTATTTATAAATTAACAGATAGACAGAGATTATTAATTAATATATAATTTAATAATTTATTTTATTTATTAAATACTTCTTGAATAACTGATTAAAATTATTATTAATAAATAACTTTATTATTATAATTCTGCTTTATAAATCTACAGAAAATCCCTATTTATAATAAAAAAATATAAATCTTAAATATTATTATATTATTTAACTAAATTTTTTAATAAATTTATTATTATATATTATTATCAAAAACTAAGTCTGTGAGTTTATTTATTATATACAAATTTTAATTTCTATATAAAATAAGATCTAGAAAATATAAAACTAGTAAATATAATAAACTAACTAATTTTAATATTTTATTATATTTAATATTAATAATAGATTTTCTTTTAATATTTATAATTAGATATAAGACTAGTCCTTAAAAAAATTATTAAAAAATTAAAATAATTCTGTATTTATCATTAATAAAATAAATAATATATATAAAATTCATTTTTTCTAAATATAAATATATATTCTATTTTTTATCCTGAGAAGTTCTATTTGTATAATATATTTAATTTATTAGTAAATAAAATTTAAAATACTAGTATATCTATCAAAATTAATAATTAAATAAAATAAAATTTAAAAATATTCTAGTAAGCTAGTTATAGTATAGTTAGTTTTAATATAAAATTAAATAACTAGTATCTAATATAGTAAATTATATTTAATATTTAATAATAAATTTTAAGAATACTCTCTTCTAACTTCAGGATTATTATATAAAATATTTTATTTATTCTAAATTTTTTAAATATCTTCTATAATAATTAGCAGCTACAGAAACTGATAAATTTAAATTAAATTATAAGAAACATAATTTATTATTAGCTGAGAACAGCCAGACTTGAATAAAAAATAATATAATCATAAATAATATTCTAGAATTATATAACTTCTATTTTACTTATTTTATTTACTTATCTTAAATTACTTATTCATTTTTATATAATTATATATTCTTCTCTGAGCTTCTTTTTTTTCTTATATATTAGAAATTCTTGTTATATAATACTGAATATGATTATTTGAATAGCTTCTACAACTACAGATAACTGAAGCTGAAGTAAGTAGTATATTCATTATTAATAAAAAATAAATAGAATAGTGAATTATTTATATAAATAGTTTATAATAAAGGTAATATAATATAAAGACATAAATTCTTATAACCCTTGTAATAATCTAATTATGAGAAATATATATACTAATAATAGTTTTATCATGAGCTTGGCTAGTGTTTATTATATAATTTATAGATTATTTATAAATACTTACTATTTATAGATAGAGAAGAGAATAATTAATAATAATATTTTCTAAAAGAATAAAATCTATATTTTATATTTGTGAATAAGATATATACTTTATATTATTTTATTATTTTTATTTTTATATTCTTGTTACTTAAATATTATAAAAAAATTCATTACATTATATCTATATAAAATATCAGAAATTGAACTTGTTAAAAGTTTTTTAAATTCTTTGATTTATTAATTTATAAAACTAATATTAGAATAATGATAGAAAAATCTAGAAAAAATATATTTTTTTCTGAATAGTTTTTATAAATAGTTTAATTTACTTAAATAAATCGCGAAGTTGGAGTTGAAACTAGAAATTATTATAAAGTAAAAAGAATCTATAGAAATCTAAATAACTTTAAAGATTTTTATATATTCTAAATATTTTGATATCTATATTTACTTTCTGTAAAATAGTAAATACTATACTATTTATAATTATATTATCTATTAATCATTTATTACTTAGTAAAAGCTAATTATAAAGATAAATAACTAGAATACAGATATTGTTAAAATTTATAGAAAAAAAGAATCTTTTCATTGATATTTCTTATCAAAGTTACAGAAACTGATAATATCCTGTTTTAGTAATAATAATATTATCTTTTATAGAATCTTAAGTTCAGTCTTTGATAAAGAATATATAAAATTATAAAAAAGTTTTAATATCAATGACATGGTCCGTAAAACTGTAGAAAATTATTAAAAAGCTTTATATAAAAAATATATCTTAGAATTCTTAGAAATTAATTAGGATTATTTCTGGATTTGAAAATAAATTAAATTTCTTTTTTATCAGTAGCCAAATATCTTCAGAAAGCTTGATAATAATATATATTTTTATTAAATTTTAAATTACTTTAACAAATTATATATTAATTTTTTATTATTAAACTCAGACTAATAAATTAATATAGAGATCCTGGAGTATAATTATGATTTCTTCTAAATAAATATTATTTTTATTTATAAATTTCATAAATATTTTTATAAATACTAGTTCCTATCCCACAATCTTTATAAGTATTATAAAAACTAGATTTACCTTTACTCTTATATTTATTAATATTTTTATCTTATAGAGTATATTAGGATCTTCTTTTATAGATAGTTTTTTATATATTTATAAACTAAAATATATTATAAATAATACGTTTCTTAATAATCCCTGCTCTATGTAAGTAACTAATTATTTTTTTATAATTAATTTTCTTTTATATATACAGTATTTTACTATAAAATAATTTTATTTTTTATATTTAAAGTAAATTATAGTCCTGGGAGCTGTTATAAGTTTAATTACTAATATTTATAAAATAATATTTTAATTTCTTTATAAATAATAATTCCACGGCTTCTTTTCTTATAAGATATATTTATAAAATTATTTTATTTTATCTGTAAAAAATAATAATTTTTTTTATAAATAATTAGATTTCTTATCCTGCTTATTCACAGGAAATTTTAATTCTTTATGAATCTTATATTTTATAATTATAAAAAATAATTTAAAGAATAAATAAAATTATATTATATCTAGTTTCTAGATTTTATAATTAAATTTTATTTTTATTATCTTTTATTATTAAAGATATATAAAGTTTTTTTATAAAATATAATCTTTAAAGATTTATAACCAAGTTTTTCATTTTCTATTATTAGAATTTTTAATTAAATTCTTAAAATTTATAGAGGTTCTTCTATCTGTAATTATAATAAATATTTATAATTTCTTTTTTCTAGGGATTACAAAGAGTATAGTCTAGATATATTATTATAATATATATTTTTTATTTTTTATTTTAATTATTTATTTCCGTGGTTAACTTCTACTGAATAATAAATAATTAATAAATAATATAATTATAAATATTATAATATTTATTATCTTATAGAGAGTAAATATAGATATCAGAATATTTAAAATTTATAATAAAATTTCTAAAGTTATTTAAGTTCTTGCGGGTTCTTTTAAATCTTATAATAATTTCTAGTTTTAATTCCAGGTTTATAATCTGTTAAAGGTTCAAGTAGATTAAATTATTATAAAAATTATTTAAGAAGATTTATACTTTCATAAATTCTTTTATAATTACTTTTATGTTAATCTTATAAACTAGTAAATCAGAGAATTCAAGAAACTTCTCACAGATAAAATTTCTAGTATTTTATATAAATATAATTTAATAAACTATTTTACAGGGTTTTAAATAACAAGGTTATAAGGATAAATATATTAAGATAATATAAAAAATATATTTTATTTATAAAGATTGAACATAGAATTTATTTTTTTGAAAATATTATTAATTATCTAATTCTTTATTTATAAATAATAAGTATTTACAGGCAGCCCGTAGGCTATGTAATAATATTAATTAAATCTTATGATAAAATTGTTATCAGTATAGATATTCTCCATAATAGTCTATTTACAAGGGTTATAAGGATTTAAGTCCTTACAAATATTATAAAATTTAGTAGGTATATTTAAATAAATAAAATAAATATTTTATACTTTAATAACTCAATATTTAGTATTTTTTAATCCAGTTTTTTATTTAATTATTTAATATTAATATTCTTTAAGTTTAGCTAGATTATAATTTTAATTTAATATATAAAAACTGGTATCTATAGTTTATTTTTTATTTTTATTAAATATATATTAATAGTATTTTTATTTAATTATTAGTTTCCTTAATAATACAGGTAATATATTTCTTAATTTATATTAAATTCTAGAAAGTCTTATTATATAAAATAAACTAATCTTTGATAAAATTAAAAAAAATGAATTATATTTATAGCTCAGAAAAAATAAAAATATATTAATTAATATTAGAATCTAACTATTAATAGCTAATTCAGCTAATAAAAGAAATTAGTTTTAATTATTTTAATTATCTTAAACATAGATCTGTAGGTAGATTTTTATAATATTATTTATTTATTTAATAATTTTATTTATCTAGAAATAATATATAATAAAAAATTATTATTTAATATTTATTAACATTTATAATTATTTCTAATTTTTATTTATAAACTGTATTTTATAATCAGAGATAATTATCTATAAAATATTATATTATTATATATAGCTGTCCAGGATTATTTATATTAAATTTATAATTTTTATTTTTTAATAACTGCTAGTACCACACTTTTTATAAATTAGTTAATAATAATTAGAATATTAATATAATTTCTATTTCCTAGAAATCCAGTAATAAAATTTATATTAATATCTCATTATAAATATTTAAAAATTAAAGATAATTTTAATAATATTAATTTTTTATACCAGGCTTTGATCCTCCTGTAAATATTATAATTTTATATAAATTTTTATATATTTTATATTATATTAAATTAAAAATATTTTTAATTTATTATTAAATATATCTGCTTATATTCCAGGTATTTAATTAATATAAAAATTGTAAATTTCTTATATCAGTCTAATCTATAGAGACTTATAATTAGAAATTTATTTTTATTTTTTAAAGATTAAAATTTCTTAGAAATCTGTAATATAATTTAAAATAAAATTTTTAAATTTTAAATTAAACAGGATTCTTTATACTTTTTTCTTAATTATTTATTTGATTTCTTAATATTAGTTATCTTGCTTTTTAATTTTTTTTATAATAATATAATATTAATAAATATAAATATTAGTTTAAAAGATTTAATTTAAATAACTCTATAGTATTTATCTAATTAAAAAAACTAGAAAATTTATATTATAATTTATTTATTATAATAGTTAAACATGTCCTGATCCTTTTAGAAAAAGATATTGATTTAATTATTTTTTATATCTTTCTAATAAATAAAGAAGAAATTAAACTTATTAAAAAATTTCAATTAGATATATTTTTGATAATTTTCTTAATATATGAAAGTACTTTAAATTCTTATAATTTATAATTACTTTAAACTTAGGAATAAAATATAATTTAATATTTTAAATTTTTATATATCTAATAACAGGTAGCAGCTTTTTATTATAGATTTTATAATTATATTTTACAGATATTAATTACTTTAAAAATAAATATAAAAATATAATTTTTTTATTATATTAGAACATGTATCTTTTAAATTATAATTTAAAAAATTTATTTCTAGTATTATTTATTTATTAAAATTAAAAAAGACTAGTACTAGTTCTGTATAAAATATTTTTTATATATAAAAATTCTTTTTGATATTTTTAAATTTATTAGAACTGTATATTATTCTTAATAAAATTATAAAAAATTTCAATAATTCTGAGAAGTTTAATATAAATTAATAGTAAAAATTAATAAATTTAATAAATTTGTATATTCTCTTTATTATTATAAATAATTTTTTTAGATTATATAGATTTTTTCAGGATTTATACTTACTTTTTATTTTATTTTAATAATAAATTTAAGATATTTAATCTCTTTCTGTTTAAATTCATACTTATAAATATTAAAATATAATCTTATTTTTTAGGATTTAATCAGGATTTTTTAGATATATTTCTAATATTATTAAAGAATTCTAGTTAAAAAAATAAATATATCATTATAATAAATAAAATAGAATTTATTTAGGTATTCTTTTAAGATTTAGTTAATATACTTTCAAAAAATATTAGAAATATTTATAAGTTTAAATAATATAACTAGTTATTTATAAAATTTATATTAAATATAAAAGGCAGTTATTTATTCTTATTCTTTAATAATATATATTTTATAAAAGACTGTAGATATATTAAGCTTAATAAACTATTTAATTTTTTAATTTAATTCAATATTTTATAAATTAAAGGCAGCAGATATTAATTTTTTTAATAATAATATTTAATTTATAATAATTAATATAGAAATAAAAGTCTTCTTCTAGTTTCTACATAAAGAGAACTAGAATTATAATTAATAAATTATTTATTTAAATAAATTTTTTATTTAATAATTTAATAAGTTTTTTTTAATATATTATATAGCAGTTCTTATAGAGATTAAAAAGTTTTTGATTTTTTATTTCAATTAAATAATTAGTATCTGGTTTATAATATAAAAATAAAATTCTTATATTTTTTAATTTAAATAATTTTAAGAACTACTAATATTATTCTAGTAATCTATTTTTTAAATTTAATTTTAAATATATAAGATCTTTTTTATATTTTTAGAGATATAATAAATATCTCTATTTTTAATTATAATATTTTTTTCTTAATTTATATTTAAAAGATTATAATTAATATCTAGATCAGGATATATTCAGACTATAATATTTATATTATTTTAATTTAAATCTAGATTATTTGAAGATAGATTTAGTTTTAGTTTAAATTAATTTTTTTATTATAATATTCTAGCTAGAGAAAACTTAAGATAATATTAAATTCAGATTATAACTAAATATATATATATATATAACCTGGATTCAGTGTGGATCCTAATATTTAAATATATTTAAATAATATAATTAATAATTTTTTAATTTTAAATATTAAAATTAAAATAATCAAGATCAGGTCCAGCTTATTCTTTTTTATATATTTTATATTAATAATATTTATAAATAAAGTATTTTATATTAATTTTATCATAGGTATTAGCTACTTAATTAATAATAATTCTTAAAAGTGGAAACTTAGAATTCATATACTTTTTAAAAAATTTTTTATTAAAAATAAGATTTTTCATTTAAATATTTCCGTCTATGATTTCAAATAAGAATTTTTTTTATTATTTATTAAAACTACTTAGACTGGGAGTCAGAGTACTGGTTTTTAATAATAATTTTTAATTAAATATTTATATTTTTTATAATAAAGATGAAAATCTATGTTTTTTTTTATAATTTTTTAATCAAGACTTACTTTGCATAATAAAAATTATATTAATTTAATTTAAAAAATTAAATTATATATTTTTATTTTCTATTATTTATTACTGAAATAGTATATTTCTAGTTTATAGTATTTCTTATATTACTTATTAAAATTTTATAAAAATTTTAAACCTGTATTTACTACTAGCAGTTTTGATATTTTTTTAAATATTCTATATTCTATATTATAATTATATTATTAAAACCAATTATAATATTTTTTATAAAAAAAACCTTTTTTAGACTAATAATAACTCATAATAAAGTATAATTAATTAAGTTTTTTAATATTATAATCTTAAGAATATTTTTTAAAATTATATTACTTAAGTTAAAATAATGCAATTTTTTTAAAAAATCTTTAAAATTTTTATTATCTTACTGGAGAGAGTATAGTTTCTTTAAAATTTTTATTTTTTAATTTTTATTTTTATAGACTTTATTTAGTTCTTTTATTATTTTTTTATAAATAATATAATTATTTATATTTTAATATTATAATAGAATTCTTCTCTCTGTACTTTTCTCTGATTATTCAAATATATAAATTATCTGAAATATATTATCAAGATATATAATTAAATTTATAAAAAATTTAAATTTTAAATATATTTTAAATCTAAAAATTTTTCTTATTATATTTATTAAAAGGCTTGGTTTCCGGATATATAAATCTTAATTATAGAATTACATATTAGAAGAAGAAAATAATATTTTTTCATAATTTAATAATATATCAATTCAGCTATTCACACTTATTCTATTAAATTTATTAATAATAATTTTATTAATTTATTATTTATTATTTAATTTCTTCCAACCTGCTTATGAGATCAGTAAAAAATTATAATTATATTATATTATTTATTATTCTTTTATTTTATTTTATTTTAATATATTTTGTTAGCTGCACGGTCTGACTCTATTTTATAAATTATTTAAAAAAATATTCTTAATATTAAGAATTATCTTTTAATTCTAAGAGTACATTACCTGTTAGATAAGAAGAAATAACTGCTATTTAAAATAGACTCTCAGAGTTTCTAAAGTTTTATATATCATGGTTAGTCAGCACGCAGCAACGAGGCTGGGTAGCTGAGTCCTCCAGTAGGGACCTGTCCCATAACAAGTAAGAATAATAATTAATATTATTTCTAAATTAATATAATTACTAAATATCTTTTTTTATTATTTTTACAAATAACATCTTTCTTAGATAATTAAAGTAGAAGAATTAGAATATAATAAAATTTATTTATCACAGTAAAAAGACTGTTAACTAGATAAAAAATTAGTTATTTAATATAATAAATCTATTTAATAATAATACAGATAGCTTATATCTATAAAATACCATTAATTTTTAAGCAGTCAGTAGTCTTCTATAAAGAAATCAGTATTTTAGATATTAATAAAATATAAAATTATTATTAATGATCTTATAACTCCTATAACTACTATAATATGTCATCCTGATGCCTAAGGCCGCGATAGCTGGGTTATTCTATCACATTATTATATAAAGTATTTTATTTATTTTAGATTTTTTAAGTATTTCCTGTAATAGCTAATAACTGTAAAAACTAATAAATACAATATATTAAATTATAAAAAAATAATCTACTACTAGCTGAGAGCAGCCAGACTTAAACTAAAAACTAATATGATAATAAATAATATCTTAAAATTATATGACTCTTATTTTATTTATCTTATTTACTTATATTATATTATATATTTATCTTTATAGGATTATATAATCTTCTCTGAGCTTCTTCTTTTTCTTTCTTATATTAGAAACTCTTGTTACAACTTACATAGCACTAAATATGACTGTTGAACAGCTTCCACATTTTACAGAAGTATAGTCTTCATATATATATTTATAATAAAAACATATTATTCACATTATCTCATCATTATATAAACCACAATCACGCAGCCCATACAATCACGCGGCCTATATCATAAAGCTATACAGAATTTATCTTTTATAATAATTATAATATCTCAATAACTACACTTTATATAAATCTAGAATGATAAATATAGATTAATAATAATAAAACAAATATATTAGAAGTATTCAAATATTTTTGGATAATTGATTTATATTTAATTTAGAAATATTTATAAATTATAAGTAAATTACAGGTATTTTATATTACTAGCTATTATATAATATATATAGTCATTAAATTCTAAAAAAATATTAAAAAAATTATAATCATTATACTACATCTTTAAGATAAAGTCATACGATTATATAATAGTTGAGATATTAGAGATTAAAAAAACAGCTTTTATATAGCATTAGTTGATGGGCCACACGATTGTACAGGCCGCGTGATTATGATTTGCATTATTCATCCTTATGATAATCATGAAAAAAAAATATTGTAAACTCTCAAGACCTAATACAAAATCAGGAATATATTACCAAGCAATATTATTCTATGATTACTAAAACTAAAAAATTACTAGAAACAACACTAGTGAACACTTTGGACAGCTTTAATACTGAATCTTAGGATTTATAGATGATCTATAGTATTTAGTATTAGGAATTCAACAGTATTTGTATGGCTTTAAATAATTAGGATCCCAGCGCTTCCACCTGCGGGTTGCATAGAATTTCAAGAAATATGGCCAGGGGGAGTAAGTAAAACCATAAAGCTCATTCTTTATCAGTCTTCAGGATATTCATCCCTGATATTACTGACAAATGTCCTCGTTTCCCAATCCCATCTTTTGAAATGCTTTCCCGCTACTGCCACGAGTGTTGAGGGCAATTCTGAGACCTCGGGACTCATTAGCTCAATATTCTCCTCGGCCACATAACGAACACTTTTATCCTCAACTCTTGGGAGCAGGAGTTAGCTTTACCCTATATATAAGATCGATACTTGTAAAGGAGCTTACAGCACATGATAGAAGCTCTGGTGCCTACCACCTTGCAAGCGATCTATTCCCATCCTTCTCATCCATTGCTCACCCGCGCCGCACTCCGTGTCCCAACCTGTTATGATGGCTCGGTAATCATACCGGCGATGTCTAAATACCTGCCCAACGCGATATTTTACTTCCCTCCGCTGAGAAGAGCGCCTCTTTACCTGTTTAGGTATTTCGTCCGCCGCTCGCATCACATGGAGACTTTCCAGAATATGCTCATACTCGGGCGTTCCATGAAGCAGAGGCGCCACGTACTGTTCAATCAAGTGGATGTCGGATGGGAACTCCGTAGCAAAAAGCTCCATTAGCCATAGCAGATTATGTCTGACATCAGTAGGCCGAGCAAGATCCGAAAGCAACAAAGAGGACCAAATTGCAGCATACTTCGCACAGACGACATCCACTGGTGTTAGGCGCATATCTGGAAACTGAGACATACGTTGGACCGAGTTCAGAATGTTTTTGCTGCACCGAAGGACGACTTCTGAAGGGTGGGATTCGGCCAAGAACTTCGCTCGCTCGACCGCAGTGACACCTAAGAAGTTTAGTTGATACTCTAGATCCGTGATTGGCGTTTCCTTCTCTGAGCGGAACGGATCCATGTAAATTGGGCTGCCGCGTGTCCCGTCTTCAATTACATTATCGTCCATATCATAGCCGATGGGCGGCAGGATAATCACATGGACATGGAAAGGGAAGCCGCATGGCCGGGCGTTCAGGCCGAACCGTTCAGCAACGTAGCAATAAATAGTTGCCGAAATCAGAGGAAGTGAATTGTGCCGAGGGTCATTCAAAGCAATACCAAGAAAGTTGTGCTCCAAGCAATGGTACTCTTTTTCTTCACCAATTCCGGTGAGACTATTTGCCCTCAGGAACTTCGCAACTGCCCTGGCTTTATTACGAGACGTGAGCTGGTGGATGTCTGGACAGCTGATAGGAAGTAGCGAGGCAATCGAGTCCAGTCTATCGCTGATCTAAAATTGTATTAGATAGCAACGTCCCTTCAGGCCCTGGAGTCACTTACCTCTTCCAGACTGCCAAAATCGCTCTCGGGTCTAAAAAGGTCGAATGCACCTAATGCCCTGTATAGAGACACCTCCTCGCCATTTCTCAGTTTAGCCCATTCTTGTACAGCGAGAGCTCGATGAAGGCAAGTGAGGAGCGCCTCGGCATAATATCTTATTTCAAAGAAATATAGTTAAAACGAGATGCCGTCTCATGGATAGACAGAACAAACCTCCTTGCCAAGTAATCTTCTACACTGGATTGAATCTCAAGATTATGTAGAAGGGCATCTTTGGCATCATAACCAAGCCCTATAACCTTTCGAATCTTCTCGATTCTTCCCGTTTGATTTGCAAGGATGCTGTCCAGAAGACGACAGGTCTCGCGGTATCTTAAATGCTTTAGTATGTAAAGCGATTTCCAATCTACCGCAGGGATAGGGCTTGCAAGCTTTGCTGGTAACTCATGTTGCCGGGCCCAGTGCTTAAAACGGCTCAGACAATAATATCGCCATAAGAAAGGCTTTGTTGTTACCCCGCGAAATCGGCGAGCTGTCTGTTCTAATGCGGCAGCGGAACGGGGTGGGCAGTAGCAAAGAATATGATGTAGTAACTCTTCGGGGAAATAGTCCAGAGACGGAACCATTCCGGTACATGTGACACAGCAATAGACGACGACAATTGAGACGAAAGAAAGGCTGTCCTTAGACTATCACAAGTTTGTGCCGCTCATCTGTGTCCATCTGGGTGGGTGCAAATCGGAGCCAAGCGAGCTCGATCCTGAGCGGGGAGTTCTGCCGTACCAGTGCTCTGTGCCCCATCTTTTATAAACAATCTTGACACTCCTGCGCCAAATCCATTCTTCACCTCCTCACCACGGAAGAAGACTTTTTAGTCAGACTCATGGGGCAATTTCAGTCTTCGACAAGCGAAGAGAACGCCAGCTCTTCGGCTGGATCACCTGATAAGAAACTTGATTATTACGAACTTTTACAGGTGAATTGGGACGCATCTGCAGAGGAGTAAGCTTGCCTTGCCTGTCGGTTTTTCTAAATCTTGCGCATGAATTGTTATTTGTGAAGAGAGCACGCAGAATGGGGAAGGAGAATTGAAGGCGGGCCTCGAAGGAGAGACTTGGTGGGATGAGCAGCGAAGGTATCCTGAAGCCACTAACACCCCTTAATCCCTTTAGAATCAAAAAGGCGTACAGAAGAAAAGCCCTTGAGTTGCACCCGGACCGAAACTATGGAAATGTGGAATCTGCTACAAAGCTTTTTGCAGAGGTCCAGTCTGCTTACGAGGTGCTTTCAGACCCTCAGGAGCGTTCGTGGTACGATACTCATCGAGATGTCTTGCTAGGAAGCCAGGGTAGTTCTGGCAACTCTGGCAGTCCACATAGTTCGCGCACGACTACTGCAGACGATGTCTATAGGATCTTCTCTAGGTTCAGTCCACAGATGGAATTCTCAGACTCCTCGGATGGCTTCTACGGTGGTCTTCGTGAGGTTTTCTCACGACTTGCCGCGGAAGAAGAGATCGCTTGCCGTGGGGAGAATGTGGAAATCATTTCTTATCCGACGTTTGGGTGCCGGGGGGATGATTTCGAACGAGTTGTACGCCCATTCTACGTTGCATGGGGCGGCTTCTCAACAAAAAAGTCGTTTGCATGGAAAGATGTCTATCGTTACTCAGAAGCTCCCGATCGTCGTGTTCGTAGACTGATGGAGAAGGAAAATAAGCGCCTGAGGGAGGAAGGCATCCGTGAATTCAACGATGCTGTTCGATCACTCGTAGCTTTCGTCAAAAAGCGCGACCCGCGATACAAAACAAGCACCCAAAGTGAGTCACAGCGCCAGGAATTCCTCCGACAATCTGCCGCCTCCCAAGCTGCGAAATCAAGGGCAGCGAATCAGGCTAAGCTGCGAGACCATATCACGCAAGACTGGGCAAAGTCAGAGGAATTTGAAGATGACGAGACAGTGAGTAGTACTGAGACAGAACCGGAAGTCTTCGAATGTGTTGTGTGCCGCAAAAACTTCAAGAGTTTGAATCAGTTTGAGGCACACGAGCGAAGCAAAAAGCACGTCAAAGCTATTAAGCAGCTTCAAAAAGAAATGAGAAATGAAAACAAGCAGCTGGGACTAGCCGGAGATTCATCAGAGTATGAAGCTCAGGCTGCTATGACATTTGTCCCGGATGATCAAGCTATGCGTGTATCGAATGCCGACAGCACACCATGCAGATCCACGTCAGGCAACACACTCGGCATTGATGATAATGAAGGTGGCATACCAGCACCAAACAATGCCGGTGAGAGCCAGGGTCAACGCGTATCTCACGAAAGCCTACGGGGATATATCGACCAAAACTCAGAAAGTGAAATTGACTATGCATCAAGAGAGGTTGTCGAGGGTCGACTCCAACTGACCAGTGATTCAACGCAGGATACGACAGATGCGGCTGCTAGTCTGTCTTCAGATTTTACGCATCTAGAACTTGACCCCTCCAAGCCAGCCGTTCAGAAATTGGGCAAGGCTAAACAAAAGCGCTTAAAAAAAGCGGAACAGGCAAAAGGACAGTCCCTAGGCACGCAGTGTACAACATGCAGCGCTTCCTTTCCTTCACGGACCCAACTTTTTTCACACCTAAAAGAGTCTGATCACGCACAGGTGAAAGGGGTCACTCGGCATAGAAAGAAAAGGGTTTAGAAATTTTACTTTGATAACTTGGAGATTCGCGCCTTCCAAGAGCTTATATATCAAGACCTGGCACTAATCGTGGCCTTATATCATATACATATTTCATTATCAGAGATACAATACCACTATATCGGATACTATGTTTACAAGTATTTCTCTAACAAACCAGTTGACCTCCAATCATAGCATGTAGGTTGAGGAAGACAGAAAAATGGAGAGGAAAGGAAGCTGAGAGTACCAAGTTGCTCTGACTATCGCTTGCACATGCTACTTATCCTAACCCAGCCCTCGAGTTCTTCACAATATGTGCAACAGGTTGAAGAATACCTTTGTTATTCATAGAACCAAGAGGAGTGCCAATGCTCCATCCCATTTTCTCAAGCATAGCCCTGCCCTTATTCTCGGCACCGATTTCAGGTGCCGATCCTCCGACGACATCACCATCCATGTAGGAAACAGTTGCGTCGGTTCGCCCGCGGCGCGACTTGCTAGGCTTGCTCGGCTTCGAGTCGCGGGATTTGAGCCCGCGTTGCCCACGCCCATTTGATAATATACGTTCCATTTGAGATATTGTTTTGGATGAATATGCAGGAGTCCGTGAGGTCTTGTTTACGATGGGAAACCTCGAAGACCCCTTGCCTCGAGATTGCGATTTCATAGACAAGACATTGGCCAGCTCGTGGACCAGTTTGCGGTGTTGCTTCGACATGGGAGGCAAAGCCAAGCTGCAAAGAAAAAGCGTCAGATATCATATACCAGAAGCAGTCTGATTCACTGAGAAGGAGGGAACATATGTACCTATTCCTTGGTGAGAGGAGGAAATGTCGAATTTCGCTTCTCAGGTCCTCGGTGCCTATTCCATTGGAATATTTGTCTTTCAAGGACGGGTTTTGGCGGCCCCGGCCTAATAGGCCCTGGGAGCGCAGCTCTTCGCGTTTTTGCTTTCTAGCCTTTTTCTTTGCCCTGTCGTTTTGCCAGGCATTTATCAACTCGGACTCAAGTTCACTGTCTGATAGACTAATGTCCAAGGACCGGCCCTTTCCTTTAGACTTCTTTTTCACACTTGGTCGGTTGAAGTCCATAATATCGAATCCATAGTAGGGATCAAATTCCAATGCATCAGCAAAAGCCGTCGCAGACGCAAAGAAGCTGTTACCGTCCGCGTGCAGGTCCTGCTTGAATTCAGTAATGATATTTCGGGATGGTTCAATTTTCGGGGGGTGGATGTCTAGCAGAAATGGAATGGTTAGGTCTCTTACCTCAGATTTGTCTTCTTCTATGTCCTCTGTGTCCGAACCGTCTGACGAAGAGGTCGAGGCGCTTTCCGTATGAGAAATTCGGTTAACGGATACCTCTTGACTGATTTCTTCGTCCAAATGATTGCAGTGACCTTTGCCCAGTTAGTAACGCCCACAGGCGTGACGACCAAGAGATTTGAGTATTTCCACTTACACTCGGAAACCTCATTTTCGCCGCACTCTTGCTCATCGCTCAGTGTCGGGTTATGGCGTTGAGCGGAAGCCTCGCTTTGCTGCAGTTTCTTCTCAGCTGCGGAGTTCAGGCCCGTAGCGGACGTTGGTATCACCTTGTCGGCATTGTCTGGCTCTTGAGCTTCAACAGAGTGCGGAGAGCTGCCCAGTATCCCCGGTATCAAGTACTCGGTGTCAATATTATCTATGTAGTCGGCGAGTATGTCATCATCGTCTCTTTTCCATTTTTTGCGCCGCCGCTTATCGCTGGTAAGCGAGAAGTAATTTGGGCTATCGTCCATTTCTTGTGGGCATGTTTCTGTCTGTGGAGGCTTGGGAGCGGGCAATGATTTGGGCTCAGAATTTGAGGAAAGAAAATCCAATTTGCTGTGCTCGGATGCTCTTGGTTGCTGACTACCGGCAATAACTTTCTGCGTCCGGATATCCGACGGGCGTGATCTGCCTTCCCCATATTGGTGTCTCCTGCCACGAAACACAACCTCATCTTCACTCGAATCGTCTTGAGACTTCTTGGAGAGATGTTTCATTGAATCCGATATCGCTGTGGATTCGAATTCGTCAAGTAACTCAACACAGAGGGGCGAGTCCTCGGTATCCGGCCTGCGTTCTGACAGAGACGTAGCCGTTGCTTGATCACAATTCTGGGTCTTCCGTGTTTCCAGACTCTCTTCGTGTGCGCTTATCTCGATTGTGCTTGGGGAGGGTTGCGTTTCACTCTCCCGGTCAATGTCCTGAGCGCTCACAAAACGGACTGTTTGGTGGCGTAGTGAGGAACCAGTCCGCCATAGGCTGCGTCCTTCAGTGTTGCGCGCTTCTTGCTGCATTGTCAAATGATTTTTGCCGAGGTCTTCAAAGAGTCAGTAATGTGACTGTAACGTGAAGTAGTGACAACTATAATACAGTACCTAGGAGATCATCTGCCACTGATTTCTGCTTCTTGTTCCGAACTTTTGCCTTGGATCGTGTCATCTTCCAGGCCTTTTCTTTCCGCTTGGCTTACTGCCTTTTCCCTTTGGCCTTATTCTGGGATATGATTGTAATCCTTTTGTCGGGTTGGGAGACAGAAAGGTGTTTCGTCGACCTGATGAGGATAAGTGACTGAAGATGGTACCTTTACTGTTTCGAAGCTTAATCTAGTCCCTCGCTCTTGGCAGTGTTATCTGCGGTCTCATATCTTCACTTATGTAATGATGGCAGGCGGCGAAGGTGCCCGGTGGGGTACACAGGCGGGCTTTATCATTGAGGGTCTGGGTGGCCTTGATTCACTTGAGAGACAGTAAGGCCTAGTATCTTTCCCACATACGATGTCAAAACTGGTCAGGGTTACTATCCTTTTCGATTTCTACTGAGTCTTTGGTGTGAATATGTAAGGGCCTATGATAGATAGCCTTCTCTAAGCTTTTTCAGCTGTAGTAGCAACTCCCGCCCTAGCTGGCCCCGTGACTACAACTAAATGCATAGATACTGTATGACCCCTCCTGGTCACACTAAGCTCCCTTTTGTGGTTAACTGTTCTTCTTTGGCCGCTACCAACCTTGTGATCTGCCGCGCTGGTAACTGTCATAATATTACTTTTGGAGAGTGCGTTGCACTATTGATGTCTCTCCCTCAGAGCCCCGCCATCTAGGTTTCCCGTCTCCAACGGGCCGAGGATAATATATAGTGCAGACCTGTCTAGTGACGTACTGCAACACCAACCCCTACCGTCTCTGTCTGTGCGACCAGGGAAGCGCAACCTAGAGTATCGGAACGATAGCAGACATGAACACAGTCGACATAGGACGGTGCAGCAAACGCATCGTACAGTATCTCTGGGACCCAGAGCCCAGGAATGATGAAGATCCTACTTCCTCGATATGGTGCCTAGGAATAGAGTATCACCCCGAGAAGGATGTCAGCCCAAGGGGGGAGACACGTAAGCCCAAGCAAAACATAATCACTCGTGTCTTGTTAAAAGACGCAGTTGTTCCAAATCATACTGATACCGGTGCCAGCGGACAAGAACAGCGCCCGAGATAACACGACGGGAACGACCAACTATCGGAAACCATCAGAACATGCGTGGCCCGAGTCGTTCCTGTTGGATTTTGAATCAAGAATCTGGATGACGTATAGGTCCAATTTTCCCCCGATACCCAGAGTCGAGGGAGACGACAAAAGTGCATCAATGACACTGGGGGTACGCCTAAGAAGCCAATTAGTAGATACGCAAGGATTTACATCCGATACTGGCTGGGGCTGTATGATACGATCCGGTCAGAGCCTGCTGGCAAATGCACTATCTACGTTGGTCCTAGGACGTGGTACTATCATTTACACGCGTGACCTGAATGTACTGCTAACATCCGACCAGACTGGCGCCGTGGAGCGAGGTTCGAGGAAGAGTCACAGCTACTGTCTCTTTTCGCCGACACACCAACTGCCCCCTTCTCTGTACATCGGTTCGTCAAGCATGGCGCCGAATCGTGTGGGAAGTTCCCAGGGGAATGGTTCGGGCCCTCCGCAACGGCCAAGTGCATAGAGTATGTTCCGCATTGCATCTAGCAACTAATATAAAGAAGTAAACTGAACAACGAAACAGAGCACTTTCGTCACAGTGTGGAAGTCCTACACTTAAAGTCTATGTCTCTAATGATACATCGGAAGTTTACCAGGACAGGTTCATGAATGTCGCCCGAAACTCTTCCGGTGTCTTTCAGCCTACCCTGATACTGCTGGGAACAAGGCTCGGCATTGACCATATCACTCCAGTCTATTGGGATGGCCTAAAAGCCACATTGCAGCTCCCTCAATCAGTCGGAATTGCAGGGTATATTGCCCACCCGTGAGCTATTTCTCTTCATCAAAGCTGACGTCATCACTAGGGGACGCCCGTCGGCGTCACACTACTTTGTTGGAGCCCAAGGGTCACATCTATTCTATCTAGATCCACATTATACCCGCCCTGCGCTTCCAGATCGCCAAGGAGGCGAACTATACTCAAAAGAGGAGGTTGATACTTATCATACACGGCGCTTGAGAAGAATTCACGTGCGGGACATGGATCCGAGCATGCTTATAGGCTTCCTCATCCGAGACCAGGAAGATTGGGACGACTGGTTAAACCGCATACAAGCCGTCAAGGGGCGGCCGATCATCCATGTACTCAAGCAGATGAATCCTGACCACGATCAGGAAGCAGAAGCACTTGACCAGGTCGAAGCGCTGGATGATATCGAATAGCTCTTGCTGTCAATACATTTAGATGGATCAACCTTAGTACCCAGCCTAGAAACGATGCACCACTGCGTTCTAATCTTATAGACATGCAACTAGGCAATTTGATATTCGAATTCTGTTGAGGAAGGTAAACCCGCGCAACCAACCCCACATCCGAGTTATGTTACACCGCATTCACGTCACAAAAAAAAAAAGCAACCATAAACATTTGGCCCAAGGGGAAAAAAGAAATAAAGCCATCCCATGACACGTTAGAATCCCGCAAACACCCTGTAACCCACCACCTCAAAACCGTAACAGATGACGAGGTAGCAAAAGAACAATCCTGCAGAAAGAAAACAGAGAAAGGAAAATGCTTATTTGGCAGACGACGAGTACTTCGTGACAGCCTTGGTGCCTTCGGACACCGCGTGCTTCGCCAATTCACCGGGAAGGATGAGCCTCACACTAGGAGATATTAGTTATTTACTACCATTTTGGTCCGCAAAGCACTTACGAGGTCTGGATCTCCCGTGAAGAGATGGTGGACTTCTTGTTGTAAGCAGCGAGTTTCGAGGCTTCGGTCGCGACACGCTCAAAGATATCTAGAACGCGTTAGATATTTGCTGAAATAAAGACTGCGGTTGGTTTTACAACATACCATTGACGAAAGAGTTCAGGATGGACATAGCGCGAGTCGAGATACCGGTATCAGGGTGGACCTGCTTCAAGACTACGAACCAAAGTCAATAATTATCATCTAAAACTAGATGCCTTCAAAACCACTTACCCTTGTAGATGTAAGAGGAGTAGGTCTCCTTCCTGGTCTTTCCACGCTTCTTCTTGTCGCCGGAGGCAGCGGCAGCAGTCTTCTTGCCGGCTTCCTTCTTCTCAGCGGGAGCCTTGCCGCCAGCCGGGGCCTTGCCACCGGTGCTGGGCTTCTTCTCAGCGGCTTTGGGAGGCATATTGAAAGATTTGAGATTAGGTATGAAAGATGAAGAGTTGTGATAAGAGTATAAGGTACGGTGGTTGCGTTGGCGTCGACAGAGGATAGAGTGAAGATGAGGATAAGAATGAGGGAGACGCGGTGACGAGGGAGGCGCGCTACTTATACTAGCTCGCAAATACTCAGTTGATCCTGAGTCCGCAAAAGAAGCAGAATTTCAATACGGTCACACTTGTGTATGATCTGTATGATTAGATGAGGGAGAACGCGTCGTCCACTATGGGGAGTTGACTAAGATCACGCTAATATAACCGTATCGAAACTAGAATGTTTAATTACCACGCTTAACTGTATTGGGGGCGACCACGCGCGGAATCATACCAAAGACTCTTTGCCAAGCTATGGGTGCGCCGGAGCATGATCTCATTTGTGATTGGCTGACCCCGCTAAGCGAGAGGGTGATCTGAAAGGCTCCCGAGTAGTCCAACGTCACCCTGATCGCGTTGTTATATATGTCCTCCGCTCCCTCGCGTTGGCCGTCAACCCTTTAGCACCGTATCCCGCTTATCGCCATCGTCACTTGTTAACTACAACTTCTTAATTAAACACCTTCACAAAAACTCATATTCCACCTATCAAAATGACTGGAGGCAAATCTGGAGGCAAGGCCAGCGGCAGCAAGAACGCCCAATCGTATGCCACCCGCCCATCTCGCGTTTTCTTTGAGATATTAAACTGACACGAAATCGCAGCCGCTCGTCTAAGGCCGGTCTCGCCTTCCCCGTTGGTCGTGTCCACCGTCTGCTCCGCAAGGGCAACTACGCCCAGCGTGTTGGTGCCGGTAAGTGATACTCATTTTATCTAAAACTGCCTTTCAAAGGATATGTCTAACATCATACAATAGGTGCCCCCGTTTACCTCGCTGCCGTCCTTGAGTATCTCGCCGCCGAAATCCTTGAATTGGCTGGCAACGCTGCTCGCGATAACAAGAAGACCCGTATTATCCCTCGTCACCTTCAGCTCGCCATCCGCAACGATGAGGAACTGAACAAGCTTCTGGGTCACGTCACCATTGCCCAGGGTGGTGTCCTCCCCAACATCCACCAGAGTAAGTTCCAGCCCCACCTGAAAATCCAGCATGTGGTGCTGACCATACACAGACCTTCTGCCCAAGAAGACCCCCAAGAGTGGAAAGGGCCCGGGAAGCCAGGAGCTGTAAACAATTTCTTTCTAATTTGGGTTCTCTGATTCGGCGCGGTTTGGTTCTCTTATTGATGTGATAACGGGGTTCTGGTCGGAACGTTTATGGCTCTGCGTTTTCTTTTTTCTAGTTTCCACAGTTTATGGTTGTACATTATGTCTACGGACATGGAATGATACCGACAGCATTTTCACGGATTCAATTTTCTATCCTAGTCAAGACTCGTGTAAGGAGTGCGCTCGCCTAGTGAAGACCAAATGGTCTCCTTTGAGCTGTTTTCACCTAGAAGTGGCCCACTATTTATGCAATTAAAGGTCCCCCGGGATATATGGATGTAGTACGCAATTTATTCTCATCTATGGACCTAGGAATACAAGATAACTGCGCATAGGAGCTGCAGTCATACTCAGTGTGCCGAGCTGTCCGAAGCAACTAGCAGATATTGCCGCGTCAATATTCGATGCATTCAGTAGGTCATTATTGGTTCACTCACGGGGCAATTGAGGGGCGGGAATGTTTCTCTCGTACTTGCTGCCTATAGAAATGTCAGATCAAGATACCGTTTCATAAAGCACACTCTCGTCAGACTTACCACCCGGGGCCGTAGGTGCGCGGTAAGGGTCAGGGTGTTTCCATGTCTCTAGGAGCTTTTCTGTCTCTTGAAGCAGTACCTGTTCGTTTTACCATCAGTTCTATGAACACTAGTTGTTCAATGCAATGAAAAGCCACACTTACCTTCTGCTGACGGGGATCGCGAACATCTTTGTTGGCCTCGAAAAGTGAGCGGATATACACAGCTTGTCCTCTCCAGATATGGCGGTGAACGGCCCAATCAAGGGCCAGTTTCAGGGACCGTCGATAAAGTGAACTGGAGAACAAAGTCAGGATATCTTCTATTCGCTCTTCCTTTGGTCAACCTACGCGCCAGCGTTGAGAGGCATCCTGATTCTGCAGCAGTTCCGTTCCGTAGGCCTGAGTTGTTTTAAGACACTTTGCTCTCGGGTCTGCCGTGTTTGTGAATCACGGCTGTCTGGTTGTAGTCTATATTGATTTTTGCACGAAGTTTACAGCTCGTTCAGTTACCTAGCCGTTAATGATCCTATGCGGGTCACGAAAGTACCAAGTTGGTGCTTTTCGACGCCCGCAGTAGCGTAATAATAATACTCCGTTCATTTGCCGGGCGCAGGGAATGCCGCGCTCGTTGAGGGAAATTCCGGTTGTCTCGGCCCGGGCTTGAGCTTGCAGTGCCCTCGACTGACATAAGTTTCGTCACTCTACAGTTCCCGACAGGAAATATCCATACCTTAGGACTAGGACTAGAGCCTAACAACAACAACAACAACAACGTCCACTCTTTACGGGGCCTATTTTGTGCTACCACAACTCCCGGCTACAATTCTACAATCTTTTTAATCTGATTATCCAGACGGACCCAAGCCAGTCATTATGGCTTCTCGATTACCGTTTCATCGCCTCTCTGGGCAACACCTGAGGGCTCTTCATCGAAACGCCAGCGTTTCCCGCAGCCTCCACATCGGCCGCGCCAGAAGCTTGATGTCCATTGCTTCCCAGAAAAGCGCCAATGGTCCTCTCAAGTCAAGCGCGGGTCTTCAGCAGGTTACGGCTCTGGGGTCAGTGGTACCAAGTCATGCTTGTTGAATAGCAATCAACGACTAACTGTGGCCATAGACCCAAAATGTCTCGCTTCGGTATCGCTCCCTTCGCGGCTGCTCAGGTGCGAACTTATGGTAATATTCTCCTTCCACTGTCTCGAAACGCTACTTTACTAATGCCTGTTGTTGTTTCCGGTTAGCGGACACTGTTGTCAAGGTTCCACAGATGGCGGAATCGATCACCGAAGGCACATTGAAGCAATTCTCCAAACGTGAGGTCTCAGCGCTCGACGTATCAATGGACTGAGCTAATATTGGCGGCAGAGATCGGTGACTACGTTGAACGGGACGAGGAGATCGCAACCATTGAGACTGACAAGGTAAGCGCTGAGACCAGGCGATGGCCGCTTCCCGCTACAACGGATATGCCCCTGTGAAGTATAAATCAGCGACTCACTTGTGTAGATTGATGTATCCGTTAATGCCCCTGAATCCGGTACCATCAAAGAGTTCCTCGTGGGCGAGGAAGACACCGTCACAGTTGGACAGGACCTTGTCAAGTTGGAGCTTGGAGGTGCCCCTGAAACCAAGAAGGAAGACGCAAATGAAAAGCCGGCCGCGCCAGCCGCTGCTGACAAGCCCACGGCTTCCGAACCTGAGAAACCGAAGGCACCCGAAGCACCCCAGTCTTCATCCGAGAAAGCCACACCTTCGGAGCCCAGTCCCTCAAAGAAAACAGAGCCGGTAGCTACAAAGCCTCAGGCCTCCGAACCTGCCAAGCCCAGCGTTGGGGGTCGCGAAGAGAGGAGGGTATGTACCCGGCCGATTGGCTGCATCAACCTTCTTTTTTCCTCCACTAACATTGGATCTTCCTACTTTTTCGATAGGTTAAAATGAATAGGATGAGATTGAGAATCGCAGAACGTCTGAAGCAGTCCCAGAACACGGCAGCTTCTCTCACCACATTCAACGAAGTTGATATGTCCTCTCTCATGGAGTTCCGCAAGCTGTACAAGGACGACGTATTGAAGAAGACTGGTGTCAAACTCGGATTCATGAGTGCCTTCTCTCGCGCCTGTGTTCTTGCCATGAAAGACGTTCCCGCTGTTAATGCCTCCATCGAGGGTCCCAATGGTGGAGACACCATCGTTTATCGTGATTACGTGGATATCAGCGTGGCCGTTGCTACTGAGAAAGGACTCGTGACACCAGTGGTCCGCAATGCGGAGACCATGGACCTCGTTGGCATTGAGAAAGCCATCGCGGATCTTGGCAAGAAGGTTGGAGATTATCTGGAAGCTGGCTTGAACGAAAATTGGCTAACGTGCTTTCTGCTAGGCTCGTGATAATAAGTTGACTATCGAGGACATGGCCGGGGGCTCTTTCACCATCAGCAATGTGAGTGCTTGCTTATTGTCTACCAGGTGTTCGCTTAGTTATTAACAGTACGCTTAGGGCGGGGTTTTTGGCTCTCTGATGGGAACTCCCATTATCAACCTCCCACAGACAGGTAGGTCTGAATCTTGGTGTGTCGCTTGGATGTATATCTAATTTTTTTCAAGCTGTTCTCGGACTCCACGCAATCAAGGACAAGCCGGTGGCTGTGAACGGTAAAGTTGAAATTCGCCCTGTATGTCCCCACACTTCTGCATGAAAACATAGAAAGGGAGGAAATGCCGTAGTGGTCGCTAATACTTTGAACAGATGATGTATCTTGCCCTGACTTACGATCACCGACTCTTGGATGGTCGTGAGGCTGTAACTTTCTTGGTTAAGGTTAATAATTCTTCTTAGACTTTTTCTTTTTCAGATTATGTGCTAACTCTAGCTTATCGCAGGTCAAGGAATACATCGAAGACCCCCGTCGGATGCTGCTGGGCTAGACTTCTCACGCTGATTGAACTAGCCTGTTGGGTTTTGGAGGTCTTGGACACATACCAACCATTCCCTTTTGCCTCTTATTTTTGCACTTACGCTCTCGAATTGTAGATTAACAGTCCTATACGGAGATGTAACCAAGCGTATCAGCTTACAATACAAACTTCATTAAGCTTCATTGCTGCCTATGGTTGTCGTGGAATTCCAACAACTTGGCTCAAATTACCATATACGTACATGCCAAGACGTTCTCTAACATCAAAGCCCTATCCTGTCCTTCAACTGCTGGGTCTCTTCACGGCTCAGTCCTCCAAGTTTTCCTCTCTCGAGTTGAATGAGTATTGGAGGGTCTAGTGTCTTCATGAGGTCGGTCAGGAAACAAAGTACTGAGCGGGTAATAGTATCTCCGCGTGGTGACTTCCGCCCAGGTCCTTCCGACTCGGCTGATGCAAGGTCGATGGATGGTAACAGGGTGCTCAGGTACGCTAGGTTTACCTGCTCTGCATACGGATCCAAGGCTTCGCGCAGGCACGCAGTGACACGTTCAATGCATTCTCTGTACCTGCCTGGCGCCTTAACACCCGCAGTGTGGTACTCGTTCAGTGCAGCTTGGGTTATTAAATTCGCAGCAATATCAGCGTGTCCATCTGGTAAATTGTCTCTCGCAGTGCCGCAAAGGGTGACAAATCGGACTAGCGCGTTGTAGGATCTATCAAAGGCGACAACCCGGGTATCATGGGCGGGTAGTTTGTCACTTTCATGTGGCTGGTATGGTTGGGGGTTGCTTCTTCCAGATCGTGTAAACGGACTCCTGCGCTGGTCTTCCTGCAACAATTCAGTAGCAAGTTCTCTGCTTGGCTCTGTTTTTCCATTGCCATCACTGAACAATTGTGCGAGCTCTAGTATCTGGGTTTTTATCTGAATGTCTTTGGGAAGGGTGTCCGATGGTAAGAGTGCAGTCTTGATGGCTGTTGGGTTAAACGTCAGTACCTATGTACTATCGGGCGCATCGAAATGTCCATACTGTTGATCGTATCGAGACTCCAGCTGGTGTCATCTTCAAATTTACCATTCCCGGAGTCCAGGACTTGGTGGATGGCCATGCACAGGAGGTAATCCAGTATCATGAGATTTACCTCAGCCTGTGTATCCGGATCTGCTGTGGGCGATTCCATGGTGGGGTGATGCAATCAACTAGCAATCCAGCCATTCTGCTGGTCATCTGATCGCACTGTGGGCTTCTAAATCCTGTCACAATCCATGGGCCGGTCTAGTCGAGTATGCTTTGTCCTGTGAATTTTCGGGGATGTGATAGCTGGTTACCGGCCCGGGCCCTTGTTGGTTGATCAGTCAATTAAGTAGGTCACTTTGAGTGGTCAGTTGGTTAACTGGCGGAGTACTAAGTAGGTAGTAATCAGTTACTCCTAGTAACTAACTAGTTATTGGTTGGCTGGTTGATTGGGTTAGTACTGTGGTTTAGCTAGTTAAACCTGGTTGATATGCTTGATTATTAATCGTTATGAAGCCAGTGCGGCTAGTGCTTAGTGTCTACAAGTTACCCGGCTCTTGCGTGGTTAGGTTGTTTGCTTGTCGAGACCGATGGTACAGAGTATTTTGTCTATGTGATTTGAGCTTGCTACTCCTTGAAAGGCTATGGATTCAGATTTCTTGACTAGACTTATTTTACTTATTTTCGCGTGTAATCGGTGTACAAGATGTATTACATGGACTCCGAGCATGGGTGTAGTACTCGATACCCGAGTTTATATATAATCATATGTATAGACATACATCTGAACCATGAAACGGCGGTACACCGACCAGTGAACAAATACCGTCACATATAAGGGCCCACCCTCTAAATAACTCTACCACATGATACAATATACCATACCTGCCTGCCTATCCCGTACAAAGCAACCGATAATACATTAGCTCCTCAGCGTGCCCCTTCTTCCCAGACACCGAAGGGGTTCAACCCCGGGTACATACACGTGACCGGAGGCGGTTTAGCATGGCGTCATAGCTACCTAAGGCCTACGACCATCATGTGAACGGCTCCCGTGAAAAGCAGCGTACCTGCAGCTTAACACTTGCTTGCCTAGTGATCTCATCTACAGGCCAGGTCCGATATTGGCATCTGCGACGGGCACTGCCTGCTGTCTAGGACTATAGTAAAAGAAACCAGTTGCGCGCTACATGCCAAACAAGACACCCATAAGAGTATCCTCATTACTAAAGAAGCTCCCGCAAAGGTCTCTATCAATGGCGTGGTATTGCTCCGGCTCCACGAATAGCGAGCTCATCGCGAATCTGTTCAAGACGGGTCTGATAAAAGATGAAAGAGTGAAGAATGCCATGCTAGGCGTGAGTAGTAGCTCCTATCCCTGAACTTCACACACAGTCAAAACACCGCGGCCAGTGCTTACCCCTGCTTGACACAATCGCCGGACCCCAAACGGAGGGAAAGGTTGACCCCCTTCTCCCCGCCCCATTCTTCCACGCCTAGCCACATGTCTGCCTCTTTAAGGGCACTGGACGACCTGACAACACTCCTGCTTTCTGGGTGAAATAGCGTTTCTAACCAAAGTGCAAGGTTGATCGCGCCCATTATGCGCCCTCAAGGCCATACTCCGATTCACCGCAGCCCATCGGGCATGGAGCTACCATATCTGCTCCACACATGCATGGACATGCCTGTGAATACCTCATCGACTATCTGAAGCCAGGCTCGCGTGTGCTAGACATCGGATCTGGCTCGGGTTACCTCACCCACGTGCTTGCAAACCTCGTCGTGAGTCCTTCGTCCACGAGCGAAGCCGATGGCCAGGTTATAGGTGTAGACCACATTCCGGAGTTGGTGGAACTGGCACAGACAAACATGCGCAAATCAAAAGAGGGGAGTAGCTTTCTTGACTCTGGAAGGGTGAAATTCATTACTGCCGATGGTCGCCTGGGCTGGAAAGAGGGCGCACCGTACGACGCCATCCATGTTGGCGCGGCCGCGCATCACCTTCACCCCGTACTCATCGAGCAGCTCCGCGCACCAGGGCGAATGTTCATACCCGTCGATGCGGAGGATGATGAGGCTAGCTTTGGGCTGGGGGGAGGACAGTATATCTGGGTAGTTGACAAAAGAGAGGATGGTTCAGTCCACAAAGAAAAGGTGTTCCAGGTTAGCTACGTTCCCCTAACCGACCGCCCGGGAAGATGAGCAAGGATGAAACGAACGTAGAGAAGAGCACAAGGCCCATCCGTATCGAAACAAAATCAACCAGGTCCAGTCTACTCAAATGCGAGACATCAGAATGTTTATGAATACACTTCTTGAGACACAGTATTGCCTTGTATTAGAAGACCAGGGCATGGCTATGGCACAAAATGATTGCCAGTCCCGAAACAGACTGGAACAGAAACAACAGGTGCATAACTTAAGTACAGTATATTCCTCCAGCAGTTGGAAGTTCGGACCCCGACATTAGCGGAAAGGAAACCCGCCGGGAAAGTTGAAGCCCTGACCCGAAAACTTGAATTGCTGACCGCCGCCCTGCTGGAAGAAAAATTGTCCGCCTGGCCCAAACGGACTCCCCTGAAATGGCCGGCCCCTTTGTGACTCGGGGTCATTGGGGTCATCGCCGCTGTCGTACCGGGATCGCAATTCAGGATCTGATAGTACCTCGTAAGCTTCATTGATTGAGGCCATCTTCTTCTCAGCCTCCTCCTTGGTAACACCCTGGGAAATGGCCTTATCAGGGTGATGCTGTTTCGTAAGCTGCCGATAAGCACGCTTGATGGTCCTCTCGTCCGCATCACGGCCCACACCCAAGACCTTGTAGTAGTCTTTCTGCTTGGAGCGTTTCTGTAGAACTTGGGCCTTCTGCAACAGGGTCTGAACTTCCCTCGAACTGGAATGATGTTCCTTGGCTTGATTTAGCAACCGTATAGCATCATCAAATCGATCCTCGTCAATAGCTTGCTGACTCTCGAGGAGCAGCGCTGGTAAAGAATTAGGATCGAAAGTTAAAGCCTCAGAGCAGTAGGAACTAGCCCGTTTGGGCATTTGCGCCTAGAAGTGATGCGAGATTTAGTCATGTACCGCGAAAAGGGTGATGTTCAGCAGGGGTTAGGTGTCCCACAAACCTCTCGGAAAACGTCGCAGGTTCGTTCGACGAGTGAGGCATAAAGGCTGCTCGGGGCTTTCGGGTGGATATTACCCTCCTCCTTCGCCTGTGCAGCATCCTTCCGCACGTCATCAAGAAGACCGCCTTCACTACCGACTCCTACCAGTATATTGATGGCGTTATTGTGTTTTCGCGCATTCAGAGCATCCTCCAGTTTCTGCAACTGTTTCACGAGCTGCCTTTCCCTTCTGTAAAGGCGATTGCACGGTTTGGAATCGGGGTCAGAATGCAGACATTTGCGTATTTGGGCGATACCGCGGTCTGTGTCTCCCAAGGCATAGAAAAGTGTAGATGATATCTGTAGATAGGGCTCCAAGGAGCTCGGGTGAATTTGTAGCACGTGAAGAAGATCGCTGATTCCCTGTTCTGTTTCACCAGTCTCAAAGCGACAATGTGCCCGAGCCCGCCGCAGGCTCAAAGACATGGTTGCCTTGGACAAAGCTACACTCGCCTGGCTTACACAGGCATCCCAGGCTCCGCGACTTTCCGCTTCCAGCGCGGCAGACGCAGCATCACGCGAATCGCGGAGTTCTTGATACTCCGGTGTGGACCCCTTACCAGCCTTATCAAGATCATCCAACGCACCTGCCCAGTCAGCAGAGCTGGCTCTCAGCCGTGCCCGTTGTAGAAGAGCGCTTTCGAAGTCTGGCTTCAGTTGGAGAACCCGGTCGAAGTCCTCAAGAGCCAGTGAGCTTTTACCAAGGGACAGATGGGTAGCACCTCTCTGAAAGATTGTAAGATAATTTGTGGGATCTCTGGACACAGCTGCATCAAAATACATCAAGGCCTCGCGGGGGGAACCACCCGCAAGGTGAGTTTTCGCAGAAGCGATCAAAGATGATAATGGGGTGTCAGAGGGAATCTGGGAAGACTGCAGGCCATGGCCAGCGGAAAGAAAGGCCAGAAAGACCGTAAGAGATGTCAGAGGCAAGTGCATGTTCCTCTAGTCCGTGAGACACCTGGAATGGGACTTTGACGATGGAAGCAGGATTAAGTTATGGCGCAAGTATCATAGTAAGTCAGGACGTATGGTCAGTATGAAATGGATGACAGAGGTTTGAAGGGAAAAAGAGCGTGAGGGACCCTGAAAAGGTCAGAAAGCACTTTCACATATTATCAATGCCAACAGCAGCGGGCAGGACAGACACTATATCATCCTTCGTCGAAGGGGAAGGAAAAAGGAAGCTTGATCCATGACCATCTTCTTCCAGTCTGGCCTTTACGACACCATTACATACGGTAATATTACCACCCGTTAGATTCCCGTATGGAGCTGTTAATTCCGTATCCGTACTTGCCATATCACAACCTCCGCATGCCCCAAATCTCGAGCTAGCCAAAATTCCAGCAGCTGGTTTTCTCGTGTCGGGACCAACGAGCATGGTTTATTCAGTCACAGCTCGATAGAACATGTTCAACGCGCCCTGGATATGCGCTCGATGTTTCGTGCGGTCTGCTGCTAGGATTGGCTCCAATCCCCGTCCGTTTCTACAACGGCGCGGCCTAAAAACTGGTCTGCTATACCTTAATATCTATGTCTGTTTCATTGTCTAGCAATAAACTAATATGGTCCGATGTAGATTCCGCTGGCATTTCACAAGCCCTCTTAGCACGCGCTCGTTCTCTAACCAATGAACATTCCAAACTCTCCGCTCATTTGGCCGAGGTTTTCGATGCGAAACTCGCCAAAAGAGTGGGTGAACTTGCGCCAATCGCAAGTACCTTAAAAGAGTGGGAACACGCAAATAGTGTATGTTTTTCTCCAATGTATTTAGGACTGAGCTTTATTGACAACTTGCAGTCTATATCTGAACTTTTGTCCCTGCTTAATGACCCGGAAACCGATGCTGAGCTGAGGTCGCTTGCAGTTGAAGATCTGGAGAGCAGCAAGGTCGCGCTGCCTGCCATAGCGGATAATCTGAAGAAGGCCCTTATACCTCGCCACCCTTTCGCAGACCTCCCATGTTTGCTCGAAATACGCCCCGGCGCAGGTGGTGACGAGGCTGGTCTTTTTGCTTTTGAGGTTTTGAGGATGTATATCGCCTTCTGTTCACGTCGTGGTTTCAGGTATAGCCTCATAAAACAGGATGTTGCAGACGGCCCTGCGCAAGACCGATTGAGTGAAGCGGTCCTGGAAGTTGACGCGGATGGGGCCTATGACATTCTGAGAACGGAGTCGGGAGTTCATAGAGTACAGAGGGTTCCCGCCACCGAGGCGAAGGGCCGTACACATACCAGTGCCGTTAGTGTGATGATACTTCCTAGTTTTCCAGACTCCGGGAGCGGCCTGGATAGTTCACTCAATTTCGAGGACCCAAACAGCGACTACTATGTGGATCCTCAAGAGGTTCGCACAGAGAAGATGCGAGCCGGTGGCGCAGGCGGTCAGCACGTCAACAAAACCGAGTCAGCTATTCGGTTAACCCATATACCAACGGGTACCGTTGTCTCCATGCAAGATTCACGTTCCCAACATGCCAATCGAAAGAAGGCTTGGCAGGTTTTACGGGCGAGAATAGCTGAAGCAAGACGAGAAGCCCGAGAACAGGAAATGGTTAACCTAAGGAGAGGAGCAATGGGCGGTGTTGCTCGAATGGGACGCGGTGACAAGATCCGGACTTACAATTACGGTCAGAATCGCTGCACAGACCATCGCAGCGGCCTCACCATACACAACCTGGATAGTGTTCTTGATGGTGGCGAGGGCCTAGAAACCGTAATGGAAAGCGTACGGACATGGCTCGTCGAGCGCGAAATAGAGGCCTTGGCTGTTGAAGAATCAGTCCAAGATAAAGAAGGACTGCGTGCCCAACCGCGTTAGGGTCAAGGTATCGTCACAAAGACAGCTATTCGCTTATAGGCATGATGTAGATACAGTCATATCATATGGCACACTATAAATTCACACGCATCGGGCATTCCGAATAGTAATGGTGTTTCTCACCATGTGTCGCACCTACTGGCCAAAGTGCTCCCCATCAAATGTATCGCCTTTCTGGATCGAGACCATCCAAAGCATCCATGGTTTTCTCGTACCTGTAAGAGGGTTAGTCGCACGCACACTCAGCGAAAGGGTTGTTTTAGCACGAACATCGTAAACACTATGCCTCCGCTCATAATCAATCTCGCTAGCCGTGGGACAGCACCAGACCAGAAGGTGAAGATGCCTTCGTCCTTGAAAATACGCGCAGCGCAGACAAAACTGTTCTTGTAGTTCTTGCTGGCTTCCAGCGATTGCATCCTGCTGTTGTGTCAGAGTGCGGCTACATTAAAGTGATGCACCCCCGGCCTGCCAGATACATACCTTGTCTTGACAGTATCAAGAGGTTGCGTAACATAGCTATCACACAAGAGTGTTAGTATAATGATCGTAAGCAATACCCGAGGGGTAGGTAGGCGTACACAGTGATGAGGCCTGCAATGCCTCCCAGAGCGAAAGTGCTCGCGGTTCCCAACTTCTCACCTGGAGCGACATAACCCTGGGCCATTTGCTTCAGCATTGTGTAGCTCGAAAACCTAACAGCTGAGTTGGCAGCCTGTCGTGCAGTCGTAGGGACGAAGCCTTGAAAGAAACCGCGAACTCCCCGCTCCTGAAAGATCACTTTACTGCCATGTAAGAATCCACGCATGCGAGGATTTTGTGATTTGCGATCATCGATCCTGCAGTATTCATTGACATCAGACACAGTTAGTTCTATTCGTACAATCCGCAGCAGAAGCTATGGCCCAGTACGATGGTACGATGAGGGTCAGAACTTAACGGACAATTGTGTTTTGATGCTCTCAAATGGAGTAACGGCTAGCAATGACTCTGTAAATCCTGCGCCGAAACCTGCGATGACTGTTCTTGGTCCAGAAATCTTGCCGTTTTCATCCTGCAAAAGTGACTTCAACCAATCGAAGGCGACGAACCCTTTTTGAAAATAGATCTCAGCATAAGTGGCTATACCGCTACAAGATCGTTTCGATGGAACGGGATGGACTCACGAATTCCTGCCTTGAGTGAATTCCCTATAATCAAAGTTGTGCACCCAGCGTACCATTGTGCTCCAAATGGCGGCCATGGGAGTTTCTTTGCGTCCGGTAATCTGCGATTGAGTTGAGATCGGGTTTTCGCAACTGAGCGCGCCAGGTGTTAACCGATAATTGAAAGGTCTAGGTCTGAAAAGGTCTTACATTCGGCCGGATAGGTAATTGCTGCCATCGAATTAGCAAGCAGCATCTTGATTTCTAATAAAAGGATGGTTACCAATCTCGATTGCACCGGCAGTAGAGCCTGCGATGATGGACCGCAGGCTGCTGGGCTAATACATGGTTAGGGAGACACGTTGGTGAACGGTTGGGGTACCAAGAGAATTGCAGCAAACCTTAGGCCTCTTATCGTTCTCAGAGGTTGCCATTGCCAGGGTATCTGCTGCAAGACCCGTGTGGAAGTAAGTTAGCCGACTGCTGTGTATTCGCCGGAGGTCGCTCAGCACTAGGAGTCATACTAGGGATACGGGGCTCGGCGAGAGCAACTCCCGCAACCCACCCAGTTACGTGGGGTAGACCTTAGGTAATTGGTGAAATATTATAGTTAAGCTTAAACTGGGCTCCGTAGTACCGTTCACCACTCTTTCCCATATTGTAACTTGGGGTGTATGTTCACATTTATCGAGATGATTCTGGTCGATTCCCAGGGATTAAAGATTCCATTCCGCTAGGCACTACATAGTTTGTAAGCTCTGAAAACCGAGAGAACGCGGCGGCATCAATCACTCCCTGGGGGTTTTCCCATTTGTTTTTAATTTTTTTTTTCTTTTTCTTTCTCTCTCTCTTTTATTTTGTGCTTTGCTTCTGCCCTTTTCTTTTCCACTTCTTTTCTTTTTTTGAAGGGGGGGTTTCCCTTTTTCCCGTCTCTTTCCCTTTAGGTTTGTCACTCCAATCCGTGATATCCCCACCCGTTTCACCTTGGTGCACAACATCAACGCACAAACTCTCCTGCCTCCCCCATCCCCTCTCCCAGCTGTTAATCACATTCGCGCCACCGATGCCAGAGACAATATGAAATGCCAGATTGAGTCCCTAGTCGGCGAACACAAAGCAATCCATGTGCCTTCAGACCGAACGAACGTCGAGCCTCTGCCGTACTTCACAAAGACGCCCATCAGCAGGTGATGAAAAATGCCAACTGCGATGTTTATGATAGTGGAAGAACTGCTAGGTGACTGGTCGAGAAGATGCGACGCGTGAGAAAAGGGCCATATCACTCGGTCCGACAATGGCCCCTGTATGAAGCCACAAAATAACAACAAACTCCATTAACGCAGTGCGCCGAATGCAAATCGCAGACCACATATCATGCAGATAGTTGTAGTCATGACTGAGCCAAGGTGCAGAGGCATGTCGGGAGTATTTCAACTCGGCGCATCATTCACCCTAAAGATTCGAAGTCGTATAACGCATATGCAATGACGGGATAGCCGTGCGGCTATGGAAATTGATCAGTAAATACCCACCTGTTAGTTAAAAGAGACCTTCAAACGCCAAGAGAAGGAGGTCGAAATTCAAGCCCGGAAACGCCCCGAAACCGTAAATCGAAACATCTGGTGTGGAGCAGAAGGAATTATGTACATGGAAGGAAGCCAGAAGGCAAATAATGGTGCTCACCGTACCAAGTGCATACCGTCTAATGCAGGTACATAGTGCTTTGGCGCGGCGAATTGAAGAAGAGGGTGGGGTAGGTATAGAATAAGATGGTAGGAAGTGGGGAGTGAGGCGGCCGAAAAGGTACACGGAACGGAGAGAGAAGGGAGAGCATGCGTTATAATACAGTTCTTCAAACGTTATCATAGATCATAGTTGATATGATATCGGGCAAGTGAATGCAGCAACGATGACAGAAAGAATGAATCTGTAGTGCTTGAACAAGCTACCGTAGTCACTTGCAACCTGGCCTCTCCGAACGAAGAAACGACCCGGGAGAGGTTGAAGAGAAAAGAAAAAAAAGCTAACAGAACAATGAACTTGAAATATGATAGAAAGGCAAGGAAACATGCAAGATATGAGTAAAAAGTGGAAAGATAAGAGACAGAGAAGCACATGATCCTATGTCTATGACACTTGCGTTGGGTGGGACTTGCCGCTCGACTGTCCTTGAGTGCCAAACTTGGTTTCGTTCTGCATGTTGCGACGCTGGCCTTGTCCACGACCTCCGCGATAAGAGCCCCGGCCCCTACCATATTGGTACTGCCCACCATTCATATGGTGGTTGTGACGACGCTCACCAATGTTTGCATTCGCAGCTTGGGCAGTAATCTGGGGCTGGGATGGATTGGCAATAGGGCGTGGGATTGTGTCCGGTGAATCATAGACATAAAGCTTCTTGTCGATGTTTTGTGGAATTGGCTGGATCTCAGTTCCAAGTTCCTGCTCAATCTTATATAGATTGAACCGGTCTTCCCAATTGATAAGGTTGATAGCAAGACCAAGATGCCCAAAGCGGCCAGATCGACCAATTCGGTGCAGATAAGTCTCGGCGTTCTTCGGAAAATCAAAATTTATGACAACATTGACGGCTTGAATGTCAATACCTCGAGTTAGCAAATCCGAGCAAACAAGGTTCCGGCAAACACCATTCCTGAAGTCGTGGAACACCCGATTGCGATGCTGCTGAAGCATTCTGGCATGGGAGTAGAAGCAAGAATAACCCAGTTCCGTTATCTTCTTAGCGAGCAACTCGACACGGTTGGTAGAATTGCAGAAGATAATGGATTGATTGATTTGTAATTTGGAGAAAAGTGTGTTCAAGCAGTGAACCTTCTGCTTTTCCTCAACAAAGGCATAATACTGCGTGATTCCACGGAGAGTGAGCTCGTCCATGAGATTGATTTCGTACGGATTGCGCATGTGTTTGTCCTAAGAATATAAGCATCCATGTGGTTGATGTCTCCATGCACGGAGCATACCTTAAATGACTTCACAATAAGCGGGAAGGTGGCGCTGAAAAGCATTACTTGGCGGTCTTTAGGATGGAATGATAGTAGTTGCTCGATGACGGGAGTAAATTCAGGTGACAGCAACTTATCAGCCTCGTCCATAACAAATGTAGGACACTCGGAGAGGTCAGCAACCCCTTTGCTGGCCAGGTCCAGGACTCTCCCTGGTGTCCCAACGAGGATATGAACTGCGTCGTTCAGCCGAATAATGTCATCCATCAAGCCGGTACCTCCTGTGGTGACCATAACATTGATACCGAGGTGCTTTCCCAAAGTTTTGCAGACATGTGACGTTTGGAGCGCCAGCTCTCTTGTAGGAACAAGGATAAGGGCTTGTGTCTTGGTGCTTTTAGGATTGATGCGCTCCAAGGTAGGAATAACGAAAGCTGCTGTTTTTCCGGTGCCATTCTTGGCTCGCGCCAAGATATCCCTGCCTGTAAGAGCGACTGGTATCGTCTCTTCCTGGATTGGAGAAGGCTTTTCGAAACCAGCTTCGAATATACCCATCATCAGTTCGCGTTTGATGTAGAAGTCTTCGAACTCCAAGCCTTTCGTAGCAGTCACATCCTAAGCCGCATTAGATTGCAATCAACATCCATACCCATTGTTCATGATCCAGACTAACCTCGGTTTGTGGTCTTGCATCTTTGGCAGGGACATTCAATTGCTCCTTCCACTTCGCGTCTGAGCTCGCATCCCTTCGAAGTGTTCAAGTTAGCCTCATCATATGGATAAACCAGCGTGCGACAGTGAATGTACCCTAAAGTAGTGTTATTCAGCTGAGAGGCTAAGGCGTCGGTCATGGTGATCAGGTGTAGAAAGAGGTAATATTGGAATTCAGGTGGGGTAGGTTGCTTGTTCTTCCTCCAAACGATATGTTGCGGAACACTCAAATACGATGCGACAGACAGTGATGATTACTAGCTCGATCCAAGCCTGAAATACATTAGCCTGTGTGATCTCACGAGGGAAATGATATGAATAAAAGTACTTAATGTTCGGGAATCCTATCTTCGAGAGGACGGGAAGTCGGGTGGACAACACAAGGTGGTGAGGTGAATGAGTTGGCCGGATGCAAAGATTGTGCTTCCGTTCCCAATATAATGAGGCCGCTCGGAGCCGAACGAGGACGAAAAGAGCTATGCTAGGGGTAAAAGAGACAAGGGTGTATTTGAGGGGCCTCTGATGATTGAATCGCCAACTGGAAACTTGACAGCGACTTGATGTGAAGTGCGGCGTGCCTGTGTGCGGGCCGTTTGGTTGGACGTCAGGAACGAAACTCGGGAAGACAGAACTGGGTGGGTGCCACGGATGTGGGCTGCGATTCGAACAATTCGGACGTATGGGTAGCCGATCCTAAGATTAGGTGTTGGATTGGTTTTGAGGAATTTTGTTTGACGGATTTGACTCGCACTGAGTGAAAGGCGAATGGCTTATCGTAGAGAGTGAAGTGGAAAGAGGATGGAAAACTTCAATGTGGTGGTGGGAGTGGTGAATAATACGCATCATACACATAAATACGGAACACCAGCTTCCGCAGCACGGGTCATGTGGCAGTCTTACTTAAGGTACCTAGGCACATACGTAGGCGGTAACCACTAGTTACTCCACACCGCAAAGACCGACTCTACAAACATTGGGCTGCTCTTACAACGCCAGGTTCAATACATTGAAATCTTGAGTTCTTATCTAGGCTAGCAACTGCTTAGATATTTCATTTACATCTTTGCCAAGGCTCCAGGAAGGCTCCAGGCTTGACATATTGCCCAAACCCCGGCTTTTCAAAGATTCTGCTAGTGAGACACGGATTTTGATTTTCTCCCACTGCGGAAGACGATCTTATCCCTCCATATAGTGTCTCAAGTATAGCAGATGCGGCAGTATACCGTGCCCAGGCCATAATTTTCCCGGTCTTATCCTATGGCCCACAAGAAGAACGAGGGGAACTGGATACTGCATGAAAGGACTATAGAATGTAGATGAAAGCCGTTGATGCATAAAGAGGATATGCAGTGAGGTTGAAGGAAACGGACCAAAGCGCCCCGTACGCCCCCCCCAAAAAGGGGACAGAGAATGGATAGTCTGGGTGAAAATAGAGTAGGAAATGAAGTCCAGTGATGCAACAGCCACTGAAAATTACCGTGAAAACGTTAGTCTTGTTTGACCCCTCTCGGGCTCCGCCAACCTATAGGGAACATGTTAGCTGCAGCTCAAGCAATCTCGTTCACAGACGTACTCCTTTACACAGACGTCAGGCGCCAAAGTAATTTCTGATCTTGACCCGGGGGTAATAAGAATGAATTGCCGTCCTATCGACCGTCTGGCAGCTAGCATCTTATAGGCCCGTTAGCACGTACAGATTGAGCGTGATAAGTCCGACATACAAGCATATCGATAGCCATCTTCCTGTTAATGTGATCCATATACACATCGCTAGAAAATTCGTGTCAGCTACAGGGCTTGTTGAAGGTTCTGGATAACTTACAATTCATCTAAGCAACGAATTGGAGACCCCATAGCCTCCCACAATGCCAATAACAGACATACTTGAGAAAATGACTTCTCGCCGCCAGAAAGTGTCTTCGCACCACGACCAGCGCTGTCTTTTGTGATGTCCGGTTCCACCTATGAAGCGCTGTCAGAGTACTCTAGCAAAAATTGCGGCCAAGAGCAAACATACTTGTAAGTCCAGAAGCTTGCCCTCATGATCGGTCAGAAGCCGACCTCTGAAGCTTCTTTCACTCAGAAGGTAAGTGAATTGTGCCTTGGCACGAGATGAAATGTGTGATCTGAAAATTAGCCAGCGGTTTTTGCGGACATTCAGTGTCGCCTTAAGAACCTTGCCTTTATGTCAGCAACTGGATGTTTCATGGGGAGAAGGGGAGAGGTCTGTACGTACTTCGGCCAACAACCTAAACTCCTCTACTTGCTTCAAAGCTCGATCATAGGCTTCGCTAGCCTTTGTGACCTCAGCAAGTAACTCGTCGCGAGATGCTCCCAACCTACGCAATGATTAGCGCTTCATACTTGTAGACATATGATTATACTGACTGTTGCTCGTAGCGCTTGATGTCGTTGTGAAGTCGTTCGAGTTTTCTGTCCAGACTAGCCGCTGTTTCACCTTCCTCGATGGCAACTCGGTCACAGATTATATTTGCCTTTTCGCTGAAGTCAACGATACGTACCGCGATCTCATCTCGCTTGTTCTTGACTCTATCTCTGTCCCGCTTGCGATCCTCGATTCTTTCTGCTGCTGCGTTCTTATCATTTATCCTCTTTCGGCGCTCTTCATCAGCCTTGCGTTCCGCATCCTGAGCAACTTTGAGCTCTTCCTGTACGATGGCAATTTCAGCGTCTTTGGCCGCGAGCTCTTGCTTGATTGCTTTCAGTTCTTTCATCAAGGCCTCCATAGCATCGGTGGCGTCATTCAAAGATCCTTCATTAAGGTGCCTTTCCTCTTCTGCCTCTTGCAGTGTGGTCCGAAGCCCGTCGAGGCGCCCATCCTCGGGAGCCTCCCTGTCAAGCGCATCCTTCAACTCTTCGACACGGTCTTCCATTCTCTGTGCTGCAATTCTTAGTTCGTTTGACCTTCGGTCGTGTTTTTGACGGGCTTGCTTGCAGCTTTCCAGCCGAGACCGAGCAGACCGAAGCTCTTGTTCGTGACGGCTAAGGTCCTGCTTTAGATCTGCCACGACACTCTGCTGTACCCTAAAGAAGTTGTTAGCACTAGCAGGGGGCCTTGTAGAACGATAGATGTTATTCACTTGATTTGAGATTCCCGATCAGACCTCATTCGCGGAGAACCCTTGTAGGCTGGGACTGGTGCTTGGCTTGGTTCACCAGTCCTGCTAAAAGAAAGATGAATACCCCTGCGTCTGTTTGTTTGATCAATGCAATAACAACGTTTAACGTTTCTAGGCTGTTGCCCATCAAAGAGAACAGAAGATGCTTCTTCTAAGTTCTCAATAAGCAGCATCTTTTCTATATGATGGTTGATGATCAACTGTCCACGAACCCACTCATTATCAAACTAAAAGCGAATTAGTCCGACCAGACTCCCCATGATGGCGCTTACAGAAGGTCCTCACCTCAAGAACCCGCAAGGCTGTATCGTACTGAGAATCGGGTTCATTGCCTGAAGTATTGATGTGTTTATCACTCCCTATCAGAACGGGGCACTCACTTTCGGCAGTGTCAGAGATATCAAGTTTGTGACGAAGATAGAAAACTCACCAGTTAACTTTCCTCATGATCTGGAAGAGAATCTTCGAGTCCCTGGGTGAAGTTACCACAAAGCTGTTCAGCGTGGTGCCGAATGCGTTCTCAAGGATCGAAGACCACTCTGGCTTGAGCAGGCGCACGTAATGACCAAGAGGCCCGACAGGACGATTAGTAAAGGAACGTTCTTGTTCAATGGCTCTCAAAAGGAATGGCATTCTCTCGTGAAACCCAGAATTCTGTGGACCCCCTTCCCTTTTCAGGGTTGACAAAAGCGATTCAGCCTCCTTAACATCGGCCCTGATTTTATCGACTGGCCCTTCGGCCTCCCGAACTTTTTCTTCAGCCTCGTTTATGTCATGGAATAGACGGTCACGGTCGCTACTATGTTCCTCATACTGAGCACGGGCTTGGGAGGCTTCTTCTTTTGCTCGCTCAAGTTCCTCCTGCTTTCGAGTAAAGCTACCGCCGCTAATCTCAGCTAAACGCCGGTTCTCTTCGTCAATGCTCCGTTGAGTAGTAGCTATTCTTTCTTCTGCTGCCTTGAGATATTCTCTGATCCGGCGTTGTTCGGCCTAGAGATAACGTTAGAAAGCGCTTCATGTGAATGCAAGGTGTTTACGGATCATACCTGCAGTCCATGACGCTCAGTCATTTGCGCATCCCATCTCGCTTGGATTTCGTCTTTCTCATCTTGAACCTGGCCTCGCTTCGCATTAGCTTGGCGAACAGATCCCGCGGCGGCCTCAAGCTCAGCTGTAGCCGCGTTAATAGTACCATCAAAATTGGTCAAATCAGCTTCGTCAGCTGCGATCTGGTTGTCTGCCGCAAGAAGTTCTTCGTCTAAAGAGTCCCTTATCTGTTGGCTGTCAGATACGTAATGGATGATTTGGGAAGGTATAAGGATACCCTTTCTTGTTCCTCCACCTGAGCCCAGGCCATTTGATTTCGAACATTCCTGATCCGGTTCCGCAGGGAGTCATGTTGGTTGGAAATATCAAGCTTTCGTTTCGCAGTTTCCTTCCTACTTTGCAATATCGCTATATCCTGTTCCCGGCCCCTCAGTTTCTCCTCGATTTGGTCACCGGATTCCTCAATTAATCGATAATCTTGATCGAGCTGCTCGAGTTGGACGCCCTTCACAAAAAACTTGTATTTCTCACTAGGACTTGATGAGCCAATGAATTGGCGGGCCATATCCTGGGAGAGAACATTCATTGGGTTGTCGAATTGCAGGGTGAAATAGTCAATGATGGCATCGAGCTCTGACTTCTTGGTGGACATGATACGGCCATTTTCTGATCTTATCTTGAACCCACTTGTGCCATTTCTGGAGAAGTGGCGTTCTATAGTGATAAACTTGCCATAATCATCTGGCATATAAGCGCCATCTCCTTGGTTCTTAATTCGCACAACAATGGTTGCATGCCTTCATTTCAACATTAGAACTATTCACAAGAGGGTTCGGGTATCGCTTACTCTTTGCCTTCCTTGATGAAGCTTTTTAGACTCTGGCCTCGATTGGTAGTAGATGCCTTACCACCTAAGCAAAGAGTAATGGCCGTGAGGACTGCACTCTTGCCGCTACCATTTTTGCCCACGATAAAGTTGATTAGAGGGCCTAGATCAACATAAAAATGGTCATGGCACATGAAATTGTAACACTCAACACGCTCCAATATGCCATGCTCGGCAGGTATATTTGGTTCATCAGTAGCGAACGAATATTTTTCTTGGATGACCTGGGTAGCCCGTAACTCAAGTTCATCCTCATCGTCATCATCAAGAGCCTGCGTAAGGGATCGGACTCTTGATTCTTCATCACCATCATTTCTGTCCACAGCGCTCCCTTCTGAAAGAGGACTGTTAGTCCTACGGAGGCGTTTTGGCTAGTTCGTCCAGGTTAGCGGCCTTACTAAATACGTTAAGACTGCCACATACCGAAGTCGAGTAGCCGCTAGTATTTTCATCGCCCGAGTCCGAAGGCTCTAGGGACGTTTGAGAGCGTTTCATTGACGGCATCGAGGAAAGGCGGCTGAAATATCGGGATTACAACTGGCCATAGCATATGATTTGAATAGAAAGGGGAGACGAGAGAATGTTCAAGATTAAATGAAACGGTCGACAAAGAACCAGATTGCTCCTTTCATTCACTACTTGGTGGCTTGGCCGCTGCAGCCGAAAGAACTGTACCCATCTTTGTTTCGTGTTTGGAGGCTTATCGGATATTGATAAGTCGCGTCGTCGCGCGTCGTCATTACACGTGACATGAAAGGAATCCAATTAAGGCTCCTTCGGGAGAAGACTGAAAGGAACACCGCAAATATCCACACTTTGCGGTTGATGTTGTCTTACGGAGCTCGCTGCTTGCTAACTTCCAAGAAGGTATTTGATGCAGCCCTTTTGGGGCATAAATTACCATCTTGCCTACCTACGCTGTATACCTTGCCATTGCTTTGATGCAAAAGAACAACTGGTGATCATTGCCTCTAGTGATTATGCGAATATCTTGGAATTTTGCGATGCTACAGGGTCCCTCATCCAAATGATATGACTTATACTGGGACGAAGCATCCCTTGGTACTATGCAGAGAGCTGCAAGCTTCAATGTATGTCATGAGGCCCCAGGTACCTTCGAGATCCCACTGGAAGAGGACAAGTCATCCACCGGATATTCTCACACTGTGAGTGAGAGGAGTGACGTAGACTTAAGTGACTGCGAAGGTCTCCGAAGTCTCATACGGTCAGATGTCCATAGGCTCCTCCGCAACGTAATGCAAATACGCTCCCAGCAACTTGATTCCTTCAATATAATTCCTCTTATCGAGCTTCTCGTTGATCGAATGAGCAGCATCAGTCGAGCTTCCCATAGGTAGGAGGAGGACATTCTTGCCTGTAGCTTGCTCGAAGCTTAGTGTGACAGGGATACTATATGGATATCAGTCTCAAAGTATCTGAAGCAGTGTAACAGATGGCGAGTATGAATCAGAAGACATACCTGCCACCCTCACGGGTCATATCCGGCTCAACACCGAAAACCTGTTTCACAGCTTTGCTTGCAGCTGAGAAGTTCCAATGCTTCGGACTGGCAACCCACCACTTTCCATCATGCTGGAGCCACACGTTCAATGTGTTCTTGCTATTCAATTTGGCGAACTCTGCCTTGACATAGTCGAAGACGAGTTTGTTCACGTCCTCACTTTCCATATTCGGCACAGTTCGGATTGAGAACTTGCCGATGACCTTAGCTGGGATTACTGTCTTCGCGCCAGGAGCAGAGTATGCGCCCTCAATGCCATGGAGAGAAAGAGACGGGTACCTCCATCTTGCCATGAGAGTTCTCTCTTTGGTGGAATGAATGCTTGTCTCGCTGCCCAGTGACTCGTGAAGATTATCCATAGTGTAGTTGATGCCAGGGTATAGGGATTTTTCTTCCTCCGTAAGGGGCTCAACAAGATCCATGATTCCAGGGATCAGGATATTTCCCTGCGAATCGACAAGTTTAGAAAGCACATGAACCAGATCAGTCATCGGCTCGTGGGCTGTGCCACCAAAGACCCCGCTATGCAAGTCCTGACCAGGGCCCGAAATGCTCACGGAGTAGTAGTTGCAGCCTCGGAGCCCGTAGGTCAAGCAAGGCTTTTCGGTCCCAAGCCAATAGTTGTCCGAGATGCAAACGGCATCTGCATCTTTGAAAAATTCCTTGCCCTCGGTTTGAATGAACTCTTCCAAACCTTCTGAGCCATACTCCTCCATCCCCTCAAAGCAACAGAGCAGATTGACCGGGAACTCAACACCAGCCCTTTTATGAGCTTCGATAACATTCAGCCAGCCGAGGACGGGACCTTTATCGTCCGTGCTTCCGCGCCCGTACATTCTTCCCTGATCATCGACGGTCAACTCGAAAGGCTCTGTCGCCCAGCCATCTTCTTTCAAAGCCGGCTGCACGTCATAGTGTCCATAGACCAGGATGGTTCGCTTGCTCTTGTCATTACCATAACGAGCAAGCACAACCGGGGGAAGATCTAGGTGCTCTTTTCCAGGTTGTTTACCTAACGGTCTTTGTTCCACTTCGGCACCCAAGTTCTCAAGCTCGGAAGCAAGAAACTGGGCCATCTGATGGGGGAAAAATGAGGGATTAGTTTAGTAGTGATGAGGGCTGAGTCGGGTTGCAGTACACACCTTGAAGACATCCTTTCTATTCTCATCCTGTGCGGAAATAGATGGGATAGCGACAGCCTTTCGTAGACCTTTTGAGTTATTTGAGGATGTATCCTCAACAGCAGGAGTTTGGGAGAGCGTGACGTACGGTCAATGAAAGAGCCCGACAAATCGTCGACCCTGTGCAGATGGTCACCCAAATCATGTCAGCCAGCGGACCATAGTAGAAGCATATGCCAAGGAAGGAAACGGCCAAAGTAGAAGCAAAATCAGCAATGACAAAATAGAGGACGAGTGAAATGAAGCTGTGGCTTACTGCTTGAAGAAAGGTTCAAGTTGCGGTGCCATTTTCGGATCACTGATATTTCCGTAAAATGAGCGGCGTAAAGATAGATAGCGTATTTGATGCTGAACGGAAGATATTCGTGGCGCCCGGATATCCTTGAAGTGCGCAGGTGATGATGACAGATATAATCTGCACTCCCTCCAGCTAAGCGATGTTGCAATGCGACGGAGGGGGAGGGGCATTTGTGCTGTGGAAGATAATGGAAGTAACCTGATTTGCTTGTTAGGTTGACACAGGTTTACCTAACAGTATCCTCGCTATCATTCGGTTGGTTGTCCGCCCTGCCCACCTCGGCTGGGTACTAGGAAGGTTCCCCGTTCCGGAGCGCAAATAAGCGCCCATAGCCATTAATGAGCATCTAACCTCGATAAGAACCAGGAGAATGTGGGCGCTACTGAAAGGTAAAAAAAAAAAAAAAAAAAAAAAAAAAAAAAAAAAAAAACAAAGCCAATAACACAGCCAATCTTCTAAAATACATTTCATTTCCCAAGAGTGACAACGCTAGAATACATGATTTTATACAAATGTTGAGCTTCCTCGATGCATGTCCGCAAGCGAACAAGTCTCTTTGGTACACCCAATCGAAAGTAAGGCGGTGCGTGACAGAAAATATGATTGAGGTAAAGACAAGTGGGGGGAAATAATAGCTGATTGTGGCTTTACTGATCCCTTCCCCATGTCTCCTTCCGCAGCTGTCGGTCTTCTCTGGCCATCCGACGTTTCGATCCCCATCTTGATTGCACAGCTTCCAGGATTCGCTTTTGAATGTCCTTCTTCTCTGGACTAGCCTCACAGACCATTGCAATAAACATTGGGGAACAGTCGAAGCGCTTGGCCAACTTCAACCGACTCCATGTCATCGGATCAGTGGCCCTGAGCCTGCGAATCTCTCTTATATCTGACGGGTTTAGATGGTATTTTTTCTCGGTGGTCACTTTGGCTGCGAGGGGAAGGGATTCGGCGTTGCTACCCTTGACAGACGCGTTGCGCAAATTTCTCCGGATATCATCAGAGGGCAGGAATTTAGTGGGCGTGTGGTAAACTGACGGCGCACTTGACGGTGGGTTGTAGATGATATGATCCTCTTGAGAATGGCTCACAGAAGAGCCAAATGAGGCATCTGGCTTGACACGTAGACGCTGCTTTGTGCGCCTGTATGAAGACTGATTGCGTCGCAAACCTAGGGTGACGCACTCGTAAGGAGAGGGCAGAAGGAATGGCAGTGCCAGAAGAGGCCGCCTAGGAGCTGCAAGGCAATTCGCCATCGCGACCAATCTCAGTCTTTTCGGCTCTGAGATGATAGCAAGTAAGCAGCTACAGCTGGAGGAAGAGGTGGCCGTCAGATGGTACCTAGTGCAAGGAAGCAGAAGTGAGTAATTAGTGAATCATTGATTTAACATAAATATACAGCACATAAGGAGTGCTAAAGTGGAACACATACGAGAAGATGCCAAAAGCCTAAGATTAATTAGACATAGCCAAGTAGAGGTTTGTAGGGGAGGTACCGGACGAAATTGGGGAAGTCGACTTTTTCCGAACTGCTAGTCTCGTGACTCTGGCGCCGCACTAGCCTAACTGATCATGTAGAGAAAGTGGGTACAGACTTTATTTACACCGTTTAGTCTTCGCTTTTCAGCCGTTATTGTTATTAGAGTCTTTGTCCTGATTATCGTTATAAGTATCGCTGTTCTTTAAAATACCATCGAAAGCATTTCGGAGCACTGGGTGCACCAGCTGGTTTAGCTTATAGCTGCTTCTTATCATGAAGGCAACTAAGAAGATCAATCACCTATGGCTTACCGGCAAGTTTACCCAGCTACTTGGGCCCTTAATATTTGTATTTGTAGGCCATCAGGCACGCTAGTACACTGTACTCCTAAGTATCAGTGATCACGGGGACACGTAGGCACGGACATGGATGTCGTGCAGATAATTTGTATTTGGTTGTCAAAGGGTCTCTAGTCTAAGGGTCCACAGATACAACACTCGGAGAGTTGTTGTTGGCTTGATAGATAAGTGGAACACGAGTGAAAAGTTAATAGAGCAAATGTTCATCGCGGTACTGGGCTAATTTCTGGAACCTCAAGCCATGGCTAATTGGCTATGATAGGCCCTTGGAAGTTCAGTATTTTCTTTCACCGAGCTATCAGGCAGTCCACTAAATATGTAGTCACCCAGAGAGCTATGGTTTCGAAACTCGCATGTTATGTAGGTCATATGATGCATGCTTTCGTAAGTCTATAAACGCTCTTTCCAGGAAGCCTGCATTATGTGTTTACTTCAGCGACAGCATTCAAGGCCTGCTGAAATCGCTGGCGAAGATCCGAAACATCTTCTAAGCCGACACTTATCCTTACTAGGTCAAAGTCGACACCAAACGAGCTTGCCTAAATGATGAAAAGCATGAGTATATACCCAACTAAAAGCAAAGTTCATGCCATGCCGGGGATCGGAGAGGTTGACTTACCCATTCTAGTTCACTATAGTGCGCCAACAGAGTGTAAGGGCAACTAAGCATCAATGTTAACAGGCTTGTCGCCCATTTTCCTGCCATGATAATGACCTACCTCAGGGTAAAATTAGTACCGAGACTAGGTCCTTTGAGTACTTCGAGATGATCAAAGAAAGCAACTGCCGCTGCCGTTGAATGAAATGTAACCGAAAATAGACCGCCATATCCTCCATTTTTGTTGCGGAATGCTTCATACAAGGGTCTTGAAGAGTTGTACTTTGGATAGTAGACCCTTTTCACTGCAAGTCAGTTAGCATTGAATGCATTGGGCAGGTACATGAGCAATGACGCCCAATAGTCCAACATCGAAGAGATTTGATTGTTGGCTTACCGAGTGGAGAGTCCTCCAACATCGCTGTGATGTCTTCCGTAGTCTTATTGATCTTATCAATTCTGGATATGAAATCGCGGCTATTCCTTTCGAGGAACACGGCATCTTCTGCCCAAAGATTGTCCTCATATTCGCGTGCAAATATATTTTTTAGCAGCCCGTAATGATGCCCATGGGGGTTAAGTACTGCACTCCCTCCCATAACATTACTGTCACCACTGAAGATCTTGGTCAAGCTGCTTACCACAATATCTGCATAGGGAAGCACATTGATGTTGAGGAAATTCCCAACCGTCTCATCTACAACAACAGCGAAATTATACCTGTCGGCGAGTGATCGGATCCTCTTCAAATCAGGGGCTTTCAGTAACGGATTGCCCGGAAATTCAGTGAATAGAGCGAGGAATCTCTCTCCTTTCAGTAGCCTTGACTCCAGGTCATCAAGATCCTCCGAAGAACCATGACCATAGAACAAACAGCCCGGGCCCCATTTTTGAAGTATCTTTAGGGTGTCGGTGTAGGGAAATCCAAAGCAGATGCTCTTCATCTCTCCCTTCGCAACCATCAACATCTGATGAGCGTTGAAGATGGAACTCATGCCGGTCGGAAAGAGAAAAACATCGGACTCTGTCAGCCCCGCGACACGTCCTTCTCCTGACTCTTCTTCAAGGGCCTCGTTAAGCTCCATATCGGCTGTCAAAACGCCCGCAATGCGTCGCCGTACAGCCAGCCTTGCCTGACCGGCCAGCGAGGTGCTTAGATTCCGACCGAATCGTTCTTCAATGAACTGGACATGTTCGCGGCCATCTTGCATGCTGCTGGTTGTCGTGATTGTACCTGTAGTACTGTCGCGTGCGTGCGTCCCACTTCCCTGAGACTTTCCACTTATGGACTCTCGACCCTGATACCTCCTGGGCCCCTTGAAAAACCGTGGCGATGCAATAGTTTGAGCTACAGGTTTCCTTTCCACGAGAAACCCATCCCTTAAAGCGTTCAGGCAGAACTCAGCACGTCTACTTGAGATTCCATTTCCTGTATGTTGCCAGACCTGCTTGGCGATTGGCGCGTATTGGATGGGATATATCACACACGATAGTATCAAGTCCGTACCAGACGGCGCGTCTTCGCCCTGAATGGGAAGGGCAAAATCCATTGTCCGGACATTGCAGGGATCCTCGGCTTGTATTTTCGATTTGAGAAATGAATAGCAGACCCCTGATGTTTTGAGGGAAGGGAATAGTATAGCCGTTTCCAATTCTGGGCTTCCATAGCGACGTACGATCTCCCTCGCCAGATCCTGTATGATGGGGTGTATAAAGAATCGAGGATAACCGCATTGCATCTTATTCACAACCCATGACTCTCCTTCCTCGTATGCAACATTCGCTTTCCATGTTGGAAGGGATACACTGACTGCCTATGAAGATGTGAGTAAAGCCCAAATGTGATTTAAAATAGCTTCTAAGCCTTGCGCATCTCGTCCGAGCCAAGACGGCGACCGAGACAAAAACTAAAAGGGTGGTGAATAGAAGCTGGGCGGGGTTGCGCGGGGTTAGAGCATACGTGATCAGTGTGAGGAGGGACTGGACCTCCGATGTCTTGGATCATTGTAGCACAAAGGAAACGGCACTATATCGACGACAGTAAGCACAGAGGCGGACAAAAGAAGATACGTAGTGTAAATAATATTAGCGAGGTGGCGGATGGTAAAGAAAACTTGTCAGGACAATAAGTAACTACTAACTAGTACGTAGGTCGTACTAATTCTAATGAGTCAACTGCGATTTCGGCGCTGCCCTCAGAGAAGTCTAGCCAATGATCAATACCAGTACATCCCAGGACAATTTACAATTCATTCGATAGAGTATCATTGTAGCCATCATGCTTGGTCTCTAATTAGTCTCTAATGAATAAGTATTATAAGCCCCAAAAAATCTACTTCTGCTTCTGTTCCTCATTCCATACATTGTAATGGCAAGGGAGGGTTGACTGATACTGTTAGGCTGTTGCGCTTGCTGCATGGTAATACGGAAGGGCTACCCTTACACTGTATGCGGGGTACCTATCTCCGAAGTACTTCCCATATAATCCATCTACAATGGACGGAGACTATACAAGTATGCCAAAGTAGTTAGCTAATGTGTTCCACGTGTAGATAACCCTCAAGCCACAGCATTTTGGCAAATTATCCAGGCGTATCAAATTTATGTACCTAACCCAGATATCAGGTACATAGATAGATATGACAAGACCTGAATACAAGATTACCCAAGAGAATAGTGATTATGTTATATAATTCATGAAATTAAAGGGAAATAAAAAAGAAAGGCCTTTGATGTAGAACTAAGTAGTACTAATACTAGTAGCTTGGGACGAATCCAATTGCACCTGGGGTCCCAACGATGCAAGACACGGCCTCTTACTTACACTAGTCAGTTACGGAGTACGGAGTAACTGCTACATAGCTAACTGTGGTTACTGGTTACAGATCCGTTCATCTGGCGGCTTACTCAGCTAGCTATCTCCACGTGAGAGTGGGTATCGGAGATCGGACGTTGCTTTCCCGTCAAGTCAAAAATCAAGAGGCTAAAAATTACAGCAAAGGGGAAAAAAAAAGAGGGAAGGACTGGAGGTAGTAAACAAAACGACGCATTCATTGCAGTCTATTCGAGACAGCTATTCCATCACAGGGGAGGGCAATCTTTACAGAACTGCCAATTTTATCCTGCTCGGGTCGCATTTCCAACAACTTCCTCAATTACCGCTCAGGGCATTTTTTTGTTTCTTGAACCCTTTCCAATATGTCGGCCCATACAGCAAAGAGAAGGAGACTGAGCCCTTCACCGGACGATTCCTCGCGTACACAAAATAATAGTGCATACTCGGTATCAAATCGAAATAATCTGACTGATAGCGATGCCGCTAAACCCTCTCGAGACGTTTCTACTCTGCGCACAAGTGGGCGAGCAAAGAACGACCGCTCCGCTGAACTTGCGCTCGCCAGCGGTTTCTATAAATCCACCTTTTTCAAGCTACAACTGGACGAACTACTGAATGGGTCGAGACCGAACTATGACAAACAAGTCTCGCGACTCCAGGAGACACTTCACAAGTTGAAAAGCGTTATCGAATGTCTTCCAGATAGGCCACCAAAATCAACCTTTGAAGCGGAGAAGGAGCTGCGTGGCGCGCATGGAATTACCGTTCCATTCCCTGAACCTCGACCGGCCAAGGATACAAAGTACACCGTATCATACTCGAAACCAACAAATATCAATGTGGTCGGAAGTCTCTCTTTGAAAACAGGTGCCAAAAGCGATGTACCGTTGACGGTGGATTTGGCAGTCACGATGCCCAGTACTTTGTTTCAGGAAAAGGATTACGTGAACTACCGCTATTTCCACAAGCGGGCATATTACATCGCGAGCCTTGCTGCCGGGATTAGGGAAGCAGAGGGACTGAATCTCACCGTCAAATTTGGGCTTCAAGATGGTGACAGCCTTCGTCCTGTTCTTCTACTGGAGCCTAATGGCACCGAAAGAAAGGATTCCCTGCCTGCAAAGACTCAGATTCGTATAATTACGGCCATCGAAGACTCCTTGTTCCCAATCTCTCGGACTTTGCCGTCGAGAAACAATATTCGCCAGGGCTCAGCGGATGTGCCTGTGTCTCAGGAGTCCACCCCATTCTACAATGCCGCTCTTCGTTCAGAAGCCACAGTGGCACAGTATCACAAGTTTCTTTACAACGCTGCTCGGAATTGTGAATCCTTCAAGGATGCCTGCATTCTAGGCCGGACATGGCTCCGACAGCGGGGACTGGGCTCATCTCCGTTCAAGGGCGGATTCGGTGGTTTCGAATGGACAGTGCTTATGGCTCTCCTCTTCGAAGGAGGAGGTCCCAACGGCAAGCCCGTTCTACTAAAATCATATAGTAGCTACCAGCTATTCAAGGCGACCCTTCAATTCATTGCAGGAAGGGACCTGGCCATTCCGTTGCTATTCTCCGCTACGGACATATCTTTTCCTGATGGCACCCCAGTCCTATATGATGGCAAACGCGGGTTGAATGTCCTTTATAAAATGGCCCCTTGGTCCTATGCCTTTCTTCGCCGTGAAGCAAACACTACTGTGCGCATGTTGAATGAATCTCGCGACGACAACTTTGACAAAGTCTTTATCATCAAGGTGAATGAACCTCTTTTGAGATTTGATCGCATCTTGAAGCTTCCAGGACAGGACAGTGCAAACATTCTCCGGAGCCTTCGCAGCCAGACTGCTGTATATGACGTGATTGTTAGAGCGCTTGGGGACAGAGCGGATCTCGTCCATATTTACGGGGATGTTTTCAAGCCCTGGCCGGTAGACGAAAAACCGCATCGCAAGCCGGCAAGCCAAAGTGTCTCCGTGGGTCTCGTTCTTAACACCGACAACGCTGAGCGTGTTGTCGATCATGGCCCGTCTGCAGAACAGAAAGAAGAGGCAGCTGCTTTTAGGTCATTTTGGGGAGAGAAGGCCGAACTCAGACGTTTCAAGGATGGTACTATTCGAGAGAGCTTGGTATGGACTGATGAGAAGTCATCACCATCTATAGTGTATCAGATCCTGACGTACATCTTGAGCCGCCATTTTAATTACACCAAAGACGACGTGGTATTCATTGGCGATGAATATGACGACAAGCTTCGCGAAGGCGGCGACGATGTCTTCTCTTACTCGAGTCCCGCTTTTCAGGCGATCACCGATGCCTTCACTTCAGTGCAAAGATCAATTCAAGACATGGATGGTGTTCCCCTAACTGTTAGGCATCTAGCACCAGCTAGCCCTAGTCTGCGCTACACTGCCCTCCGGCTCCATGGTACTGCTGGGGTTGCATCCAACCCTGCGGACATTGTTCTTCAGTTTGAGAGCTCGGCCCGGTGGCCAGATGATTTGAAGGCTATCCAGATGACCAAGGTCGCCTTTCTCATTAAGATAGGAGACTCCTTGAAGTCGGGTGGGGTTGCTTCCGCCTGTAGAGTTGGGTTGGAAAATGAGTCAACGGGGTTGATGAATAATTCATTTTTGGACATCACCCATACATCAGGAATAGTTTTCCGCCTTAGGATTCACCATGAGCGTGAGCAGCTGTTGCTAGAACGTCAACTGAAGGAGAAAGGTGCTAGCCCGCTGGCGAAACAACAAGTGGCTTATGCCTTAGCTGCATATAAGCGACTCTTTATCCAAACACCTCGTCTAACGCAGGCAATCCGCACTTTATGTACACGCTTTCCACTGTTGTCGCCAACAATTCGCCTCGTTAAATATTGGTTCAATTGCCACCTACTTGCAGGTCATGTCAACCAAGAGTTGATTGAATTACTCGTTGTCCGGGTCTTTACCCAGTCTTATCCTTGGGACAGCCCCTCGAGTGTCATGGTCGGCTTTTTGAGGACGCTTCATGTCCTTTCCAGATGGGATTGGCAACAAGAGCCATTGATGGTCGATTTCGGTGAACTCAACAAGGAGTCAATGGAAGCGATCCAGACTCGCTTTTCTGCCTGGCGAAGCGTCGACCCGGCTATGAACACCGTCGCCTTGTTTGTTGCTTCCGATATTGACACTGATGGCGTAACTTGGACACAGCATGAAATGCCCCCAAAGGTCGTGGCTGCTCGAATGTGTACCTTGGCTAAAGCGGCCATGAAATTACTGCGGGAGCAGGGCTATGGCCTTACTGTGTCAGACTTGTTCCATACGTCCCTAGCACCCTACGATTTCGTTATCAACATTCGCCCGGGCCTGCTACAGGAACGATTGGCACTGCCTACGAGATTCAAGAACTTAGATGCGCGGAAAACTGCCCGAACTGCTAAACCTGCAATGGTGTCGTCCTTCGCTCGTGACCTGCAGGCTTGTTACCATCCAAACATGCTTCTCTTCCACGGCGACGAAAGCTGCAGCGTTATTGGCGGTCTCTGGAACCCACAGATCCTCAAACCGAAGAAATGGACGCTGAAGTTGGCATATTCAACGTGCCCCTCAGAACCGAGAGCCAACGAAGAAGTGTCTATGAACTGCCAAGCCGTCCTAAGCGAGATCGCCAGACTAGGTGCTGATTTGGTGGATAGTATAGAAGTGCATACAGAGGTGGCTTCCGAGAAGTAATTTATGAAGAGCTATAGATAGACCTTTCCAATTGATTTATCCTGTACATTTCAATACCTAGCGCCGTTGCGATGCGATTGCGAATGGAAAAACCAAAAGTTCATGAGAAAGAAAACAAAATGCCTGAATCACACTCGTACACATCCTATTAGTTCCTTCTACCTTCTATCTCAGGGGCGTGCCATTGGTTTCTCAGTCTTCTCAATCGATTCTTGAGAAGAAAAGGAACAGTATTTGTCTTTGATTGCGACAACTTCATAGGTGCCTTCATCGGATGTTTTGATGCTTTTCGTGTGCTCGTAAGAGATATCGTGCTTGATATCGAGTATCTCGGGCTTTCTGCCTCTTCGAGTATTCGAGCTCCGGATATACCTAACAAGTTATTAGTTAAACCACGGTGATATACAGGAGGCATAATAATGAGCGACATACGTAAACTCGAATGGAGGTGTGCCCCAGAACTCAAATTGAAGTTCGGCCTCTCCTCCTTCGTGAATATCAACAACGGAGACTTGACCTTTGCTGATTCTGACACTCGGCATCTCATGAATTGTCTTTGTTATGTTCTTGTGTGCCTTGCACTTTCCACTGGCGCCGTCACCTACAGCGGTAATGGTGAAGACTCCTGGCCGCTCGGCAATCCGACGGAAATTCGTGGTCTTGGAAGTAGCTTTTTTGGATGCACCGTCGAATGTATAGAACACGTCAAATGGAGAGTGACCAGACAATGAGAAAGAAAGGCGTTCGCCGACACAGTAATCGGTCTTTGATTCCAGAGGGATGATTGTGGGCACGTCCGAAACTGCGACCCTCACCGAAGAAGAGTCAAATTCGGTTTCTTGCTGGCATCCACGTGCATCTCTCACTTTGCGGATACTGACGACATGTTGGCCCAATTCAAGATGGCGTCGTGGGATAGGCAAGTTATGCCTGTTGGATTTGATGTTTGGGATTGACACAATTTCTGGTTTGGCTTTCGAGTGATGCTTGATGGAGATTTCGAGGGAAAATGGCGGTACGCCCTCCAAAGTAATGGGTATCAATTCCTCGCCACTGACGTCTTCTTTGCAGAAACCGTAGATACGACCAGGCGAGTCAAAACGTGCAGAGGGGAGGGGATTTACCCTTTGCGTCACGACAACCGGCCGGCTACGAGGATCATGGTCGTAGAGATGGTCGCCGACTTCTGTGAATTTGTATGTATAGGAACCAGGTTCTGACGTGTCCATTTCCATGGAGGCAGCATTCAGGGCAGTCTTCAGACTCTGTAGCCTGACTGACGGTGATCCACGAGATGTCTTGCGCTGCTGCTCGTACTGTATGTCGTAGGGGGGGTTACCCGACAGCCGAAGCTCAAGACTATCATCTTCGCCTTGACAAACGTCGCGTTTCGTTACGTGGCCATCGTCGCCAACGGGAGAGCCATCCACTGTCGTGATGTGAGGGCGAGGTATCCAGGACACCTCAAAGACGTTGGCTGACTGGTCAATAGAGCCAGGGCAAGAGCTATCAGCAACGTCCACAAGTTCGTACTGCCCTTCTTGAGCAACGGTGAGCACGCTATTCTCCTGCCAGAATGTCTTCTCAAGAACGGCAGAATTGGTGTTCAAGTTGCGATATCTGACGTTCCACGGCCTCTCCCCACTTAATCTGACCGGAATGTCAAGCTTGGAGTCCTGCAAAGCCAAGTACTTTCTACTTTTTTCAATCTGGCCGAAGGACGCGTGCGGTGGCTTCGAGCGAGCGTCAATCTTGATAGTGTCCCTGAGAGTCCGTTTGCAGTTCGAACGATCCTTGACGCCCGTGAGCACAATGGCATACTCGCCACCGCTGACGAGCTTTTCCGTCACGATTGTGGCCATTCCGCTGTCGGAATTCAAAGAATACTTCGTCTTCTTGCCGTTGTGGACGAGCTCGTATTGCAGCGTCCATGGCGCTTCACCTAGGAAGGCTACGTCTACGGACACTGGCTCCCCAAAGCAAGCCTTGCGCACCTCCTTGTTCCCGAGGAAATGAGCAGAAGCTGGAGGTTTCACATCTTGTTCTAGGACTGGTACTTTGTCCCTGAGAGATTGCGGAGCGTAAACAGTGTCCGAGATGTCCAAGAAGCGATAACGATAGGCGCCTGCCTCTGAAGGGGTGAAATCCAGCTGAGCGCGCAGCCCGTCAATTGTCTGGGACTTTGTCTCCACGCCTTTCGAGTGTTCAACAACATATCGAACCCGGAAAGGTGGCGATCCAGTGAGGTCCAGATCAACGAGTAGACCGACAGGGTTATTGGCGCATTTGTCAAAGATCTTCTCGTACCTAATAGCCAGTTCAGGCTCGGGAGGATTGCGCAGGTAACAAGATGAGGGTTCCAGCGTTTCTCCTGAACAGTATTGGCTCGAAACTGAGTTCAGGCTGTACCAACCCGGATCCTTGATCTGAGGCTTCTGGTCGAGACTCTTGAGTGTGAGTTGACGAACTTTGTTAGGCTGTTCACTTGGACTTTCTTGATCGCTACCGCTGAACGAGTACACCAGAGAAAAGGGCCCATCATTGGCGTAGCCTTGACCAGAAGGGTGGTATTCCAAGGGAAGGTCAACGCTGTCGCCACGTGCAACCTCTAGGAAGCTCTGGTCATTGCAGCCAGTCAAAGACAAGCGTGGCCTCTCGTGGACTGAAAATTGATGCCACTGTGATAGAGACTTGGTCGAGGAGCGATCAAATACATCCAAAAGTGCCGAGTAATTTGCGATGTTCCCTGCACCATCATGTACCTCTTCAATGCTGTAGAGCCACTCCCCGCCCACATTCAGTGACTCATTCAACGGAACTTCGATGATTTGGCTTTGAGCCCAGGCGACTTCGGGTTCTCTGAAATTGAAAAGGAGGCCGGAGTTTCTCTGACCCAACAATGGCGAGCGCAAATTGTCTGGATGTATGTTTTGAAACGAAAATCCTCGGTCAAGATGATTCACTTGTCTGCTGTACTTGATCTTCAAAGGCGGCGTGCCCTCGACCGCTAGTATCAGGTTTGACAATTCTCCTCGACATTTATGAGTGTGCGAGTTCTTAACCAGCGCCCGGGGACAAGTGACAACAAGAGCATCAGACGAGCGCATGTGTACATCAAGGTTAGACTCATCTACTACCCTCTGCAGGCGATAAATGCCCGGTCGCCGAGTTGAATAGAGAAGATCTCGATGAAGGTCTGAACTTGAGCTTTGGTGCCTTTTCTCTGCATGCTTTTTCATCTGTTTCAACTGCTTGGACGATAGTACGATCGTTTCATTTGCGCCGGTGTCGTAATCAAGACGTAACAACTCGATAAGGATAGGATCCGTTTGATTGACTCGAATTGGCAAATCGATAGCAGTCTTTTGTGCATCGATACACAGTGGTACTTGATCTGGGTTTAGAATAGCTGAACTGCATGATTCTGTTAGCGTATACAAATAGATATGTCAATTGCCAAGCTAGGGGCTCTTACCCTTCGGGGAGTATATGCACGATCTGCTTTCCTAGAATAAGAGATGCGTTGTGAATGATATCACCAGGCTTCACACTTCGTTCAGAAATGGACAGCTCTCTATCGTAGGCCAACTTGACCATGCCAGCGATCCATGTCCCAACCGGGATCTAATTACAAGTTAGCAAGCTCTTTGTTTTACTGCGGCGACGTGGACAAGCATACGGGGATTCGAAACATGAGAAATACATTGCCGACAACGTGAATAATGAAGATTGCAAGTGTAGTGGGAAAAGCCCATTCTAGCCACGGGATGCGCAACGCCTGTAGACCGAAGAGAAAGACACCATCGACAGCAGCCCATTTGAGGAATAACCAAGTCGAGTCCAAATCATCGGATGCCGTCCAAGACTCGTATACTCGCCAAGCATTTAGTGCCACATAGAAAGCCACAATGTAAAGTCGCTGCGACGGGGCATCTATAACCCCTACTGGTATGAGTGGTCGATTGGCATCTTGTGCGGGTATCTTTGAAAGACTCTTCGTCTGCTCCAAATCCCGGGGCTTCGATTTAGATGTGGAATAGCTCAAGTCTCTGATCTTCGGAGTTCGTTGTGGTGTCTGCGGGAAAGCAGACCGAAGTCGAGGAGTACCGTTCATGGCATGCTGCGGTCATCAAAAAAAAGTCACAAAGAGACCTATAGTAGACGTAATAGGGTGAGCATTCTGTGCTCTAGAAAGGATGGTTTGTGGATTTTGGGATTTATTACTCACGAGAGTTGCTGAGGCTGGCGGTTGTCTTGGGACTCACCAGGGGGGAAGTGGTTGTTGAGCCGTTCGATGTTGCGAAAGAAAAAGAAAGCGCGAGGGAAAAGAAAACAGGCTAGTGAGTAGAAGGTTGGGCTGCGCGTATTTGAAAGAGAACTTCGGCGAGATTTGGCACACTAATAACGTACTCGCTGTTGTAAATCTATTATATTTCCTTTATAATTTGGTAAATGTGCTTGACAATGTGAAAAGTCCCGAACAATAAGTGGTGAAATACCGGGACCTAGACAAGAGTAATAAGTAAATGCAAGGGTTTAGCTTTTAGCTGTCGGAAGTGCTCCAGTTTGCAGCTCGGATCCCGTTAATGATGTATGAAGATCACGTGTTGCACGGTGGAAGCAGGCCCATTGGATGCTTTCGCTAACTAAACTAGTACTAGTTAGTAACTTAGAGCGCGCGTCTGCAAACGCGTGTCGCTTACTGTAGATTCAGGTAACTGGTCTACAAACTACCTACTACTCTCCACGGGAGACCTTACTGAGATGCAACGGGAGCCGTAGTAGACTCCCTCTGTAATCTTATACAAGGCCACCTCTTCGCCTCTGGACTGAGAACTCCAAATCTACGGAGTCGATAGATGCTGCGGGAAGCCGTAAGTACCTGGTATCCCAGTAACTCCGTACACGTGGTTGTAATAGACTACGGAGTACAACTCCGTAGTACTTAGTCCCCCGGTAAGTGTGTTACACAGCGACTAGTCCCCCATCCTCCCTTTTATCAGGCAGGCAGGTAGCTAGTAACACGGCAAATCCTGACACGCTGGTTCCTCTAAAGTAGGCTCAGAGAGAGCCTTTCCATGCTTCTCCCTGTCGTCAGTAAGACTACGGTCCATTTCTCGTGATCTCTGTCCCTTCTATATGGTGACCAGCCCTGTGGATTCATGCTTTGCTCGGTTCCCGCCTTTCCTCTTCCACTATCTATAACCTCCGAGCTAGCTAGGAACCTACAACTATTAGCATCATGACCCATCAGGCCAAACGACGACGGGTTGGAACCCAGCCGACTGCCACTGTAGGCAATGGCATTGAGGGTTTGGACGGTTACTACTCACCGGCATCGAAATTCGAGCAGGATTCCTGGAATGGATTCTGTGAGCTGGATTCGGAACCGGTATGGCTCTATGACCGATATTTCCATTGCTTCCCACGGTGTTGAGCGCCATGATTGATCATTTCTCTGCAGGCTCTTTTCAATGTGATGCTCCGGGAGTTCGGAGTAAAGGGGATCAAAATCCAAGAGGTCGTGTCGCTTGACGAGGAGATGATGGCATTTCTGAAGTAAGTGCCATACCCTGGTCTAGTTTGTTGATTACCAAGACCTTATACACCCACAGTAAACCCATATATGGTCTGATTTTCCTGTTCCGTTGGCGCGAGGATGATCCAGATAAGCAAGAAGCGAGCTGCCCGGAGGGCCTCTGGTTTGCTAATCAGGTCAGTCTTCCCTGTCTACAAATCTAGCCCTAGAGCTTGCCACTAACATTCTAGCCCAGACAGCCAGCAATGCTTGCGCCAGTGTGGCGCTTCTAAACATCGTCAACAACATCACCAATATCGACCTTGGGGAGAATCTACAGAGTTTCAAAGACTTTACCATGCCGTTCACACCCGCACTGAGGGGAGATGCAATAAGTAACTTCGAATTCGTCAAAAGAATACATAATTCATTCGCCAGGTAATTGCTTCGTCCACTGGGCACTCACTTGATTAATCTGGCAGCAGAAAGATGGACATGCTTAGCTCAGACTACCAGCTCAAAGCTGAGGCTACATCCAAGCGAAGTAGGCCAGCCAAGAACAAGCCCGCTGATAACAAAGCAGACGCAGGGTTTCATTTCATTGCCTTCGTCCCTGCCTTGGGTAAAGTTTGGAAGTTCGACGGCTTAGAACGTCAACCTCAGGCGCTTGGTAAGTCAAATCAAGACTATTACGGTAATTATCTGTCACTGACTGGGCCGGATCCTTAGGCTCTTGCGCATCGGATGAAGATTGGCTGAGCCTGGTAAAGCCTGATATTCGCGCCAGAATGGAGGCATATGAAGAAGATCAGATAGAGTTTTCTATCCTGAGTGTTGCTAGAGATCCGCTCCCTGAGCTTGTCAATCAATTAGCTGCCAATGTAAGGGGCCTAGAAATCATTCAAGAGCGCTTGAGCTCAATCTCCGAGAGCTCTGCTGGTCTTGAATCCACTCTGGCGGATTCGATATACGAAAATACCATCCTGGGACCGGATGAAAGCTATGCGTTGACGAGGAAAACCATCGACGAAGTGACCGTCCATGAAAGACAAGAGAAAGAATATCGGGCATGTTCAGTGGAAGAACTTGTTCATCATCGGCAGAGGTTGGGTCAGGCTCAACAGGAACTACGAGCAGCAATCCGAGAGGAGCAACAGTCTCAGCAAATGGATGAGGATCATGCTGAAGGACGAAGATATGATTATGGCCCGGCCATTCGAACGTGGCTACGCTTTCTAGCGCGCAAAAGGCTGATAGAGGACTTGCTGTGAAGACTTCATCAGAACATCCTGTCGTTCTCGTTTGCTTTGTCGTCCTTCTCCACCAAAGGGGATTGGAAGAAAAATAATGTTTGACTGCTCTACGCGTAGAGCGTGCCCTAGGAGCACTCCACGGCGGATGATTACATTAGCATTGAATAGACATAAGATAGTACTTTTGTGTCAGATGATCGTTACTGTCCGGTGACTTTGATTACTCGGTCATCGAAACTATGGAGGCTGTGGGAGGCGTCACGATATAAGGTAAAACATGGAAAGCGGAGGGAAAGTCCATACGGACGGAGTACTTACGCTTGATATATTATTGCATAGAGATAAGAAGCGAGGATGGATTTAGCTTCGTGCATGCAGTAGGAACCAAGTGTAGGTGTGCGCAGAATAAATGAATGGGAAGAACCAAGTTTACCTACTAGTCTACATAATGTTCTACTTACTCACTAGTACCTAGAGGGTACTGTTACCTAACAAACTTACTTAGTACAAGTAAAGCCCAAGGAGGGCCGGACAAGGAGCCTCGTGATGCGCCGATTGGACCACAGCCCATTTTCGGTCTTTCCGCTTCCTTCTTTTCCATCATTATTCCAATTCGGTTCCGAATTTCCAGTCTCTCCCTGCATCCATACAGAGTAGTTACTATTAGTTAAAGTTGGCTGAGCGGCCTTTGACAGTACTACTACCATGTACTACTTCTTTCCTTCACCCTGTTCATTCCCCCCTTTTCTCTCTATGCTTCTTCGCGTCCCCTTTATCTACATGAATCAGTGGGTAATCCCCACTTCAAACAATTCAGGAGTACAAGCAAGATTCGACTACTGCCAGTGCCAACTGACAGTCATTATCTGCAGGCTGGCCTGCGTGACTACTTATTTGACTATTTGGTCTTGCTTTCTTCTTTTATCTTAACTAGTTAATTACTCGTTCTTTTCTATATTAATTTTAACCCCCCTTTTCTTTCTTAGTCAGTCCGTTCTTGGTCTCTCCTCTCTCCCAACCAATTGCGTGTGTCGGTGACAGTGACGTAGAAAGACAAGAGGGACGTCACCGCCTGGAAGTCAGTGCACGCGCCCGCCGCATTAATTATTCTTCTTATTATCGTTTCTCCAGCACTTTTGCGGCCCTTTTTTTTGCCTTGCTTTTGTTGCTATCTCTGGCTGGTCCTCATCTGCTTGCTTATTCCCGTGCCTGTACTCGCTGTGCAAGCCTATTCTTTTTTTCCTTCCCATCACTCAAGTCCTGTGATCGTCTGGGTGGCTGCCCGGTGCACACCGCAGATCTCGCTCCGACACTCAACCATCGACCCTTTTCGCCACAAGCTACGCAAAGAACACCATCTCTCTTATCCCTCCCAGATTCGCTATACTATCTCCAGACGCATAGAGTGCCATCATGTCTTCAACTACAGTTCAAGACACTCCTGAGAAGGCACCTGATGATTCTTCCAAGTTGAAGACTTTCTTGTCCATTCTCCGCAAGTACGTGGGATCTTGACATGGGCTACACCGTTGCTCACTGCCCGGTACCTCTCTCCGATAGTCTGTGCTGATAGGTCTGGATGGTCTTCGCCAGGTTCGTCGGAGTAGCCGACATCGCGTCTGTTCGTTTCTCATTGCCTGCGCATCTTCTAGAACCCACACCAAATCTGGGTAAGCTGTCTCCTGTGCTATCTATCGCACGAGAGTCATCTCCCCTTCGCAGATTGCTAATATAGATCTCTTTTCCTCAATCAGAATACTGGAATTACCTAGACAGACCGGAGGCCTTCGCAAGGTCAGCAAGATAGCCTGTTCATCATTAGGGCTTGTTGTTCTCTGACATGGTTGTCACAGCATTGGTCAATCGGAAGATCCGCTGGGACGTACGCTGGAGGTTTTGAGATTTTGGTTCACCAAGGACTTGGTATACTGCCCTCATTCAAGATGCATTGTCAATCAGTGGCCGGTCATTGACCAGATCACAGAAATACATCAAAGGCAAACCATGCAAGCCGTACAATTCTACCTTGGGGGAATTCTTCAGAGTAGGTTTGAAGCGGAGCCCTCGTGGCCTAAGTTATTGGCATGTTCTGACTCGCCTGGAATTAGTGCACTTGGGAAGTAGATCAGACGCTCCCAGAAGTCTCGCCGACTCCAAAAACTTCCTCCAACGCAAAGAATAGCAGCGCAGATTCCGTCAAGATTTGCTACTTAACTGAACAAACTTCTCACCACCCTCCGGTTTCGGCCTTTTTTATAGACTGCCCGGATACAGGGGTCTCGGCGCGTGGTTTCGACCAGATCAGTGCCAAGTTCACCGGCACCAGCATCCGGGTCGCTCCTGGCCAGCATAACCTGGGAATTTTCGTCAACTTGAAAAACAGAGATGATGAGGAATACCACTTGACTCATCCTGCAGCACACCTTGGTGGTCTCCTCAGAGGCGCTTTGGCGATCTCTGTCTCGGACACTTGCTACATCACTTGTGCGAAGACGCGCATCAAGGTCATTTTACAGTACCTGGAGGAGGGCTGGATTGGTCGGGCGCAGAATAAGGTTGAGGGTGTGATCTTCCAGTACGATCCGGATAAGGATGTGACTACGAGAATCAAAGATGTACCCGAAGGCGATGTTCTTGCCCGGATCAGTGGCTCTTGGCATGGACAAGTTTTCTACACGTTGGCCGGTACAAACGAACCTCGGCTTTTGATCGATGTCACACCCCTCTTCCCAGTCGCGAAGACGCTGCCTCCAGAAGAGAGTCAATTATCCAACGAATCTCGCAAATTTTGGTCCTTGGTCACCGAAGCGATCGTCGACAAAAAGTACGGCCAGGCTACCAAGCTCAAGCAAGACATCGAGGAACGACAACGACAAAAGGCCGCAGAGCGTCAGAATAAGAACGAAACGTGGCAGCCTCGTTTCTTCACCGGCGCTGTTACACCTTTGGGAAGACCCGAGCTAACAGATGAAGGGCTGAAGGTACTTGAAGGGCTACGCAGCGGTGATTATAGGTTGGACGAGAGTGTAACGAAGGGTGCATAGAGGCGTATTTTTTATAGGTCCGATTGTATATGGACGCAATCACTTGAATCTGGCGTATGCGAAGAAATTGTTTTGGCGACATATAATTAGAGGTATTCGTTTGTTCGGTCTTCCTAAACTTCTTTTGGTTGCCTCGGGATTACACCTTTGTCTGCTGTGCCTATAGGAAGAAAGCATTTGATGATTTTAGATCTCTTTTGTCCAGTGGCGGGGCCAACTCGTAAATACAAGCTATCGTCAAGAAAAGTTCTACAACCGTGAAGATAGAATAATGGCTGTACTGAGGGACTTCGTTCTTTGCTTGGCCTCCTATCCCACCCAGCATACGGCCTACCAGGAGATCTCGGACACGATTGGCGTTTCCTTTCTATTCTTTTCCTACAATTATGGCCGTTGCCAACTTACAGTAGGTGCCTTGCAGGCAGTTGGATCATCGCCGCAGCCCATACAGTATGTCGATGACATTTTTGATCATTGTGAAGTTCCACAACATATAGGGGACATAGAAACCGAGATCCACTGTACAATTCCATTGGGACTAGCTGCCCATCAGGCCATAAAGGTTAGTCCCCCTTACATATACTAAACACGGGATAAGTAAAGGAAGAGAGGGTAAAGAAAACACAGAAAAGAACTTCAAGCACATCCATCCGTAGTTCCTTCGCAGACACCCGACCTCAAACGCCGCTGGGCCCCCATTTATGCGCCGATGTAGAGACCAAAATCCCAAGTTATCATTATGAAGCATAATTTCATCAGCCTAGGCGTTCGCCGTGACAACTTTGTTGAATCCTGCAGTTACTGTCTTCGTTATTTCTTCATTCTTGTGAGGAAGAAGAGACAAGGCATAAGCAACATCATTCCACTGCCGCTCGGTCTCACATCTGGGAAGTCGAGCAGCCAGTTTCTCAGCTAATTGCCGGGCGTGTTTCTCCTGCGAGCGCAAAAGTGGTTAGCACATGAAGGCATAGATTATTTTATCTGAGGTGTTTCCATGGAGACTTACCTTTTCAACGAAGCCTATCAGGAATTTAACGATACGCCTCAATGAGGCCTCCTCGAGGTTACGTTCAGCACTAAGAAGGCTGAACATATCAACAAAGTGGTTGTAGACTGCGTTGTCTTTGCCCGCCAGCTCAGTGAAAAACATGCGGGCAAGGTCAGCAATACGCTTATCTTCATCCTCGAGACACTTAGCCATCTCGCCGAGCTGCCCTTTGACCTTGACCTGACCGGCTAAAATGAGGAATGTAAGCGTCATGAGACAAGTGCGCTTTACCGAAGCTTCGTCATCGTTCAGTCGACGATACAAGAAGTCTGTATTTTCATCGATCAGATGGTTAAAACAAACTGCCATGTCTCCTAAAGCGATCACGGCGTTACTGCGGACCGTTGGATCTTCAGAACGCTCCATGATGGTAATCAGAAGTGGCAAGTTTTTCTCGCAATAGTCTGCCGAGACACACATCAACTTGGCCATGCACAGAGTTGCCGCCGCCTGAAGGTTGCGGTCGGCATAGATGTTGCTATTCGCGCAAATTTCTGTAACCAACGGCCCAAAATTGGATAGGAGCGAATTCTCGCCGTATAGCAATTCCCGTTCTCGAATATGTGCCATGGCATCCTGAAAGTCATCTTCAGTAGTCCCACCGATGAGGTCAAGCTCATCATCTTCGGCATTGTCGTTCTTTTGGTTGGAGGTATTGGCTGTTTTGTTCTTCTCCTGTTCTGCTTTGCGGCGTTTAAAGTCAAGTTCACACAATTCAAGATGAACAATCTGCTTAATGGCAATATGACCGACAACAAAAAGAAGCTGGGATAAAGAAGTAGACGATGTTTCTTGCTTTGCTCCTTGACCTTCCGTTGAAGCCGTTTCAGGTCGTTGTTCTTCCCCGTCATCTGAAACTTTGGAAGGGGATCGTTGAAGCTGTGGCTGAAAAACGAATCTAGTTTTCCGTTTCAGTATATCAGAGCACAAGACATCTGGGTGCTTTGACAGAGCATAGATAGCACCAATGGCTTGTTCCGCCACACCGTACCATTCTTTGCTATCAGATATCGATTCGACTATAGCCCCGAGCTTCGTCAAAACTGCATGGTCATTGCCCAGTTTGGGGATACCAACGTCCTTGGACTTTGCTTGGCGACCTGGCACCATTCGTCTCAATGCAATGCATGTATACTTTGCAAGCACGAGGTCAGATCTGCCCAGGCTTCCAAGCCCGATGCGCAACATTGTCTCAATTTCTTTTATGACGACCTCGGGATCTGCCAAAGCAAGCATGCCCAGGACAATTATAGCTCCTCGACGCTGTGTCTTTGATATCTCTTTCTTTTGCACACCATAGACCTGCCAGAGCTTCGCAATAACGGCATCTGAAATGTGGCCGGCCCTCATCATAGTACTCAATAGTTGTTCGAGACACGTCAGTTCAGCGGGCGTTGACCCAAACGTTAGACTGATCATGTTTCGCGCGATATAATTTGCAGCGTCATTGGGACTAAACGAATCTGGAGCCTCGAAGAAAAGTCCTTTATAGCAGTCGATCAAGTGAGTCTGAACTCCCTTGCCTTCGTCACTATTGCCTTTCGTCCAGATCAGTCGCAGCATCCGCCGGATCCCGCTACGGGAGGTCTCGACCTTGTAGGCATCGAGCACGACAAAGAAGTCCATGGCCTCAATGGCCTCACTCTTGTTCCTCGACGATAAAAGCTGAGCGACCAAGCCAGATGAGGAATGAAGGACTTCGATGAACCGGATGGCTTCATTGTAATATTTCCTGGTGAGCTGTAGCCGTGCTAGCAGCTCGGAAGTAGCTGCCTGTTCGGCAGCTTTATTAATGGCTGTGGCTTTCTCTTCGTCTGTCAATCCCGAAGCTTTAGATGGGGAGTCCTCCGGCAATTGAGTGGCATCATCCAATAATGCACTATCAACATGCGATGCATCCGCCCCATCAAAGCCAGGTGTCTCGGGAGGTCTCAAAGCATTCAGTTCAGCATCCACAGTGTCGAGTCTAGCTGACCATTCCTTGTGCGAGAGTTGCCCACCGTGCATGACACTGAAAGGGTGAGTTGATACCAGCTTTGCCAGCAATCGTATCGCATTCCGGCGCACGTTGCTGCTCTTGTCTTCTAAGCTCCTTGCTGCCAGCTCCGCCACAGCCTGGCGTCGCTTGGGGAATTTCTGTTCCAGGTCACAAATCCTCATGTAAACCTGGATAGCTCTGCACCGACAGTAAGGATTGATATCCAGAAAGCGCTCTTCAAGCACATCGAAAAATGCGTTGATCTGCGTTTTGTAGTTGTCACTCCGCTCCTCTTGCCGGCTTAGATCGGCGATGAGATTCCCGCAGACTTCGATTACTGCACAACGAAGGGTGTATGACTATAGAATATTAGATACTCAGTAACTGGCACGATGGGAGAGTGTGCGTAATCACCTCGCTGTCCAGCTGCTTAGCCAAAAGAGTCATTTGCTTGATGATAAGTCGTGGGGCCAGCTCTGAGAGTTTCACAATGAACGCTGACACCGACTTAGGACCGCGTGTGTCATTAGAATTGAATTCTTTGTTTCCAAGCTCCCTAACAATCGTAAGCCGGAAGTGTTCCTGTGGACATACAGGTTAAAGTATGCTACGTACTTCAGTATTTCATCCGAGAGCTGAGGATAATCATATTGTTCTGCCAAGATATGCAAGAACTCCGCCATAGGTTCTGAGAGGTGCTCAAAATATGTCAAGCTCTGTACGATGGAGGTCTGGGCACCTATTTGGTGAGTCAGTTATTGGGTCCCTACCTCAGTTAGTTGACTCAGAGCAACTTACCGAATGCATGGCCGTGGTGCTTAACTGCGATGCAAAGAACCTTAAATGCATGCATCCGAATGCTCATACTCTTGACGCGTTGTTCGCTTTCGAGGATAAGGTAAATTGAGCGGGTGAACAGATTGATGAATGTATCACGGTCAGATGTCGTCAGAAATATTCTGCTGAGTTTAAGCTTCATCACCTTGCACATCGTCTCCATCGAGATCTGAATCTGCGTGGTCCAGTCCCAGTTTCCATCTTTGGCGTTCGTTTTAGATCTGGCTGATTTCCCTGCGCCCCTGCGGGCGGGTACAGGCTCTGTGGGCTTTTCTGCAGCTTTGACCTCTACGGCACTAAGAGCCCATTGGAGAAGAAACCCATACATTTCCAAAAGCTGCTTGTGATGCTGTATGCCATCCTGCTCATCGGATTCAAGCTCCCCATGTATTATGTCCGCTTCGACCGATAAGCCGGAAACGATTAAATCAAGAAGCTTGCTGAGAGACCTCGTTGGGGAAAACGAGCAATACCTGCGCAAATTAGGGGATTTAGAAACATTTCTATAGATAATGAAGACATTCCGAGGACGAGAGGAACATATCAGGGGAGAGGACGCACTTCAACAGAAACTGCAGCGAATCGAAAGAAGACGATCGGGCCAGTCCTTCTGGGTTTTCCGCGACCGCATCAACGATGGGATTCAAGACATTGTCAATCAGAGCGCCAGACAGTTGGTCCGGATCGGTCTCGCAGTCGAGCAGCTCTGGATCAGCATCGGGAGTAGGGACAGAGGCCGGGTCGCTCAGATAGTGTTTCAGCGACTCGTTTATGTCGAATTGAATTCGGTCCTCCATGATCGGCCACTGCGAGGGTTATCCCCGAAGGGCATATAGCTTTATCCAAAGCGATGAGGTCAAGAGATGTGTTGCGAAAGCAATATATGTGTAGGTAGCGAGCCGGAAGGAGGGGGTTGTTGAATGGGGGGGCGGATGTTGGAGGGGAAGGAGAGCCGCAGGGAAGAAATGACGGGCGGCGGGCTTCATTTGTTTGTATCTTTCCCTTTCGGTAGGTGGTTGTGAGGCGGCGGGGGCTGAGGGTTGCGTACCAGTAAATTATGTCACACGCTTCAACCCTCAATAATTACACTCTCATGCCGCTATCCCGTATTGTAGCAGGTCTTGAGAAATACAAATTACACCATTACAACCGATATATACTGCAAACGGCTACCAGTACACCAGCAACTTGTAATCTGATAGGTTTGCTTCAGACCCTTCCGCTTTGTAGTTGTTTCCTGACAATACTTGTAATATGAAAATTACGTTTATATGATTCATGTAACTACAAACGAGTAAACAAACAAGTCTGGTTCCTGGTGCGGCGGTTTTGCATGCTGTTTGGAGCATCTTTGGATTGTTGCTGGAAAACAGTGGGAGCGACGACCGACTTCCCTCACTACAACGCTACAACAGGACTGGGGCTTCTCCTCATACCTATCCACACGTGTATGTGCGCGTGCGCGACTTGATCGAGCAATACCACCCTCCTTCATTCGCATATTTCCATAACCTCACGCCTTCCTTTCCTTCCTGAAACACGACTATATCATTTTCAGTCTTATTGCACCTGTTTTGTCGTGTTGCTGCCAGGTTCTTCTGATCAAGCTATCACTCGGTGAACTTCCCTGCTAGTCTGTAACAGCCCTTCCAAGCGGTCCTCATTGCGATGTCCGCTCTTCATGCAGCTCCTACCGATACCTTCGGCATACAGCAACCTGTCGCTGCGACCCAAGGCCCCAAATATGTTAGAGAGGACAGTGCAGCCACAGATAGTGATGGATCGATAGAGCAAATCCGAGAAGAGGTGGAGTACGAGGAGGGTGACGCTCAAGACAAAGAGGATGTTGATGAATCAGTGAAAGAAGATATGAGAAAACTCGAGGACACATTCCCCGGCATATCGGATAGATTTCGGCTGTTGAATAGAATCGGAGAAGGTAAAGTGCAGCCGATTAACTTGCCCTTGGCTGTGTCCTCCCACATAGTAGCTGCTTCTACTTGCACCGACGGACTGACCGGCTGGCCATGGGTTTACAGGTACCTTTTCCACCGTGTACAAAGCAGAGGACCTCTTGTACGACCACTATGAAAACGATTGGGACACTTTCCAAGACAACCACACGGACAGTTGGACGGACCAACCGTCTAAAAGACGCCGGGTGGAAGGTGATAACGGCCGCTCGATCCCCGTCAAACGAAGGAAGCCACGGTTCGTTGCATTGAAAAAGATCTATGTGACTAGTAGTCCCCATCGCATTCAAAATGAACTTGAGCTGCTACATGATCTTCGGGGTTGCCGATCAGTATGCCCGTTAATCACGGCTTTCCGCTACCAGGATCAAGTTGTGGCCGTTCTACCCTTCTTCCCACACACCGACTTTCGCATTCAGTATCGCACATTCCTGGTTGCTGATATGCGACATTATTTCCGGTCACTGTTCACTGCACTGCACTCCGTCCATAAACATAACATTCTCCATCGCGATATCAAGCCAACGTAAGGACTACGCGCTATTCCACCATGTCTTCGATACGTGCCGGATGCTAACTTATAGCCTTGGCAGTAATTTCCTCTATAATCCTGATCTTAGAGAAGGCGTGTTAGTCGATTTCGGGCTTGCAGAAGTGAGTAGATCCACTGGTCATACGAGGCGACAACATACTGACTTGCGGTCATAGCGTGAGGGTTCTGAGTACACAGGTACCTGCCTGTGCGCAAATGCAGCTTACATACGCCGTAGTAGATATAACCACAGTTATCACAGCACTCATTGTTCACCGACGACATTATCAGCTGGCTATCCTAAGAACGACTCACGACCATCAAGGCGCGCTAATCGAGCAGGAACGCGTGGGTTTCGTGCACCTGAAGTCCTCTTCAAGTGCACTTCTCAGACAACCAAAATAGATATGTGGTCCGCCGGCGTCATTCTCTTGACCCTACTTGGACGCCGCTTTCCTTTCTTTAACTCGGCTGATGATGTTGACGCTATGATTGAGATGGCGAGTATCTTCGGCACTCGACGCATGAAAGCTGCAGCAGCTATGCATGGGCAGATATTCGAAACGAATATCCCGACCATCGGTGAAAAGGGGTATAGCTGGGAGAAACTTGTGAAATGGGCCAGCTGTGTCGAAGAGCTAACTGAAAGTGAGAAACAGGCCACTCGATTACTGGCTGGCCTCATGGAGCTGGATCCCTACAAGCGCCTCAGTGCCAAGGAAGCCCTACAACATGAGTTTTTCACTGACCCTATAGACCATGATGTGGAGTGGGGAGGGGACCCCGACGATAGCGCAGACACTGGGGAAGAAGATGAGGATAAGGATGATGGAGAAGCGGACGAAGTAGCAATGATATAGAGCTTCCGAGCCAATGTATGATAATGACTCCTGGTTTGATGATAATAAAACAACCTCTAACCCCTTATTTGCGATCGCTTTATTATTAAACGGACATTTTCATAGAATGGTTCCTTGGGTCCAGGCGATATATTCTCTAGCAAGTACAACTACTGAACGAGGGAGCCAGGAAAGACATGTAGACTGAAGAACTGATTCATTTAGCTGCACTGAAAGTAGGGGGATACCCGACCTCTAAGTCTAGTAATTTAGGAGTTGCGGCTTTCACCAACAGCCACATTATAATATTTATAGTGTCGTATATATCTCGGAAGATGGATGCTCACCCAGCTAGCACAGGTTCTGTTCAGCCAGCCTCGCCGAAATCAACATGTCCTGTTTGTTCGGCGTGTTGTGTAGCACCTCTCTCTCCGACGAATGTCCCTCCGCACGTATTGCAACGAAGACGAAACCCAGCTGTGTCAGTGTAGTAATGCCTGGTTTGCAGAACCTGACAGAGTTCCTGCGACTTCTCGAGTACCAATGGATCTGCAGCGTCGAAGACTTTTGTATCAAAGTCAGGAGGCACATCTGAGTGGGTATAGGGCGGACTAGAAGGCGACAAGGCGATTGTATCGTAGTGGATACCCGAATAGACCACGATACACCGCATCGGGGCGCCTTCGTTAAAGCGATCGATGCGAAGGGTCTGCACATCTATGGAGCATATTTCAATGTCGAAATGCTTGCTCAGAATGCTCAGCTCAATACCACCACCCCAAGAGTCCTCATTCTGAATCCAGCGGCAGTATTCATCCGGCTTCTTTTCCAATACTGCCTCAGTATAAAGGTCTGGGTGCGCTTGGATTGTTTGCGCAACAACAGATCGTAATTCGGTCATGGCATCTACTCCTCCCATAGTCGCACTACTCACTGCACGAAAGAGACAAGAGTTGTCATCGGGCATGATTCGGAGAACGAAGGTTCCGCTATGGTCAGGCGAGGGGACCTCCGGCGGATCATCAGGAGAACCCTTCTTATGTGTGCTGCCTACAGCTGGCGCTTTCAGCGGCGAATCTGCCGCTTGAGGTTCGTTCTTTAGCGGGGCATGAGCCGAGTTCTCTTGCTGTGTGACGATAAGTTGTTCCCCGTTCAGGGTAATGTCAAGATCTGCTAGTTTCTGCTTCGAAGGAAGCGCGCCTAGCACCAAGGGCTTGATATTTGGATATCCATATTTTACATCGTACGCCGTCAGCCCCGTTTTCTCCGTGATTTGGTGCCGGAGGTCGTCGACAGTTGCATCTGCATCCAGCGTGACGGTGGACTGTCCCGCCGGACCGCGAATCCGGATCCTCATTCTCCCTTGTGACGTAGTATCGCGAACGCTAGCGGGGTGGTGGGTTGGTGCAGGAGTGTATATAGATATAGGTTCTGGAGGGTGCGCGAAAGATATTCAGAGTCCAGCAATCTGCTTCAAGAACAGTTGCTGCAGTCGGGGTGATTGATAAAGGCTGGGGGGGAAGACAATTGACCAGCAATCGAACCCGGCACCTGAACAATCGGGGGAGGGTTTATCTCCGCCGCAGGAGGAGCGATAGTAGTAATGCCTGACCGCGGCGGAGGCGGGCAAGTGGCGGTGCAGCCTGGAAGTAAGGTATGTTAGTATCTATATTGTATGTATATGTAATAAAACAAGGACGCTCCTTATACGTCGTATGTAATATTACGTGTATCGTCACAGACTCTTGGAGCTACCTGATGAGTCAGCATAGTTGCTGCGCGAATCTCGTCCTTGTGCGCTTTTGCGCTCATTGTACTCCTGTTCGCACCCCAGATCAGCTCCCGCTGTCGATGTGCTCGACTGACAGGTTATCTTGAAATCAAGACTGACGAGTGGGTTTGGGCCCTGATCTGCGTGCCGTTTCTTGCGTGGCCGCGGCCGTCTACAGTATGGAACCGGAGCCGTCGCAAGCGCAACCTCAACCTGCTCCTGAGGAACCGGTCAAGTCGATCGAGAACGATGGCCAGACCGACGGTCAGGCTCCCACCGATGGGATCACAGATGATCAATGGAGGTCAATGATGAATGTGGTTTTGGCTATCTATGAATTCAGAGAAGAGGAGTAAGTTCTCCAATCCCCTTGTCCTGCGGGTTGGACCCCGGAGGAGATTCGCCGCGCTGAGTCGCATTCTGTCCGAGGCTGGAGCGTATCCCTCAATTCAGACTGACAATCCCCTTCTTCCCCACGGGTTGCAGTGGCCATGATCCATCAAGATTGTTCCAGCGAAGCGTCAACAAACGCAATGTTCCCGATTATTACGATATCATCAAGGAGCCTATGGCTCTAAGCATTCTTAAACAAAAGATCAACAAGCGCGAGTATAAGAGCTTCTCGGAGTTCGTGCGCGATTGTGCCCTAGTATGTTGCATCACTTTGGCCCTTTCGCCATCTGGGGTTCGTAGTTAGCTTACGTCAATCCTGTTCGCTAGATCCCTCACAATGCGCAAACCTACAACCGCCCCAAATCCCAAGCGTACGAAGATGCGCTCGTGATAAAGGTCTGTAGAAACTCGGACTCTACTTTCGGCTATCGATGCGTTCATGTTCAGTTTCGCTGACTGCAACTTTGACAACAAAAGGATGTCTTCATTGCCGAGTTTCGAAAACTGGTTGATCAAGGGATCATCACTGCGGAAGAGGCTGAACTTCCCGATCTGGGGGAAATCCCCGAGGCCGATCCCCTTCCCGAGGAAGAGGAAGAGGAAGACGAGGATGAAGAAGACGAAGAGGATGAGGAAGATTCGGATGATGAGAGCCGACGGAAGAAGAAAAAGGGCCCTCGTCCGGGTGGTAAACGGGACGGTGGCAAAGATGACGGTCAAAAGTCGAACGATCCCGAGCTGAGGAAGAAACGTGGACGACCACCGCGTGTTGATACCCCGATGGAGGCTAGAATCAAAGCCGTTTTAAAGGGTATTCGGAAGCTGAAGGGCCCTGGTAGCCAACTCAAGGTGCGACATTTCGAGCGATTGCCCGACAAGGCCACCTACCCGGACTATTACATGGAAATCAGAGAACCCATTGCTATCGACATTATCAAGCGGAAGTCGAAGCGGAAGAAGTACAACTCCGTGGACCATTTCATGAGAGACATGGACCTCATGTTTAACAACGCAAAGGCCTACAACCAGCCAGAGAGTCAAATCTATAAGGATGCGGTTGACTTGCAATTGGAAGCACGCAAACTGGCGGAGCACGAGAAGAAGAAGCCGGACAGTGAGTACTTGATGGAGGATGGACGCTTGCCCCTCCCGGATGGCATCCTGCACAAGAGCGAGCTGTGGAAGGTTGGCGACTGGGTACATATTCAGAACCCGAATGACGTGACGAAACCCATTGTCGCCCAGATTTATCGCACATGGCAGGATTCTGAGGGTGAGAAATGGATCAACGCTTGTTGGTACTATCGCCCGGAGCAAACTGTACATCACTTCGAGAAGCATTTCTACCCCAATGAAGTGGTCAAGACTGGTCAGTATCGTGATCACCGGGTGGAAGAGATTGTGGATCGTTGCTTCGTGATGTTCTTCACTCGTTATAATCGTGGTCGACCCCGAGGTCTTCCGCCCGACAAAGATGTCTACGTCTGCGAGGCTCGGTACAATGAAGAGAAGCATAAACTGAATAAGATTAAAACGTGGGCGAGTTGTCTCCCTGATGAAGTCAGGGAAAAGGACTACGAAATGGATCTGTTTGATGCTCCCCGAAGGATCAAGAAGATCCCCAGCCCAATCAAGCATTTGCTGAAGAGCGATGCGAAGGAGACCGATGACCTGCCCAAACCGACTTGGGGAGCCGAGAATGCACCTCCTGTCGTCGGTGCAGTTCATCGCCGCCCTCGAGATGAGAACGTAAGCTTCCCCAAACCCCTTCCCCCCTCTTCCACTGCTGGTGATTGGCATCACTGACAGGATCTACGCTTTACCAGGAATCTCCTCCTCCAGAACCAACCCCGTCACCACCTCCGTCCCTGCCACCACCAACCTTGCCCCCAGCTCCACCTCGACAGCCATCGATCCCTCAGTCGTCTGGACGGCCCAGTATAGACAATCAAAGCACCGGCGTGACGGCTGGAACTGTGGCGGCGGTCCGATCCCCAGCTGCACCTATTCCTCCGGCCCAGAGCTCACCGGCACCAGCTCCTCCGGTAAATTTCCATCAGCCCCAGATTCCCCCAACCCAGGCTTATCAGCCTGCCTTGCAGAAGCGTGCTAGCGCATTCGTCCCTCAAACACCTCACCCGGCCACCTACCAAACGTCGGCTATGTCTCACCCATACGCGGCCGCTCAACAAACACCATATAACGCATATTCTGGCGGCCGGTTGCCGGTTCCTCCCATGGGAACGTACAATCCCAACGCTCCTCGTCCGATCGAAGTCTTCCATTTGAGCGATTCCGCGAATGCTGCCATCCCGGCGGACATACGTGAACAGTTCCACTGTGATGACCAGGGTCGCGTGCTATTCTTCTCCAGCCCGCCGCTTGATGTAGTCCCATCCGTTCAGCAAAAGCTAGGCCATTCACTCAAATATCTGGCTGCCAAAGAGGAGCGGAGAAGGTTGGTGGAGGCCAAGAAGCGCAAAGAGATGGATGAACAGGCCGAGCGTGAAGCAGATGCTAAGCGACAGCGAGCTGACATTGAGACAACTCTCGCCGCTCGGGTGGACGCTTTGACAACTAGGGCCGTGGAGAATTTGACGTCCCAGATCACGCAGGGCACAGGTCAGCTCTACGAAATCCTGTATCAGGATCAGGCAGAAAGTATCCGACAAGCAGATGCCAGAGCTCACGAACAAAGGCTTCTTGCCGACCACATGGCCCAGCAGCAAACTGCGCGGATATTGGCAAACTCGCAGCCGCCGAGCTACATCAGCCTTAAAGGTAACGCCATGTATCTGAGCGACATTGGACCTTAAAGCTTGATTTGTTGCGAAGGAACTGTCTTGAATCGACTACGGCTTAACTCCCTCGAATGCTCAGTGAGACAAAGACTGCCCACTGGATTGCCACGAGCTAGGTAGGATGAGGGTACAACCACGGAACTTGATTTGGACGGATGGCGATGTCGTCGTCTTTCTCCTCGATAGCCTCTTGTTACCCGACCAAACTCAATCGTAGAAGAATTTTGTTCGTCAAGCCCATGTTCTCATGTATAGTACTAGTAGTACGTTGAATGCAGTCGATGTTTTCTTTTAGGAAGGTCACTCCGTTATAACTTAGTATATATGTCTCACAACCTACATCTTGTCCCTTCTAGTAATTCATCTGTGCTTGTCAGAGTGCAACAGCACAGTGTTAGTGTAGAATCGTTTACGAGGTGGAGACATAAGCTATATTCGGATCATGGAAAGAAGTGGTCTTTCGCAACTGATCTACCAAGAGTGCGTGTCCAAAACAAGTTCCCCAAATCGGTCTAAAAGCCCGCAATATGCAAAAAGACACAAGATCAATAAGAAAGAGGAAAGAGGGCTGTTGTATAACTCCTGGAGATCGCTGAACTGTTCTATGCAAAATGCCCTCCAATAGCGCCGAAGCCTAGAGCACTCGGTATATCCTTTTTGGTGATGACGATGACTTATGGACATTATCATGGACTGGTACCAATCTGTGGTGCTTTTTTTCTTGTTTTCCCTTTGCCCTTTTTTGTTATCATATGCTTTTGGTTTTTCCCCTCGTATATTGTATACATGCAGTAGCAATGGCAGAGTATTGAGTCCAGACCAGTATTTTTCGGCTAGATTTATGGCTGGAACCCAGAGTTACTCGTCGGTGTTGAGACATCGTCGTCATTGGAATCAGCCTTGTGTGGACTCCAAGAAGCGCTGTTTCGCTTGTTATTCTCCTCTTCTTCCATGGAGAAGACCAAGTCGCCCTGTTCCTCATCAATCTTGCTAGTGCTAACTGGAGATGAAATAGTCCGGTCAAGGCGGCTGCTGGCACCCACAGATGATGAATGGCGAGCCGAGCCGGGGTGCAGAGAGACGCTGCTTAACTGTTGCGAGATCATAGACATCGATGACTGATGAGAAGGACTCCGGCTACCAATTGGGCCTAAGCTGGGGCTGGTTCCCAGGTTGAGAGAAGATTCGCGAAGAGGAGATCCGATGTGAGTAAGAGAGGTGCCGTGGACATCTTCCTCCTTTCTCTGTCGCTGTTTGGCAAACAGAGCGCCGAATCGAGATGGGCTGGAGGCTAGAGGCGATCCGACTTTCGAGAAACTTGTCCCACTCATGCCCAGTCCACTAAGATCATGGTCAGTGCGCGACAAACGCCGGAGTCGCTCCTGCGGTGTCAAAACGTCGTCATGCAGATTCATCGGCAAGTAATCTTCCTCCATTGGAAAATTGCTTCCATCCCAATCATCCAACGCAGTAGGCCGAGGAACGCTAGCAGAGAACACTCGTGATTTTATAGGCCGCTGGGAGTGTAGGAACCGTGGTCCGATACTGTCATTAAGAAGATCAGGCGGTGATGAACCGATAAAAGAGGAAGATGGCTTTCTCAAATCATTAGGGCCGTAAGCTGTATCCCGAAGATTCCGGAGTGTATCTGACGGCGCAGCGCCCATCCGCTGCGCTGGCGGAGACAACTCCAGTCCGAATTTGGAGGGCACAGAAGCCGCAACCGGGCCATAACGAGCGGCATGCGAGATCCCCTGGCTATCAAAAGATGCAGGAAGTGGGGCATCAAGTGCAGTTAAATGATGATGATGGCTTGGCGACATGGGGAAGCGCAGATCGTCAACTGGTGAGCCGTACTTTGAGCCAGCATCCGATACCAATCCAGTATCAATGGTAGGGATGGCATCATAAGGGGGCTGCTGCTGCTGCTGTTGCTGTTGCGCATGCAACGCAGTATATTCATCTTGGGGTGGCATCTGAGAGGTATACCGGGGATCATGGCCATTCAGTCGTTGTTGGGAAAGAACCGAGTTCGTCAGCGCGGAGTCCTGGTTGACATAGGCCTGTGGGTTGACACGCCCGCCCAGATTCAGATGGCTTCCTCCCATTGCCATTCCCGGACTGGGACGATTGACTCGGCGACCATCGGGTAGAATATGCGCCAGTGCACACTTTGCTCCAAATTTACAGTTTCCCTATAATTGTCCCCATATGCGGTCAGCCCCATGTGACTAAGTCCCATTACGGTCGATTAAGCATGATCGGCGCAAGGAACAAACGGTCATGATATCACCAATTCCATACCTTTGTGAAGTACTTGCAGGGCGCATAATCGATCGCAGCATCGGTAGAATGGAGGAAGGGACATGCCGGCCCGGCCTGGCAAGCTCCTTGACGAAAGAACTTGCAAGGCACATGCTTGGTGTCTGCGCGACGGTTGCCTTCAAATCAGCATTCAATCAACTCTCGTGGTAAATGGAACGAGTAGCCATGGAGACGAGCGGGACGAGCGTGAGAGAGACTGTCTGGAGGTGCAGAGGGATCGACAAGTCTCGCGTGCCTGTGCGAAGCGGCCGGGGGGGAGGGGGTGCGAGGCAGAGAACGAGAAAGATAGGAGACAACATACTGCTCTGGTTAGGAGGGCTGCGGGCAGCCATGTCGAAGCCCGAGACGTTGCGGGAATGGCCGTTCTGGAGAGCCTGTGGGCCGGAGGGGACCGGGAGAGGAGCGCGGCTTTTCATCTCACCCGATACACGGGGTGGAGGACGAGCAGCGTGAGAGGACGAGGAGGAGGAAGAGGAAGAAGAAGGAAGGGGTTGCGGAGGTGGAGGATTGCGAGAAGCCGATAGCTGCATCGCCAGAAAGAGCAGCAGCAGCAGTTGGCAGCAGTTTGGCAGTAGTAGCAGTAGTAGTAGCAGCAGCAGCAGCGAACGAAATTAGCGGCGTTGGGTTCGGCGGCGGCAGAGACGGCGGGCGGCGAAGAGCACAAAAATCCGGAGGGGTTTATCGGTGGACCGGGGAGGGAAGGAGGAGGGGGCGAGATTTCCACGGCTTGGTTTTTGCTGGTGGGGATGATGGGATGAGGAGGAGGAGGAGATCACCGAAAAGTAGAGAGATTGAGAGAGAGAGAGAGAGAGAGAAACCACGCTGCTTTGGCGGTGTAGTCGCAAAGTGAATTAATTAAATAGTTATAGTTCACTTGACGGTTTTTTTCGTTTCACTTCTCCAGATTGTGAACAATTAGTTTTCAAGTCTCAAGTCTCCGTCTCCAATCTCCCGACCGGTTGGGAATGCTTACACCTCTCGTTTAGTACGTATGTATGTAGTAGTTGCCCGATTGCCTCCAAAACTTTGAGATATTTTTTTTAGTTTATGTCAGGCAGAATCTCGCAATCAATTTAGTCCTATTGGAATTCTTGTTCTTCCTCTCGTCTGAAACAAAATGAAGTGTTGACCTTTTTCGAGTGAATAATAATGAACAGCTTCAGAAGGAAGAGAGCGGGCAGACATCTACTCGAACAGGGACGGAGGGAAAACACATGGATGGACCGGTGATTAAGAAAGTTGCAACTATTTAGTTTCAAATACTCTCAATCTTGAATTTCTGATCGGTTTTTTCCCTCCCCACTAATATTTCCCTTTTCTGTCCTCCCCCCCTCTTTCTCTTCCTCTTCTACCTTTCCACCATACACCCTCCTCTCCTCCTCCCCTTCTCTAGTATGATCTCCACACATCTCTCCATACAGTACAATTCGGAAAATCCAATTGCTGGACATTCATGCTGGCTACTACAATGAACGATTTACGGCCATCACCCAACGTCACATCACGCCCTGTGTCTCTTTGTGCCAAACAACGCAGGGCTCTGGGCGCATGACGGTCTCCCGATGCAGAAAGGCAAACCGGCGTCAAAAGCCTCCCTGGTGGCGTCAGATCGAGTCTGCAACAGCTCCTGACTGTGTCGCATGCTTCCTTCCTCCCCTCAGTTGACAGCCCCATGCTTCACTTGTTCCTTGTTGAATCATGAAGATCATCCAATTATTCGTTCGGATGACACCTGTCGGATTGTTCATCTGATCGTCCCCCTACCCCCATCTTGCGGCCCTAGCTTTTTGCCTCAAAGCAGCTCCCCGGCCTAGGCTGTTTAGCTCTCCTCGGGTTCTGCTCGTCAAATCACACCCTCCTGATCCCGCGCAGGGCGGAGCGGCTGCCGATCAGCCAGATAGATATCTAGTCCTCGCTATCGGATCGTCCCCACACTCTCACGTTGTAGCTGGTGGCACAACATCTGCATCTGTTCCGTACCATGTACCATGTACTGTGTACTCCGCAAACCTTTCAAATGCCCGATTGAGCAATAGTAATCTCCATTGAATTAAATCACGGGTCATACAGTGTATAGTATTAATGGCCATAGGAAGATTCAGGATTGTGGACCAGTGTTTGCTTGTGACCAGGTCGAACAGGTAGACCTCTCTCTGCCTCTCAATTTCATCATCACTTGAGAAATGGTCCCTCCAATCCCAGATTCTCCTTCACCTCGAAATCGTCAGCGTGTCTCAATATCAATGCAGACCAGCGGTGTTCATCCATCTTACCCATAGTTCTTCTCGGCCCATGTTGTCGGGCACAACTTCCGAACACATCCGCCATAGATCGCGACAAATCCGACCGCGCACCTTGGCCTGATTCTGCCAATGGTTCCAGTCTCTTTCAGCATCCACTCTTATCTGCACGGGTACAGTCCCTGCGTCGCTCCCTCGCGCCTGCACCAGGCGTGCACGGATTGCCTCATGTTCTTGCTCAAACTGACCGACATCCCGTCGAAGTTCGGAGAGCAAGGGTCTTGCACAGATGGTTGCTAGCTCCGCTCGCGTCCTTTTCTCTGCAGCTTCGAGACTGGTTACTTGCTCCTGCAGTTTCTCAGCCTGCTCATCCAAAGCTGCAATGATCTCGGGTGTCACTTCGGTGGACGTCTCCTGGAGGGCGTGATATACTATCTGTTTCCCTAATGTATCGCGAATCAATTTTTCCATCCCATTGCATATTTATCCTTATATTGCTTCTGGTCTGCTTACCAGCAGCCCGTCCTTCAATTTGTTTATTCTGATGTAGTTCCCGTAGAGCTTTCGCAGCGTGTGCTATCATATGTACAGCTTTAGCACGCAAGTCTCACAAAGGTCTCGCCTTGGTAAAACGGAGCCTACCTTTTGTAATCTTATTGTGCAGATTCACCGAAACCTCGGTAGCCTGCCGTACATCAGCCGTGGAAGACCTTTCCCTACCTTCCCTTATCGCCATCATTAAAATAATTATGGAGACCAACCGAATAAGGACGACTGTCTCGTTGACAGCCCACAACATATTAGTTACTTGAACAACACTAACCAGCCTACTCAACTGAGTGGAAGAGATCTATACTTTTGTTTTCCTATCAAGCAAGCACGGTCAACAATTACAAGACTCCTCAGAGCAAGCAGACTAGCAAATGGTGGAGTAAGCTCACGGAGATACTCAAGCACTAATGCAGAACCATCAGGAGCAGCGGCTTTTCCAAATTTACTTTGTTAGCTGTGCATACGCCAGCTCGACTGTGGTTTAGAGATTGTGAGTTGCTCACATCCGGCACCCAGCTGCTTCTCATTTTTCGCCTTTCTCTGGGCCATGGAGAGGTCGGATTGCGTTGCTCGGATTCTTGCGAGCAAGATTGAAGAGAGACTTCGGAAGGATAAACCAAGATATGATATGTGGGATTCAGCGAATGATAGGCCCGTCGTATGCCTGGATCATCACGTGGGCCACACGACAGGGCTCTCATCTGGAAATGGAAGGTAGTGGATTAAAATTATCTAAAAAAAAGATTGTTGCCTTCAGGCAGGCTGAACACGCGAGCTGAAATTGTGGAGGGGCCAGAAGAGAAAGGACAGACAAAGGCCTGGTCATGCTGCAAGATACTTGGTCCTACGCCGTTGCATGTAAATCGTGATACCGAAACAAAACATCACATCCAAGAACAAACTGGAGTAAAAAGGGGAAGATTCAGGACAACAGGGTGAACGACATATGCAATCCTTAGATGGCCCAAGACACGGGAAGATATCACTATGCATCTTCTCGTCTACTGACCATCCAATTTTCCAACACTCCAAACCATCTACATTAATAGATCCTGTACGCAAGGGAGAAGTAAAAAAAAAATGATAAAGAAAAACCCACTCCCCAAATTTTTTTTTGTCCTTTCGAATATGGCACAGATGAAGAAAGACCAAAAGTAAGAGATCTTCAAGGGTATCACATGACGATCTGCGCGTAGTTAGCTTGATGACAGCGTCTTTAAAAGTGAGATATCCAAGAAAGGAGGTTACATACGCAATCATTGTCTTTCTGGACAGTCGGAACACCCATCTCCTCGAATGTTTTGGGGCCCTTGCCTGGCAGGTTACCATGCTGTTTAGCGGGTGCGGGTTTTTGGCTAGATGTGCTCGAAGCCGTGGAGGGAGGCTTGGGAGTCGAAGTTGAGGGAGGAGGCTTAGGTGTGGAAGCAGACGATGACGAGGGCCGGGGCGTCGCTGCAGCACCGGGCGGCGGCATGGATTCAGTCCGTGGGGGATATGCGGTGGAAGGCGAGGCAGGCGGCCTAGGAGAGCCCGTCGGTCCACCCTGGGAGTGGGGAGAAGCAGGGCCCCGCACAGGTCTCCTGTCCGGGGGAGGCATGTTGTCCAGTCGCTGAGGACGTCTGCGAGCATCGGGGTGAGGATTCTCGAGGGGTGCTGAGTAGCCAATATCGAGTTTAGGTGCCGCCGACGCTGGGCTTGTGGGGCTAGTCGTTGATGGCGTACTGGGGCCTGGTGAGCGGTATCCCATGGCGCTAGGCCCGTACGAAGCAGCACGGTTGTAGTTCGGCGCGTTCGACCGAATATTCGGGTTGATTCCAAATGCAGAACTTGGCCGGGGGTCCGCACCCATGGGATATCCTGGCGGATACACAGGTCGAGCACGAGATCCCGGTCTGTCAGGGTAAGGAGCAGGCGCGGCGGGTGGGTTATCTGATAGAGTCATTCTGGAGGGATCGGGCATTTCGAGATTCTCCTGAGGCGGTTTCATCGGGGGCCCTCGCGGGCCATTGCCATAGCGAGTCGACTTGATCCGGGCAATCGCAACCTGTTCATGATCCTTCCTCGATAGGGTCTTGGAGCGCGAGATGCTATCGATCCGGCCGGTCGCGTCTTTGTTTCCATTTGCTGCAGCTTTGGCATACCAGCTCCTGGCTTCTTTGATATCCACCGGAACGAAGATACCGACTTCGTAGAAATATCCCAAGGCGAACTCAGCGGTGGGAAATCCACTTTGAGCCGCACGTTGAGCATACATGAACGCCAGCTCATCGTTCTTTTCGAAGACCCCCTCATGGCCGCAGAGGAACCATTTGCTGATAGCCATCTCCGCTTCCGGCTCGCCTTGGCGTGCAGCCAGCGCGTTGTAGTGCAAGGACAATGCAGGGTTAAAATCACAGCTAAGCTGGCACAGTTCATAGGCCGCACCCATCTTGACTTGGGCCTTAGCAAACCCGTGGTAAGCAGCCTTCTCGATGTTGACGCGAGCAGCATTCAGATCCAGCGGCAAGAACTGCTCAGGAACGTTTACCTGCGGCAGCTCTCGTGCCAACAGCATACCGTAAACCTATACAACATGTTAGAGCTCTGGTCACCAAGAGGATTAGTAGGCGGACGCACGTAAGCTCCCTGAGGCGCATTTTCGTCGCAGGACTGCGCAGCAAGGCTGATATAGTTAAGACCCATTTGGTAGTCTTGGCGTTGCCCATGCTGTCCAAGAAGGATCATCATACCCAGGCGCTATTGATCAAAACATCAGCATTCGCTGGGACGCGATAATGGGGAGGGGTCATACGTAGAATGAAGCCGAGTCCGCGAGCGCAACTCCCTTCTCGTAATGCTTGATAGCCTTCTCTGGCTCTCCCGAACTCTCGAACTGCATGCCGATACGATACTCGGCTCTGGCGTAGCCTTTCTCCGCAGCTCTCGAATAGGCACGGAAAGCTTCTTTCTTGTCCACGCGGTATCCAAACTTGCCAAACTCTAGCCACATTCCCTTGATGAATTCGGCCTTGGGATGATATTGCTCCGCTAGAAAGTTGACGATATTCATCGCATCGAGTTTCAGCTGCCGCTCCGCCGGAGGGGTCTGAGGGCGCGGGGGCTGAATCAACGATAGACGAGCCTCATTTTGCATAGCAACTTCCACATAGGCGAGCGCATCCTGCGCCCAGGCCAACTGCATATCAGGATCATTTGACGACAGCACGGCCATGCGGGCCCTCTCCAAGTTTACCTCCCTCTGCTCATCGGTCGGGGGGACGTTAGGTGGAGGATTGCGCAGGACTGGGAATGGCGAAAAGTTGGGGGCGTCCATAGTGTCGTGGACAGCGGCTTGCTCAAAACGAGCGGAATCGTAGGCGGCGGTTGGAGAAGCCTGACCCTGAGCGACCGCAGAGGTAGTTCGTTCAGGGTAACGCGAACGATCATACTGGGTGTGGTGGGGGTTCCGGGCCTCGTGTTCGAGGTGCGCGATATTGTCCTGCATGTTCTCCGGGACTTCTGGCATGACCCTAATGGAAGGAGGATTTATCGATTAGCAACACGCCAACCAAGGGACTCCGTACAAGGCCAGGAAAAGACAGGGTTTTCTATTTGGGGGAGGTGTGCTGGTTTCCCCTTTTTGTCTGAAGAATGTTCTTTTCTTTTTATTCTTTCTTATGACCGCTGTCATCCGAGGGGAGGTTTCGCACCTTTGAGGAGAGGGGGATATGACCTCCGGCATGTAGAAATCATCCTGGCCCCCTGGATACCAGGTAGCACCCAGCCGTGGCTGACCGTGACCTTGGGGTGGCCTATTCATCGTCGGCGAGATTCTCCGTTTATTGGACGGTATTGCTTTTTTCACCCGTGTTAGTTTTGTTTCCACCTTACCCCTGCTGAAATTGGCAAAGAAAAATTAATTGTCACTCGTCTCGGACTGGGCGCCAGTCAATAGCGTGTTTGGCACTTTTGGCTGGGCTCAGCGGTTCATCGGAACCTCTCTCGAGAGAAAAAAAGTAGAGCCGGCGTGGGGACTGCCGAGTAGTGGTGGAGGACTAACTAACTAGTAAGTCGTTCTCCGAGAAGGGGGAGGGGGGGGAAGAAGGGGGGGCGCAGTCACGACTAACTACTGTTACTGAACTGATTTGGACTAAGATGATATAACGGAACACCAAGGAAGAGAGGGCGCGCGCAAGGGCTTCTTCACATCTAACTAAGAACTCTCTAGCAGGCAAAAAAGATACAACTAGACAGGGAAAGAGTGTGTGTAATATATCCATTTGGGTCGGGGAATGGACGCTAACAGTCTGGTTATTTCCCTGGCACTAATTTAGGTGGCCATGATACGCAGTATAGGTGATACAAAGAATAAGATTAATCTTACTGTCGAGTACGAGAGAAAGAGGGGAGGGGGTTTTGTCATAGGGAAGAGGGGTTGGAGGGGGGAAAAGGAAAAGAAAAGACAAGGCCAGGAACCACCACAGTACTAACAGTACGGACTTCCTTGTAGCCTACCAGGCAGTTCCAGTACGTAGAGAGTAGTACCATATGGGTAACACTAGTAGTAGTATGGAGTTCTAATAAATACTAGTAAGGCTCCTCCACAGGTAAACTACTCCATAACGACTGGACCACTAATATTGAAGTAGTCCTCGTATTAATCATCATTTCTTCCTCTCCATGGTTCGGGTATCTTGTTGACTATCATTCAAAGAAGAAACTAGTGCAGGCAACAATTGAAGAAGAGACTAGAAGACGATAAAGATCGTTACTTGTTCATTTTCAACGAATATTATTACGAGCAAGTTATCCACTTTGGTTGCTTAAGTAGAGGAAGGAGATTAATCTTACTGATGCCGGAAGATTCTTGGAAATTAAAATAGTAACTCCTAATTATCTATCTACATAAGTTAACTAACTAGTCAATTAGTTAACTATCTACCTGATGTGAGGTAAGCAGACACTAGCCCAAATATTTACTTAGTTAATTAACTTAAGTAACTGTTACGGAGGAGTTAACTACATATGGTTAAGATAAGTTACATACTGTGATTGTATAATTACAATACCTGACCATCATCCTGAGAGTGAGAAGGAGAAGTTTAGGGGCAGAAAGTAAGCAACGATTGATTCAACAATCGAGGTGAATGGAGGAATTAGAACTGAGATGTTAAGTACTAGTACTTCCACGGGAACCATACTTTTCAGCCTGATGGATGGTCAGCTATTTTTATCGCGACAATCGCACTACCACTCTGTCTTGGACTAAGCGCCCAGGGCGTCCGTTAGACTAGTGATGGAAGCCCCTTCCAGAAGGAATCTTACCATACCTGACAGGTACTCCCGCAATGACTTTCCCTTCCTCTTCCTCTCTTTAGGCCAGTCATCTTCAATCCATAATAATGACTCGTGTGGAAAACAATTGCTAAGCAAAGGGAGAGCGCCAAATACAGCATCTACAGGCACATCGCACATGCAGTGTCATTGAGAAACAAGAGGTCGAACCTTTTCTTCAAGTTTACTTAGGTAAGTAATCTCTTGGCATCTGTTGAATCCTCTGTGGTGGACCCAAGCCTTGGAAATTTTCACCTTTGTTGGTAATGTGTAACCACCATCAGAGAGTGACTAGTAGGGGGTAACCCCTCCATATAGTTGCACTATACATAGGCATATCAGCCTATAGTCTACACCTAGCGACGTGAGATGCTATCCTAACACTCGATCCTCTTCTTTCTGAAACACTACCTGGCAAGTAATCAAAATTGTCTTCCTTGTCTAGTCGAAGGCAGTCTGAAAGTATACCGTCACGGGCATTAAGTACTGACAGTGGTAAAAGCATTGGTGCTTGGCGTTCCACCACCTTAGCATATAGACTACGTTTTGTCTCATCAACTTCCGGCTGCCGTACAATTTGGCCAGTGCCCAGCTTCGGGCTGCAACACCACCAATGGAACCCCAGCGTAATGATTTTCATCATCCTTACTCGCCTTATGACATCCAACTGCAGTTGATGCGGGCGCTATACTCTTGTCTCGAACAAGGAAAAGTTGCTGTATTCGAGTCACCTACTGGTAAGCCGTGTAAGCTTCGTGCTAGATTCATTTGCAGCTAATATAGCCAATCCCAGGAACTGTAAGTAAGATTTTTATTTCATTTTACTCGTTCGATTCCAGGTGAACGTATACAGTAGATAGTTCTTGGTCGTCACCATATACTATCTAGTAGCCCATGAACCCCTGGCTGCGGTAGCACAAGCTTGAGAATTCACCGAAGTGTGCCGTGGGTTCATGGAATATGGCTAAACAACTTGCCAGGGAAAATCCTTAAGTTTAATATGCGGTTCCTTGACGTGGCTGCGAGACCACAGGCGTTCCGCCTTCCAGACAGCGGTTGACAATGCCACATGTAAGACTCCTCGTTACTGGATAGCTGAAATTCTCCACTAATCGTACTCTAGGTGATGATGACGAACCTGAATGGATGCTGGATTTTGCCAGGCGTGAGTCGAGTCGGAAGATGACCGAGAAAAGGAAGGAGCTTGAAGAGAGATTAGAAAGGACGAGAAAGGAAGAAGAACAGCAGAGGATCGCGCTAGACAACCCCGAAGGATCCCGGAAAAAGCAGGTATGAGGTTGAGCAATACTTCTGTCTCGATATATCGGCTGACTCCAAATTTGTCCGTGCAGAAATACAGTACACCATCAACTGAAACTGGTGGGCTAAGCGAAGAACACTTTGCGCTGGATGACTACGACAGCGAGAATGAAGAGCATAGCAAACAGCGGAGTGGGCTGGCCCATACTAACGAACTATCTTCTAGTACACTAGAATTGTTGGAACGCTTTAAAGGACAGTTCTCCACCGCCAAGCCAGGAAGTGACGATGAAGACAATGACGAAGTCAAGATATTTTATTGCTCCCGGACACACTCCCAGTTAAGCCAATTTGCCGGTGAACTGAGACGCGTTAAAATGCCATGGAGTGTACCGAAGGACTTGTTGAGTACTGACTTGACAGGAGAAGAAGAACTCGAGGAGCGTGTGAAGCATGTCACTCTTGGTTCTCGGAAGAACCTCTGCATTAATCCCCGTGTCAGTTCATTGGAAAATGCAACAGCGATTAATGAGCGTTGTTTAGATCTACAACAGCCCAATGTGGATCCTCAGCATAAATGTCCATTTCTGCCATCCAAAGAAGATGAAAGACAGGTTCTTCAATTCCGGGACCATGCATTATCAACAGTGAAGGACATTGAGGACCTGGGAAAGCTTGGCAAGAAGATTGGGATATGCCCTTATTATGCATCCCGTTCTGTTATTAAGAATAGTGAGGTTTGTTGCCTTCGAGTCCGACCTTCAACCGACCTAGTAGCTGATGAGTGGCAGATTGTAACACTACCATATCCCTTGCTGTTGCAACGCTCAGCGAGAGAGGCTCTCAATCTATCTGTCAAGGGGCATGTCATAATAATCGACGAAGCCCATAATTTGATGGACGCAATATCCAACATACACTCGGTAACGGTGACGCTTTCACAATTGCAGACCTCTCTTTCTCAATTGACTATCTATGCCCGCAAATTCAAAACTCGCTTGAAGGGGAAAAACAGGAGCTATGTTGCTCAGGTTATTCGGCTCCTCAGTTCAATCGCTGCTCATCTTCGGTCACTCCTAGAGAGTGGAAAGGCACCGGAGGGCCCGGTTTTGGCATCTGAGCTCATGTCCGGAAAGGGGGTTGATCAGATCAATCCTTATAAATTGAGTCGATATTTACAAGAAAGCAAATTAGCAAGGAAAGTTGATGGATATGTCGAGTTCACTAAAGATCCGTCAAACAAGCAGGGGACAAGGGATCCTACGGTGCCCGTACTGTTTCACATACAGGGATTTCTTCTATCTTTGATGAACCCCTCTGCCGAAGGGCGATTGTTCTACTTGAAGGAACAGGGAGATATCCAATTGAAGTACATGCTTTTAGACCCTACCAATCAATTTCGGGAGCTTGTGGAGGATGCAAGAGCCGTCATATTGGCTGGCGGGACCATGTCACCCGTAAGTTTCGACGGCCATCAATGGTAGTGTATTGTTTATCTCACGATTTGGGCAGATGACAGACTACATGAACCATCTCTTCTCGTATGTCCCAGCCAGTCGCTTAGACACGTTCAGTTACGGCCATGTCATACCACCAGAGAATTTGATCGCTCACACACTGGTACGGGGTGTTCAAGGCTCAGAATTTGACTTTACCTATGATGTCCGTGACTCTGAGAAAATGGTGAGAGCTTTCCTCTTTCGACGCATAGCATCGTTCTCTATCTGAAAAGAAGCTGACCATTGTTACGTCGGCATTCAGATCATGGATCTTGGTAGGACGATAGCTACGCTCTGCCATGTCATCCCCGACGGAGTAGTGGCATTCTTTCCCAGCTACGATTACCTTGGCCGGGTCCTGAGCATCTGGAAGAAGCCAATGCTAAGCGAACAAGGCCAGACTGTGTATGGCTTGATTGGGCAGAAGAAGCCCATACTGTCTGAGTCCCGAGACATGACAGTCACTACCGAGGAACTGCTACAGACGTACGCCAAAACTGTTGATTCTGGCAGAGGTGCGCTTCTCTTGTCCGTTGTGGGTGGCAAGCTGTCAGAGGGCATCAATTTCTCTGACAAACTCGGACGGGCTGTGTTGATTGTGGGACTGCCCTTTCCCAATATACGGAGTGCAGTTTGGCAAGCCAAGATACAGTATATTGAGCAGAAAACACACCAGCAAGCTACAGGCCCTGAGGCAAGCCGGCAATCAGCAGCAAAAGCAGCAGGGAGGGACTTCTATGAGAACTCGTGCATGCGAGCAGTGAACCAGTGTATTGGGCGAGCCATCAGGCACCGTAACGACTATGCGGCGATTGTTCTGATTGACAGACGTTATGATAAACCCGGTATCCAAGCGAAGCTACCGGCTTGGATCAAACAGAGTATGGTAGGCAGTTCGGCCCAACGACCTGCTGGTGCTACGATTCAGAGTTTGGCGAAGTTTTTTGCCAGCAAATCAACCTAAATCGATCTCGAGTAGAATAATAGACCATTTCAGAACAATTACCGCTAATACGATTCTACACATGTTCAAAACGTTATAGACATTATTTCCCGTCCGTTGGTGAAATTATGTGAGAGGAACCGATCTAGTAGATCTATAGTAACTCCGTAGATCTATCTAACAAGGGAATGTTCTATGAGCGATTATGTAATCTAGTGGCGCAGGCGCTGGAGCACGTGATGGTACTGCGCCCAGCCGCCAAAGACAAGCCGCAGGGTTGGCCCTAAGTTAGGGCAAGCGAATTAGCGCACACTCTAGCCGCCCCGGAGCCTTGATTTCAACATCTGAGCCAGCAGTATACACGACCGCATCCCCCCATCGCCAACCCTCAGACCGGTCTTGTCGAGCTCAGCACCGTCGACAAGATGCCTACCCGTTTCTCGAAGACAAGGAAAGCGTGAGTCGCTTCAACTTCTCCCTTTCGCCTCCGGTGGTCGACCGTTTCGTTTGTCGTGGTCAATTTGCGACAGGCTTGAGGCCTCATCCGACCACCGTCCGCCCCGTCTACCAGAACAACAAGAAAACTGACTTATGTGTCTTCTTCCTTAGCCGCGGTCATGTTTCGGCCGGTTACGGTCGAATTGGCAAGCACCGTAAGCACCCCGGTGGTCGTGGTATGGCCGGTGGTCAGCACCACCACCGCACCAACCTCGACAAGTACCACCCCGGTTACTTCGGTAAGGTCGGTATGAGGTACTTCCACAAGACCCAGCAGCAGTTCTGGAAGCCCACTATCAACCTTGACAAGGTACGTTCAAACTCGACACTACGATCCCAATCGAGATGTGGCGAAGAGAATCGGGAAGATGAGAAGGCGCAAGGGGTGTACATTTGTTATCAGACACCGTGGAAGAAGAATGGGAGGGGGATTGGAACAGGAGCGCAAGAACATACGAGATTTGAATACGTTTTCAAGGATGTGGATGGCTGATAGATTGTCTTCCCAATATAGCTGTGGTCTCTCGTCCCCGCCGAGAAGCGTGATGCCTACCTGAGCGGCCAGAAGACCGACACCGCCCCCGTCATCGACCTCCTTCCCCTCGGCTACTCCAAGGTTCTCGGCAAGGGCCGTCTCCCCGAGGTCCCCATCGTCGTCCGCGCTCGCTACTTCAGCCGGGATGCTGAGGAGAAGATCAAGGCTGCCGGTGGTGTTGTTGAGCTCGTTGCTTAAGTGTGGAAAGTCTGGGATTTCACTTGGAGGATGAAAAACCGGGACAGGTGCTGCGCTGGCTACGATTCGGTGTAATAGAGATTCGAATTCTCCCCGGGGAATGAGAAAACAAAAAATGGGAGCCGCGGATCGGGCACCTTGATCCGTGTATTTACAAATTCAAAAGGGTTTCTATTTGTGACGAGCAAAGAATGGCCTCCGGATGCCCTTACGATCACGCTCTATTATTGAACAATACCATAAAGGAGGACAACCTTTTTTTTTCTGTGGATATGTTCGCTCTTCCCCCATCTATGCTGCTACAGAGTATGCCGGGCTATGGCTTCTATGAGCATGAGGGCAAGGCTCTTGAATACGGCTGTTTTTGAGTATGAGCCAGCAGCGCCGGTTTTGAGGATGTATATCCCAGACCTGAAATGCCCTTTGGAGTTGCAGCGATTACAGAATGCGTAGACCACTGGACTATGACCTTCCTCTTTACTCCAAAGTTCGGGGGATATGGCTCTAATTCATGCCCATTGCCCGGTTATTGTAATCCTCCCGTGGTATCCGTATGATAATGATAATATGGTGATTGTAGTATGTTATGTGATGTAGAGGTACCGGGACGTTTATGTAGGTCTCTATGTAAAACAACGGTCGTAGTACATCCTGAGTAGAGAAAGAGTTCTAGATCTTCGATTCACGCACCGACCCCACCTTCTCTGGGGCTTTGTTGCTGGCCTCCAGGGTTTCACGAATGAAACGAGTTGCCTCATCCATCATCTTCCCGGTCATATCATGCCCAGCCTCTTCATCGATGATATCTTCGAAGGTCACAGCACCATCGGCAAACCAGCCCTGCGAAGCGACAGCCTGCTTTAACCAAGCCAAAAACACCTCCCCGCGATGATAAGGGACCAACTTGTCCTTGCCGCCGGCCAAATTGAGAATCCTCTTTCCGGCTATGGAACGGGCAAGGAGCGGTCGCAACGCAGCCTTCTCGCTCTCCGTCGGCTCCGGCAATGGTCCACTGCGAAGAGGACCGACATCCGAGGCCGACTTCACGTGGCTCAACAACAGACCGGCCGGATCGTACTTCTTCACAGCATCCAGTAGAGATGAAGGAAAAGCCTCAGAGCCAAGGAATTGAGAGCCTGGGGTGTCGGTGCTCGTCCACGATGGCAACTTCGATAATCTGGCCCGATCAGCCATCAGATTCACGTAGTCCGGGCAGCCGATGACGACGACCCCGGCGCTTATGCGAGGTTCATGCAGAAGACAGCTCCATGCTGCATGGCCGCCCAGGGAAACACCCAACACCAGATTATCGACGATCTTGCGATCGGAGCGGGGGAACACATAGGAGGGGAGGTAATCAATCAGAAGAGATACGTCTCGGGCAGTGCCCTCTGTGGTTCCAGAAGGAAAGTTGTTAGTGTCTACATTTTCCTCTGGTAGCAAGTGACTCAACTCACGAAAAATTGAGAACATATCCTGAGCATGTCGAGGGTTTCCCTGTCTCCATGCTTCATTGGCCAGCGGATCTACCTCTCTCGTTCCATGATTGCGTTGATCGAATGCGACAGCAATGAGGCCCTTGGTGGGGTTCCTGGAGTTCCAATCCGCGATGATGGTCGTCCCAATGCCTTTCATGCGTTCTTGGGTACCTCCTCTGGGATGTAAGAGCCACAGACAGGCAATGTCGGAGGTTTGTGTGGGGAGTTCATCAAGACCGTAGACTGTGGTTTGGATCCCCGCAACGGGGTATGTCTTTCGCGAGACGGTTGAAGCATCGCCGTAGCGGCTTGCGTTGTCAAGTGTCTTTATGGGATCAGCCATACTTTGTTGCGTTATTTTGTGGGTTGTCTTGGGGTTTCTCTTTAGCTGGGTGAAAATCACGCAGTGATGAGGAATTGGTTCGGGGGGGTTGATTGACTCGGCGATGGCAAGTAATTTGCCGATATATATCCAACTACCTCGGAGGCATTTACCGAGGGGTGTTGTGAAAGAAGCACTACTCCACTACTGATTTCTAGAAGTGCCAGAGGAGCTCTCCCAGTGGGAATCAGGGCTTGACGGGGTATGCACTGCACAGTAACAGAGTCCCTGCCTGCAAACCCAGTATGCTCAGCTATATAGTTACAGGTTATGATGCAAGTATGCGAACATCCAGCTGGTCTGTAGTATTATACATCTGAACTGCCTTAATTATGTTAAGAGGAAGCGAAAGAGGATTACTGTTAGGGAGAAGGGCCGTCCTTGGGAGCATGTAGTATCCGGATTATAATAGCGCAATCATGAGACAGTTGCATCTATTGTTCACATAAGCGTTAGAACACTAGCATTGCAGCGTCCAGATCAGATACTCTTATACCACACTTCTAGATAATAGTTAGTACTTCATTGTCAAGCGGTGAGCAGAGCGGTGACCTGTTCGACGCCGAGGATCGGACTGTTGTAACTTACCTGCCCACATGGGTTGGGTTTTGAAACGGTATGAAACCCGTAACCAACCATCCTGTGGCTGGTGCTGGGCGATTGCTGCCTTAAGGCCAAAGTACCACGGTTGTGGCCCGGTTGTGCTTGGGTTCTCCCGCACGGAGTACCTTGCAAGTACCTCTCCCCGTAACCATGTATTTCGAAAAGGAAGTGTGACGGCGACGTAATCCGCACCCTGATCAGAACGAACTTACACATCGTATTGCGTATTTTGTAGGCCCGCTGAACCTTAGCGGTCTCTTCTCTTCTTTCTTCAAGGAATATCCTCAAAAGCAAGAAGGAAGGAAAGGGTACCTTGACTTCTTCTCTTCCATCTTTCTTCTTGAGGGAGCTATTATTTATCCTACTGTATACTTGGGGTAGCACTTATTGCAACCGAGGCCGAACGGAGAGTACCTACTTACTGCAAGTAACTAACTAACTGCTTACTGTACTAGTAGATGGTCATGCAGGTGCAAAGCAGCCCCATTCTGATCTCTCATAAGGGGTTCATTGATTGATTGATTGATTGAATGATTGATCCATCCCCTTTCCTCCGTGTCCCAAGCCGACCAGAACCAGCAGAACTGCGCCAAAGCGGGCCTTCCGTCTCCAAGTCAGACCTGCGCTTCTTCTATGGGGCGGACTCCACCGCGGCTAACCACTGTCGCTGCTAAACCCAACGCTCCTTTCAAGTTTCACGTCCAGACGTTTCGGCCGTGTTGTCGACTATCCCCTTAATATCTCTTTACTGCTTGATCTTGCCGATCGGTCTATTGTTCCGTCCCCCGGCTGCTGTGTAATAGATATAGAATGTCCGTCTAATTGAAGATCCGAAACCCGTTCCAACAGGATCCTTTTGATCCGCATGTACGCTGCTCTTCCCCGCGCTCTTGCTTTCTTTCCCTCGAAATCCCCTCCCACCCCTGAATGCCATCTTGCTTGCCCAACTGACATTGCGCTCCTCTACGCAGTATGACCGACTCTACGGTCAATCCCTCGGAATCGAGGGGCTCTGAGAACACCCCCAATCGGTATTACTCGAGACAAACCGAACCGATGTCGTTGGACAGCTTGAAGCTGTCATCGCCGCTTCCCTCCCCTTCCTCGACAAAGGATGACGCAGACAGAGCGGATGGAGTTGATGGCGGAGATCAGGTGGAAGCTTCGTCAACGGTCAGAGGTGTGGGAGATGCTCAATCCGACACAAAAGGAAAGACGCGCGCAGAGCATGCCGGCGATTCTGGAGAGGAGGAAACGTCGAATGCCAGTCCCACCAACAAAGCGGCCTCGCTGAGCCTTCGACAACCGAACGATGCAACGGCAAACCAGCAAAATTCCGGGAGCCGAAAGTCGCCAACTTCAGCCCTGGGATCATCTGCCTCGCCTCGCCGCCCAAGCGTACAATTTACTCAAGACACTCCGGAGGTTGATGCTGCTGAGCCATCTCCGTCTAGGCCACCTTCGGTCAAAGGCGATGATGCGGATGCGGGCCTGAAGGGTAGACAATCCCTGCTGACAAAGTTGAAGTCTTTCGCAGCCTCGCCCTCGTTTACCTCTCATACTCGCTCGGCGAGCGGTGCGACGCTGAACGATTTCCGACCTACGAACAATGAACTAGCAACCCCTGGCTCAGAAAGAGGGGAATTTCGCTTTCCGAACACTTTGGAGGAGGAGGGGAGCGATATTGATGCCGACGCGGAAGAGAGTGCCGGGGAGCAACGGGCCCGCCAGAAGAAACAGAAGAAGAAGCAGCCACGTCGTCGGCAGCAGGATGATTCGGTGCCCCCATCGCAGCCAAATACCCCCAAATTCACCAGCCGGCCGTCCTTCCACTTACCGACCTCCTTTTCCCCCTTTGAAAATTATCGCCCCAACTTCTTTCCGCGACGGGGCAGTACCGGTGATTTCACACCTCAACATCGTGAGGGTGTCTCAGAAGACGAAGGTCGTGATCGCCTAAATAGGGATACTGCATGGAGACGGAAAAGTGCCTGGCTTGCTAACGCGCGGGGCCTTACTTACAGTGGGCGCCAAATAGATGCGCCAGCAAATCAAGAGGAAAGAAGACCAAGCAACCTGAGACGGCTGACTGGGTTAGCTGGACCTTCTGAGAATGCAGAAGGAACGGCACCACCCTGGAGGCGTCATCGGGCTGACCGCGGTTCGAGCCTTAGTGCTCAAAGGTGGCGGCAGATAAAGGCAGGTCTCAAGTTGATCGGACAGCGACGCAAGGTGGATAACACAGTAGACCATGCTAAGTCGGCAGAGCTACTCGCTGAGTTGACCTCAGGAGTGCCGGCCGCCTTGATACTGGCCAGCATGTTCCAGCGAGATGAACACGGTAGCAAGCGGATTCCGATTCTTCTGGAGCAGCTCAAGGTGCGGGTCACGGACAGCAAGATTGATTCTCACTCCGGAGATCGCCATCTCGTCTTCCGTATCGAGTTGGAGTATGGTAGTGGCATGACACGGATGAAATGGATCATCTACCGCACCTTGAGGGACTTTGCAAACCTGCACCTGAAGTATAAGTTGCATTTCGGGACTCAGAAGTACATCCAGCTGCGGAACACTGAAGGGGCCCAAAATCTCCCGCGCTTCCCTCGGAGTGCGTTCCCCTATCTTAGGGGCGTGCGTGGGTTGGAAAGCGACATGGAGGATGAGGAGGATGAAGGTGGATACGAAACAGCTGCGGAGGCTACTAGTGGCAATGAAAGAGCCGCCAAAAAGCAGCAGCAAGCGCATCGTCGTTCGTCGGGTGGCCTATCTCGGAGACAGTCTACCGTAACGAACCCAGAAGCGGAGGGTGCTGCTGGGCCTTCAGGCCTTCCTGAAGGAGGGCAGGCCAGTAAAAAGGAGAGCTATCCTGAAAGACAGCGGAAAAAGCTCGAGTCCTACCTGCAGAAGTTGATCCGATTCCTCATATTCAAGCCAGATAGCAACCGTCTCTGCAAGTTTCTGGAATTGTCAGCCCTGGGTGTCCGTCTTGCGGCCGAAGGGAGCTATCACGGCAAGGAAGGCTTCCTGGTTATCCAGTCCTCCAAGGGTCTCGATTTTCGGCGCGCGCTGACGCCGGGCATGGTAAAGAAGCGACACTCTCCCAAATGGTTCCTTGTTAGGCACAGCTATGTCGTCTGCGTCGACTCCCCAGAGGAAATGAACATATATGATGTGTTTTTGGTGGATCCTTTCTTCAAGATTCAAACCCAAAAGGTCAGCTTGAGAAACCAAAAGGCGAAGGAGATTGCCAAATCGGCGACAGAGTCAGCCAGGCACCCACAGCATCACACATTGAGGCTCGAGAACTCGGAGCGCAAGCTTAGACTGCTGGCCAGGAATGAGCGTCAGCTCCATCAGTTCGAAGACTCCATCCGGTTCATGGTTAACAATACCCCCTGGGCAAGGCCGAACCGGTTTGACAGTTTTGCGCCGGTGCGACACAAGTGCTTCGCACAGTGGTTGGTGGATGCGCGTGATCACATGTGGGTTGTGTCGCGGGCGATCAACCAAGCGAAGGATGTCATCTACATCCATGACTGGTGGCTGAGCCCCGAGCTTTACATGCGTCGGCCTGCGGCCATCAGCCAGAAATGGCGTCTAGATCGCCTTCTCCAGCGAAAAGCTCGTGAAGGAGTCAAGATCTTTGTCATCATGTATCGCAACATCAACTCTGCCATCCCTATCGATTCGGAATACTCCAAGTTTTCCCTCTTGGATCTTCATCCAAACGTCTTCGTGCAGCGATCACCAAATCAATTCCGACAGAACACCTTCTTTTGGGCGCACCATGAAAAGCTCTGTATCATCGACCACACCTTGGCTTTTGTAGGAGGTATCGATCTTTGCTTTGGCCGTTGGGACACACCACAACATCTCCTCACCGACGACAAACCCACTGGGTTTGAGACCCCGGATGGACCGAAGGATGCGGATCATTGCCAGCTCTGGCCAGGCAAGGACTACTCGAATCCTCGTGTTCAGGATTTCTACGACCTCGACAAGCCCTACGAGGAGATGTACGATCGAAATGTAGTTCCCAGGATGCCCTGGCATGACATTTCCATGCACGTCGTCGGACAACCGGCTCGAGATCTTACGCGCCACTTTGTCCAACGGTGGAACTACATCTTGCGCCAGCGAAAGCCAACACGCCCCACGCCATTTTTGTTACCGCCGCCAGATTTCGAACCGGCTGATATGGAGGCCCTGGGGCTGGATGGTACCTGTGAGGTCCAAATCCTACGTTCGAGTAGTATGTGGTCGACTGGGACCCCCGACATCACGGAGCATAGCATTATGAATGCTTATGTGAAGCTGATCGAGGAGTCTGAACACTTTGTATACATCGAGAACCAGTTCTTTGTTAGCACCTGTGAAATTGATGGTCGGAAGATTGAGAACTCGATCGGCGATGCTCTTGTGGAACGAATCACCCGAGCAGCAAAGAACAAGGAGGCATGGCGTGCCGTGATTGTCATCCCACTGATGCCGGGCTTCCAGAACACCGTGGATAGTGAGGGTGGAACGAGTGTCCGGTTGATCATGATGTGTCAGTATCGCAGCATTTGTCGTGGGGAGACATCCATATTCGGCCGGCTGCGAGCGTTAGGGATCGAACCTGAGGACTACATCCAATTCTTCAGCCTTCGAACCTGGGGAAAGATCGGCCCTCAAGACCAATTGGTCACCGAGCAGCTTTATATCCATGCCAAGTGCATGGTTGTTGATGACCGAGCTGCCATAATTGGGTCTGCCAACATCAACGAACGCTCCATGTTGGGGTCTCGCGATTCGGAGGTGGCGGCGGTGGTGCGGGATACGGACATGATATGGTCTTCCATGAACGGCCGCCCTTACCTCGTGGGACGGTTCCCACACACCCTTCGTATGCGTCTCATGAGGGAGCATCTTGGTATTGACGTCGATGAGCTGATGGAGCACTCCATGGCAACCGAGGAAGAGCTCCGCCGGATCGAAATCGTCGAAGAAGGGTCGAAGCCTCCCGAAAGCCAGCTCGACTCGGAATCGTTGATGCTGGAGAAGAAAGACGAGAGAGATATGATGGAGCGTCGACACCGGCTTCAGGACGAATTCCTCTCACGGTCTGAAGACATGCACAGCTTCAACCATGACGTTGACTGGGAACAGGGAAATAACCCCAATCTTAAGTCGAACCGGAAACTTACTGCCGACCCGAGAGTGACCTCAAATGCCGAACACAGGAAGGACGTGGACGGCTTTGGTGCCGATAACCTCACCAAAGCCGTGGGGGCTGGCTTGGGCGATGCCCGCGATTCTGAGTTCCTGGGCCCGAGGACAGAGGTCCTGATTTCTCCTGTTGCATCCGAGGGCAAGGGCACTATCCAGCAGCCGAAACAGCCCTCACAACGGAATACCCACCGAGCAAACGCGGGTGGCGATAGAGAAGGCAATCATAGTCTCAGTCCCGTCGTGGAGCATGGTAACGAGGGGGCGCAGGTCGTGGAGGGATTGCCCGCTGTTCGCCATCCAGCACTGCCGGTGGAGCACGAGTCCGAGAGTAGCCACAGCGGGGTTCAGGCGGCTTCGCGGGATAAACATGACCCTATCAAGTCCTCTCACTTGTTCTCTTCTGACGTAAAGCACGTCTTCATCGACAAGGATTGTATGCGTGACCCTGTGATCGACTGCTTCTACCTGGATACTTGGCAAGCTGTAGCGGATAAGAACACCAAGATTTACCGGAATGTGTTCCGCTGCATGCCGGACAGCGAAGTGAAGTCTTGGAAAGAATACAAAGAGTATGCTGCCTATGCAGACCACTTTGCAGAGATGCAGAGTCAACACAGTACCAAAGCATACCAACCCACCAGCCAAAGACAAACCGGACCGCCTGGAACGGGGGCCAGCCTGGCTGGGGCAGCTTCCGGACTCAAGCATACTCTATCGGTCCATGCTCAGAGTGCCGAGGGAGCTAAAGTGGAGGCCAAAGACTCACCAGTCGAAAAGAGCAATGCTCGTTCGACAGAAGCCGGTCAAAAGCCGGACACGCAACATGCCGAACACGGAACTTCGGACGGGCCTTTGCCAATAAATGAGAAATCGACGATGAAAGGAGCAGATGGGACGGCGACGGGGCACATGCCAAATGGACGACATGAGGAAAGTGGCTCTTCTGGTGAAGATCTGGAGAAGCAGCGATCTGAACCGCCGCTCGTGGATTATTCCGAGGCTTTGAATCGGAATGCCACCGGTCAGTCTCGACGACGCCGACGAAGGGCGACGACGCTCGGATCAAAGCGGGAGTTTCACGCGACAGATGAGGTGATGGACAAACAGCGAGCTGAAGAGCTCTTGAATCACGTACAGGGACATTTGATTCTGTGGCCCTACGACTGGTAAGGGATTCGCTGAGCTTTCATCTTTGATATCCCGTTGCACTCTACTGACTTTTCCACTCACATAGGCTCGAAAAGGAAGAACAGGGCGGAAATTGGCTTTACACGCTGGATCAGATCTCTCCGCTGGAAATCTAGTAAGTCCAAGTCCGGAATGGGACACAAACGCATCAAATGCTAACCACGGAGCAGCAACTGAATCGATGTCGACGTGTGTCCATTCAATGTACTACTTAGTACTATATTGTTTCACACTTGGCTGATCTACCTTTTCCATCTTGGACCGACGCCTCTTCTACGATTTTCACAGCTACTTCTTCTCCCACCCCTACACCATCATTTGAGGTCATCCCGTGTAATGTTTGGGTGGCTGGTGGTTTTCAGCTCACTGCATATCAAGCGGGCGTTTTCTACATTCAGGCGTTTAATTCTCTCCATGTCATCATGTCACTGATACCTTACCACGCATCCTGGTGTCCTTGCACGTATGTCGGCAGCACCGGGCACTGTCTAATAGATTTGGATGTTAATTAATCCTTTTGAGGGAAGAGTGTATATACATAGAGGTGTTTCCCATACAAGGGGCTATAGTACATGCTTGATTGCGATCGAAAAAGTAGAGGTAGCTCATAAAGAAGCACAAAATTTGATTCCGTGACATGTCACGTGGAATCGACTGTCCTGACAGTAAGTCGATCGCGCACTTGGCTGAAATCGTCAAAATTCACCTGCAAAACCGAGTTCAGCAGACTGTGATCGAGAGTTACAGGCGCGCACTGGTCCCAGTGATCGAGAGCCGTACGAAGACGCTCATGAGCGCGCGCAAACGCCGCCCGCAGTTGTGGAGTATCAAGACAAGAACGGCCCAGGTCATCCAAATAATTAGTAGGATTCTGCAGACATAGCCGCGTAGCCGCGGCTGTGTTGCCCATGGACGCGGCGGTTTTCTTCATATTGATGATGGCTCGCTGACCGCGCAAATGGGCGGGGATCTCGTCCGGCTGACTGGAGAACATCCGGCTGGCGGAGCGGACAGTATCCGCATCAAAGGTACCCGGAGGATCGACGGCGATTCCGGTCGTCGTGAGATCGACTTCGGTGCCATACATTTGGAGAAAGGCGAGAAGGCGCTCGCCTAAACCGTCAGAACGTTGGAACTTGCCGTGATTCAACTTTAGGAATGCTACGATGAGCATGACTAGGGCTTCGGGTTTAAGGGATCTCGGGCCATGGCCACATAGGCCTTGGGATTCGAGGAGAAGTCGCACAGCCATGTAGAGAGGTCGGACGGAGGGGTATTCGGCACGGTAGTCTTGAATGTACTCGACCATGGGGGGAATGTCTTCTCCGCAGGAGAAGCGTATGCGGAGACCCGTCTCGTGATGAACGGCGGTGGATGGGTAGACGATGTTGAAGGATCGGAAGTCCTGAAGGATCTGTTCAACATCTCGGAGCAGACGCTTGTGCTGAGCGAGGATCTGCGGACGCGTGGCGCTTGGTTTTCGAACCTGTTCGGTAGATCGTATTGAGTCTGGGACGGGGAGGAGAAGGTCCAGATGGGAGTGGCTCATGGCTAGCCCGGTTCGCCATGATCCGATGATACAGGGGGCACGGGGCGCAGTCCCTTCCAGAAGACCAGCTATATGCGCGGTTATCCGATGAACCCTCTCCTCCTCCGGTGGGGTCGGACTGAGGTATTTTTCAAGTGCCTTAATCTCCGCATCTAGCTGGGAGAGGCCGTCACTGAAGGACCTCGTTGAATCCAATCCATCCAGCCATGGACATTGAACCGGCCGGCCCCGTTTGGAGTCAGCATCCCAGTGTATCAGCTGAGGTGTGTATGAAGGCCGGGACGGCGGGTGGGACTTCTGAATGGAGCGAGGTTTCCTCCTTGGGCTTTTTGGGGTCGGGGAAGACCCCAAAGTTACATCTGTGTTGGAACCGTTCGATGGCCCATCGTTTGTTGCAACCTCCGCAGGTGACTGTTCAGAATCAGCTGGTTTATTCGGTATCTTGCGAATTAAACTAGCTCGATTCGAGGAACGGTGTGCTTCGAGGGTTTTTTGTAGACTATTTTTGAAAATTGCCGGGTTCTTGAAAGTCGAGCGGGTTTGGTGGAAGTATCGCGGCTTCAGCGGAGAGGATATAGAGGGGGCCAAATAAGCAGCAACCGACGAGGAAGGAGAGGAGAGGAGATATCGATTAGAGGAGCAAAGAACGCGCATGACCGCGCGTTCAGCAGGGCAATGGAGGCATTGCGAAGAAAGTGTTGCAACCGGGGGCATAAACCGGAGGAAAGGAAAGTATACGGGGGGGGGGTGTATACTTGGGACTGGATGGCGCAGAGTTCCGGACAACCCGAGTCGATAGGAATGAATTGAGGTTAAGGAGGGCGGGTGATCTCGGACGGGATGCTGAGATGTTTCGAAGAGGACGAAAGAAGCGAGGCTAGAAGTCGAGGCAGGGAATGAATGATGATAATGTCGCAAGTATCGGATAGACTAACAGGAACTAGTGATGAGTTACCCGATTAAGGTTAGTACTGTCAGGTGCGCTGTAATTCCCACGTGACTGCGGGCCGTGATCTGGCCAGCCCTAGCATTGATCGACTGGTTATGGTTAGTTACTAGTTAGGTCTTCACATGTCACACTCCCCCTGTCGGGGAAATGGCGATCTCAAATCTGCAAATCGGATCTCACTGAGTCATTGTAGACTTCAACCATTCTTTGCCCTCATCTTCTTGTTTCCCGAACTTAGCTTCTATTATTACCTTTAGTCCTTTACATATAACCCCAATCTTCCCAGTGGATTCTACGGGCGTAATGACAGGCAGTCACATCCCATGACCTGGACAAATATCGATGGGCTACTTTCAGGGATCGGGCAAGTTTCATCCGGCATCTTCTCCCACATGCCTGAACACTCTTGCGCGCTTTGCTCTTGGTTTCGGCCGATGCAAGACACGCTACCTAATGAGTTAGACACTTCTGTAGAAGGACTAGATGATTTAGGTTCGGTTAGGCACTCTTGCTATTTCCTGGGCCCAACTTCCCGGGTTATTGTCTAGTCTGCCAACTGACTACTGTACCTGTTCGTGTTAACCTGACCTGCCTTAATCTACAATTACCGAAAAAACAAAATATCGATGAGATATTATGTGCTGTGCTCTGTAAGAGTAGTAGTAATTTTTTCTAGTGGTACACAATAGTAGAATCTAGTTGGAGTAGATTGGGGAGGGGGGCGAATAACAGGTGGACCTTTTTTCCTCCTGTTCGTCCGAACTGCCGTTTGGGGGATCATGACGTATCTGGGAAAAAAAGAAATATCTGGGTTACTAACTACTACTGTTATGGAGATGGCGGGGACCCAATCCATTGCTTGCTAATATCCTCACCAGAAACATCATCATCATCATCATCATCGCCATCATGGTCCATTATTAGTATTGCTTCGTCCCTCCATGGCAGACCAAACCCACCACGGACACGGAACCGGTTTCCCTGACCTTGTTCGGTTTCAATAATCATCAACTTCTTCTTCTTCCTTTTCTAAGCCCCCTATAATCCCCACCCGCTATACGCCTTCTTTTTCCTTCCATCAGCCCTCGCCGCCGAGTCTGGACCATCCTAGGCCCATCCCTCCCCTCGATCCCTTCGCTGCCTCTCTTCCCCCTTCGGCGTCCTTCTATCTGAACCCGTGCATGAGGGATTGGCTGTTTTATAAGCAAACCCTGCCGACAGACCGCCGACCAGCTGATACGACTGCTTTGGTAGTTGGCTTGCTTTGCCTGCATTAAGTTGCTTGATTGTCCGATTGGGGGTGATTGGCTTGCTATTCCGGGATTGTTTTGGGGGAAGTTGGGATCAAGTTCCAGCAAGTCTGTTGGAAAGAAAGCTACTAGAACTTCGGGGGTTTTCTGACTTCTGAGATATTTTCCTTGCCGACATCCCCGAGTCCCCCCTAAATCAGTCGGACTATACATATCCAGTGATAGATCACTTGCGCTTTTCATCAATTTTTCACGATCAACTACCATAGTTATCGTTTCTTCTTGGGAGGTGAGTACAAATAGTTCTTTCTTATCATAGTATCTTTCCATGTTGCCGCTTCACCGCCTCCCTGCTTGGTGGTGGTAAATGGTGGCTGCTGTTGCTGCTGCTGCTGCTGCTGCTGCCCTCTGCCCTGCTTTCTGTGTGTCTCTCTCTCCGTCTCTTCTCCCTCCCTCCCCCCCACTTGCGTCTTGTCTCTTGCTCTCACATCATAATTGAATCTCTTACCCACTAAACCAACTTCTCCCTCCTTCCCTTCCCTCTTCTCATCGTCACACTCTTGTTAGCCCCCATTCTTTCTCTTTTCTGACGGAGGGAATTGATCATTGTGCCAACGTTCATCTTTCCTTTCAGTACCATTTACTAGTTCCTTTGCTCCCCCCTCCTTCCCCCCCCAATGGCCTAGTCCGCCTTCTCTCTTCTGGCCCGCTCTCTTCCCTGTTGGCAACCCCACCAAACACCCTCTTTCTCTCTCTCTCCATACATACCAATTCATTTCCAGGTACTCCAGCTTATCTCCCTCCCCCCTCCCTCCCTAATCTACACTTCCCTTTTCACCCCCCAAACTAAAAAAAAGGTACTTTCAACGCTTTTTGCCCTTTCCCTTGTACACCCCTCCCCCGAACCCAACACAGTCTTCCCCATCGTTGCCATCTTTATTCTTCTTCTTATCACCGGAATTCCAAAATTCACCAGATCTCTGCCCCCCTAATATTTCATGGTTTGCAACTAACTGATTGCGCTACCTCCCAGATTGACTGCAGATTGGTTCCCGTTCTGCCTGTCATTGACTGACTGACTGTGATTCCTCGCTCCGCCGCGTCCGTTTTCGTCATGGCCGCCGAACAACGGTCTGCCGCCATGCCCGATGGCCAGCCCAATCCGGGCCCCATTGGCTCTGGCCTGAATGTTCTGGGCGAAGATGCGTTTGTGAATGCCTCAAATGCCACCCCGGATCTGCGGGGTGAACAGACCCAGCCCTCCACCCTCCCCGATGCCCCTTCCTACTTTTTTGATACCCCGGGGAACCACGCTTCTTCGGTCCCTCCAGCTGTCACTTCCCCCATCACTCCCTCCCAGGCTGTCAAGGACGCCAAATCAGGTCCTGAATTGTTGCGCCGCCTGAGCCTGATAGAATCTCCCATCATGCTGGACGCCGACCCCCGCGAACAATACCCCAGCCTGCGTCTTACCGGCCGAGTGATCAGTGCTGCATTCTGTATCCCCTATAAGCTCTATCTCCATCCCGGGTCCGACTGGGTAAGTCACTTCCCCCACCAGATCACTCGTACTTTGAGGGGGGGAATCAGTAAGAGGACTTAGCTGATCGAACGGGATTGTAGGAGCTGAAACCCCGTCCGGGAACCTCCGCTCTATTTGATTCAATGGCCTATCTTGGTTCTAATGAATCGAAATGGTCCCACACCCTCGTTGGCTGGACCGGCGAGGTCGAGCCGGTCCAGGAGACAGCGATTCCTTTGCAACAGATTCCCATCAACACAAGTGCCAAAGTGCCGACCACCCTCAACGGTTCGGCCTTGCCCCTCAATAAAGCTGCCGCACCGGTGCCTGTGGATGCCAGCCAACGCCTACCCAGCCATCCTCTCCTTGACGGCTTCGAAGTGGACCTGGAGGACCGAGAAAGGCTCGATAAGCAGCTGAGCTCCAGCCGCTATGGTAAGATCGTGCCGGTCTGGTTGACCGGTGAATCGGAACATCCAGATGACACGGTCTTCTTGGACGACCAGGGTCGGTGGAGGCGTTATGCCGAGCGCGAGCTCTACCCACTCCTTCATTACAAACAGCACGGTCCCACGGACGGCAAATCGGAACGTAAGTGGTGGGCAGACTACGTCCGCATGAATCGTCTCTTCGCCGACCGCATTGCGCAAGAATACAAGGAAGGAGATATTGTCTGGATCCATGACTACCACCTATTCCTGGTCCCGAGTATGCTGCGCCAACGCATCCCCAATATTTACATTGGTTTCTTCCTGCATGCGCCATTTCCCAGCAGTGAGTTCATGCGCTGCTTGGCCAAGCGCAAGGAGGTGCTTACGGGGGTCCTGGGGGCCAACATGATCGGCTTCCAGACGTTCTCATACTCTCGTCACTTCTCATCTTGCTGTACACGTGTCCTTGGCTTTGATTCCAACTCGGCCGGGGTGGACGCCTACGGTGCTCATGTAGCAGTGGATGTCTTCCCGATAGGTATCGATACCAAGACGATTCAAAAGGCAGCCTTCGAGTCTGCCGAGATAGAAAAGGCAGTCTTGGGTATTCGCAAGCTTTATGCCGGAAAGAAGATTATTGTCGGCCGTGATCGACTGGACAGTGTCCGCGGTGTGGCCCAGAAGCTGCAGTCGTTCGAGGTCTTCCTCGAGCGGTACCCTGAATGGCGGGATAAGGTGGTCCTAATCCAGGTAACCAGCCCAACCAGCGTCGACGAGCAGAAAGAAGAGAACAAGATTGCCAGTCAGGTCTCTAATCTGGTTTCTACCATCAATGGCCGGTTCGGATCATTGAGCTTTGCCCCCGTCAAGTACTACCCGCAGTACCTCTCCCCTCATGAGTACTTCGCGCTGCTGCGCGTCGCTGACGTCGGACTCATCACCACGGTCCGCGACGGCATGAACACGACTAGCTTGGAGTATATCATCTGCCAACAGAATAACTATGGCCCCTTGATCCTCTCCGAGTTCTCTGGTACGGCGGGGACTTTGTCCAATGCCATTCATATCAACCCATGGGATACCGTCGGCGTGGCGGGAGCCATCAACAAAGCCCTAACCATGTCTCCGGAAGAGAAGATGTCACAGCATCAGAAGCTTTACAAGCACGTCACTGCAAACACAGTCTCGTCCTGGTCAAAGCAGTTTGTCACTCGTCTCCTCACCAACCTCTCGTCATTTGACCAATCCGTGGCAACGCCGGCCCTCGATCGGGCCAAGCTGGTGCGGCAGTACCGTCGGGCTCGGAAGAGACTATTCATGTTTGACTACGATGGTACACTTACTCCGATTGTCAAAGACCCGCAAGCTGCGATCCCCTCGGATCGGGTGCTGCGTACTATCAAGACCCTCGCCGCAGACCCACGAAATGCGGTGTGGATCATCAGTGGACGTGATCAAGCCTTCTTGGATGAGTGGATGGGCCACATCCCCGAGCTAGGACTAAGTGCAGAGCACGGATGCTTCATTCGCAAGCCCCACTCGGATGACTGGGAGAATCTGGCCGAACGGAGTAACATGGGCTGGCAGAAGGAGGTCATGGATACGTTCCAGCACTTCACAGAACGGACACAGGGCTCTTTCATCGAAAGAAAGCGCGTGGCCCTGACATGGCATTATCGCCGTGCGGATCCGGAGTATGGAGCGTTCCAGGCTCGCGAATGCCGGAAGCAGCTTGAAGACACCGTCGGGAAGAGATGGGAAGTCGAAGTCATGGCCGGGAAAGCCAACCTGGAAGTTCGGCCGACGTTCGTTAACAAGGGATTCATCGCGGCTCGCCTCGTCAATGAGTACGGCACCGGCCCTGGGCAAGCTCCTGAGTTTATCTTTTGCTCCGGCGACGACTTCACAGATGAAGGTAAGGCTCCTTTCCTTTTCATTCTCAGCTCTTTATTATCAATTCTTTCCCCCCTTATGTGCTCTCCCGTTATTCCATCTTAGTCTACCTTCGCTAACAATCCTCTGTCATTCACAGACATGTTCCGTGCTCTACAGAAATTCGACCTGCCACAAGACCACGTCTACTCGGTCACTGTTGGTGCAAGCTCAAAGCAAACGGCCGCCAGCTGGCATCTCCTGGAACCCGCCGACGTGATTGAAACCATTTCGATGCTCAACAATAGCTCGTGCTCCCAAGAGTATTGAGGGTCTGTTAATACTGCACTGGTGGTCTTTCTCGAAGCGGGGACAGGGTCTCCGCGTACCCGCCTTTGATTTCCATTTAACATCTGCGATTATTGATATATATTTTTGCCATTCTTATTCCAGGCGTAGAGGTGATGCTGTGGTGGCGGCGATTTGTTAGAGGGCGTCACGAAGCGGGTATGCATTCGGCATTTGGATTCTGGGGGGTCGTACAGCCATTAGCGAGAGTCCAGCATGGGGTTTCTCCTACCTTTTTTGTTTCTTCTTTGTCTTTTCCCTTGTCTTCTTTTCAACAGCCCCTGCCTACCTTCCAACCGTTGATCTTGAACATTAAAAACTCGAGCATGACTGCTTGACGCTCGAGACAGACAGCATGGATACCTGTTTATGGTGCTTTTAATTGACTATATATAGATGGGCCGGCCTTGAGAGGCAGATGCCTTCCATTGTTATGATGCGTTAGAACAATATAGAGCCCCGATGAAGGGCACGATTCAACAACTTCGTCTCCTGCTCACGACTCGTAATATGGCCAGTACTAAGTCAGTAGACGTCTTGTGAGTTGCCGCTGAGAACAAGATGGGTCGTTGGTGCCGCGACAGGACTACGACTACTACTAGTACTACCGCCATCAGGAGAGTGATGTATCAACAACTCCTCGATGAAATGTAGTGCAGGACAGGGGGGCTGCTTTCTGGTAGTTCGTACTTCAATGACGTTGTTCGAGTAAAAAAAGGAAAAAAAAAAAAAAAGTGAAAGCCGGGCAGATGTCCGCCGCACGTGCGTTCGTATTATTCGGAGAATATGCTTAACATACATAATACATAAAGAAAGGAAAGTATGGAAGAGTAACTAAGAAGCCGGACTGTATTGGCAATATATCTTCTTTCTTTCTTTCTCTTCCCCCCACCCTCTATTTTCTTCTCCATCCTTTGGCAATTTTTCCTGAACTGTTCCTCTGTCCAGGGATGACCCATCACATCGGCAATGGTATTATTCCTCCCCTCCCCCAACCAGCTAGTAAAATAGCTCAATGGTGGGGAGGGGATCCACCTGCCAGTTTCCCCAATCCCAAGCAAGAATCCTGGAGCCCCCGGGTTTTGGGACCGTGGTGCACCATGACAATAAGTAGGGCGTCGAAGTAACCAAGGCCTAGCTATCGCCAATGTATTTCGGGTGTCGCTTCCTGTTGGATCCCAAACTGATCGTCCTCGTTCTTTAGCCGATTCGGCACAACATTGCCGACCTTACTCCCCGCCATCATGGCGGTTGGCTTTCGGCCTTCTTTGCGAGCCGTTCAAGCCCTAGCTCCTAATTTTCAAGTCTTACTTCGCTTCCTGACTCACGCAGCCTAGCCGTCGTTTCTTTATCCATCTCGTTTCTTACAGGGCTGATCCACGAAAAGGTCCTTGGCAGGAAGACGCTTCCAACGCTGCTATAACCAATTGCCGCCGATGCCGTCTGCTGGACGCGCCTTAAGTCATACGCACATATCAACTCGCTTGATCTCTATCAAGTCGATAGCTGGGGCATCGATGCATACTTCATAGTGCCTGATCCTTGACCGTTTCTTTCTCTGTCCCCATTCTGTTTCAGATCTCATTCCCACTTCTCGTTGATCAGTCAGGTGCGCGCCATCACTTCGATAGATTGCTTTCACAATCCAGAGTGTCCTTGCCAGCCCATCTGGTCGTGTGGAAGCCCATTAATTAATTAAGAAGCTGGGTGCCTCGCAGAGTGGCTGGCTTGTCTCCCAACTAGTCTACCTGCTTTCATTTACCAGGAAACATCACCCTTTGATATACACGAGACTCCCAGACATTAAAATCTTTTCGAAAATCTGTGATATCCCTTCGGGGTATACGTTCCCTCAAGATGTCCGCTAGATCATCGCATGATATCCAGCAAGACTTGACCATCTCCGCAAATGAGGAGAAAAGTGGACCCAGTCAGGCTGCCAACTCTCCCGTTCCTGAACAATTCCTTCCGCTAGGGAATGAGAAGGGTGATGAAGAAGTAGGCCTTGGCCCCGAAGCACAAAAGGAATTGTCGAAAACCCCGACGAATGTTAGCCATGTTGGCGCACTGGCCAGTAGAACCTTGACCCTAGTCCGCACCCGAGAGTCTGGAAGGGACCTGGGACCTCCCCCCGATGGCGGCTTCAAGGCATGGTCTCAAGTAGCCTTGGCTCATTTTGTCATCTTCAACACCTGGGGCTACATCAATAGTTTTGGTGTGTTCCAAACCTACTATACCGAGACACTAGGTCGCACCCCGTCCGATATCTCCTGGGTAGGCAGTATCCAGATCTTCTTACTCTTCTTCGTCGGCACCTTCTCTGGACGCGCAACCGACGCCGGATATTTCAAAGCCATTCTGACCGTTGGGGCTGTCCTGGAATTATTTTGCATCTTTATGACCTCCCTGTGCACGCAGTATTGGCAGCTGTTCCTGGCTCAGGGCGTTGGTCAGGGCATCGGTTGTGGACTGATGTTCTGCCCGACCATTGCCCTGATGCCGACTTACTTTACCAAAAACCGAGCGATTGCGATCGGAATCGTGGCCTCGGGCTCTGCCACCGGCGGCCTGGTTTTCCCGGCGGTCGTCATGCGACTCCTCCCTCAAATCGGATATGGCTGGACCATGCGGACCCTGGGGTTCATCTCTTTGGCGACGCTGATTCCGTGCCTGGTGTTTCTCCAGCAACGACTGCCTCCGCGTCGCAGCGGACCACTCGTCGAGTGGGGGGCGTTCAAAGAGGCGCCCTATGCTTTGTTCGCCCTGGGGATGTTCCTCAACTTCTGGGGCCTCTATGTAGGGTTCTTCTACATTGGCAGCTTCGCCCGCAACATCATCGGGGTTTCCAACTCAACGTCGATCGACGTCCTTCTAGTCATGAATGGTGTTGGTCTGCTGGGCCGGTTGATTCCCAACCTGATGGCCGATCGGTACACGGGACCCTTGAACATGCTGATCCCGTTCAGCCTGGTGACAGGAGTGGTCGCGTTCTGCTGGGCTGCGGTTCACACTTACGACGAGATGTATGCCTTCAGTGCGTTCTATGGGCTGGCAGCAGCAGGAATCCAGTCACTCTTCCCGGCCACCCTGAGCACGCTTACCACGGATCTGAAGAAGACCGGAGTGAGAATGGGCATGGTGCTCAGTGTAGTGGCTGTGGCTGCGCTGATCGGTACCCCCATTGCCGGGGCACTGGTCGATCGGGATGATGGGCAATATCTGTATGCGCAGATGTTCATGGGCAGTGCGATTCTAGCGGGGACGCTGACCTTGATTGCGGCGAGAGTGACGAAGTTGGGGCTGACCTGGCAACGAGCGTAGCCAGGATGACTGCCGCGGTGGGTGAGCAGTACTTGAAGTTGAGCCAACTGTACATACATACAGTAGACAATTGCAGTGAAGCAGTAAATAAAAGTGTATTAACTCAAATAGCTTAAGTTAAATATGACACCAATGAACGACCGCGCCTTAGTCAGGCTCCCCCCCGCCTGTTCTGGGCAACTGGCGGCGTGACTCAGAGCTGTTTTTGTACAATAGTTAGGATTTAGGGTGTGGTGTTTTTTCAATATTTGTAACCATAGACCAGAAAGTCCATTTAAATCTCATCCCACAGTCCAGTCTCCAACTGGAGTACAAAGTACTAGGAGTTATTATCTGGCGCAGCTTCTCTGCACTGGATCGTGTAAGTGTCGGTCGATCTGGTGGTACTTCCCCGCCGCAGCCCCTCCGAGAATGAATGCCTTTGTTTGACTCCTCCATCCCTCTCGTCCTCATCACTCAACCCTCTCCTCGCTAACTCCAGTTTTTCTTTGCCAACAGGGAGTGGGAAAACAAAACCCTACCTAGCCACTGATTTTTCTCCTCGACTGTGAACCCTATCTACTCGCCCTACTCCTCACCCATCATACATCATGGCTCCCCGTGGTCGCGGAAAGTTCTCCAAGCCCTCTCGCGGAGGTACGTTTTGAAAACCTTCAGGGCCAACACAAACCCCAACTCCCCGGGGCCAACTAACCATACATACAGGTGGAAAACGCTTCAGTCGAGACGTCCAACCCGTCGACAAAGACGGTAACCCTGTTGGCCTATGGCGGGTATGCATCATCCCCTCCCTGCAAAAGAAAATCCTCTCTAACCAGAAGGCCTAAACAAAACACAGGATGCAGACGAGGACGTCCCCTCCTCGATAGACGAAGATGAAGAAGAAGGCAGCACATCCGAGTCAGACTCGGACTCGGACTCTGAAGACGACAACAACAACAACACCCCATCCTCCTCAAAACCCGGCCCCTCCTCTATCCCACTCACAGCAGACTCTACCGCCTCAGCAGCCCCCGAACTCACCCGTGAAGAGCGTCGCGCCGCAGCCAAAGCCAAAAAGCAAGCTGCGCAAGCCCGGCGACTCCAAACCGCGGCGCAACCGGGCGATTTACCCCCGTCCTCGTCGGATGAGGAGGACAACTCTGACGGATCGGATGGCGAGGATGAGGATCTACCCGCGAACCCGAATCATACGAGTAAATCTCGGTCTCAGTTGAGTAGTAGTAATGCGGCTGGCGGTGCTGGTGCTGGTGCTGGCAAGGATCAACAGGATCTGTCGCAGCTTTCGCGACGGGAGAGGGAAGCTATTGAGGCGCAGCAGGCCAGGGAACGGTATATGAAGTTGCATGCGGAGGGGAAGACGGAGGAGGCGAGGGCGGATTTGGCGCGGTTGGCGCTCGTGAGGGAGAAGAGGGAGCAGGAGCGGTTGAGGAAGGAGGTCGAGAAGGAGGAGAAGGCTGAGGCGGCGAGAAAGAGGGCGGAGGAGCTGAAGGCGAAGTTGGGGGCTAAGGGGGGTGGGAAGAAGGGGAAGAAGGGGAAATGAATTGATGGGGGTTTCATTTGGTTTTTTTAGATTTGGTTAACTTACTGAGTTGGTTTTGGCTTGATGCCTGTGCAAATGGGTAAAAATTTATGATATTACTTCCGAGTATTTCGACTATGGAAGGAAGAGGATGGGGTATAGTAGGGGGAAACAGTAGCAGAAGTGAGTCTATGAGATAGACGCTATATAACCCAACTATGCTGTACAGTATGAACCATATGTCTTTTGCCTGCTCTCATGTGGAGCAGAGTATGAAAGGAGACCACCAGAAACGAACCTATGCAATCATTATGCTCCCGAACCCATTCCCTGAACGGACAGAACAGACATAAAAATAGGACCAAAGATCACCATATACACCGGCGCCGAAACGGAAATGACAAATTACTTGCACAAAGAATGGGTAGAACAGGTGTGTATAACATGTCATGTGCGGGGAACAATCATGCACCCCAGAACAGTCCTTCCACCCCGTGACCTTGCGCCACTATCCCCCATCCGCAAATCAAGCTCACCAGCCACAGCACCGCAAGTGCCAGGATGGGGAGTAGCAGAAGCTCCGTGTTGTGCAGAAACGGAAGCGCATTGTATCCGAGGAACGTGATGTAGGTGTAGTAGGTTACGGCCGACAGGTAAAGTGTGTTTCCAAGGAAGGTGGCCAGGGCGTTGCTGCTGCGCTGGAGCAGCGGGAGGACCAGGAACTGGACCACGTAGAGATGCAGATACAGAGGGAAGAATGCTCGATTCGATACCTAGTGTCTGCGATTAGCCGGTGCTGCCACTCGCCAGTATGCTCTAGGAGTGTCACTTACATCAAAGCAGTATCCGAATTCAAGCTGGTCCTTCTCTCCCGGCTGCGTGAATAGGCCTTGCGCTGCGCCGCGTCTCCGTCCACGCCCGCCGCGGAATCCCGTCAGCGATGCGGCTGCGCCATCGGGCCCGAACAACCGCGGGATCGCGAAGTACCCGACTGTCGAGACCAGCAAGGACGAGCCGATGAAGTGGACAAAGATGAAGATTAACGAGAGCCGGACAATGGAGCCGAAGGAGGGTGCATAGGCGAGTCCCCACGCGAGGGCGGTAAGCAGAAGGAAGAAGGATAGGAGGTAGGTAAATGAAGGGTCCGGACGGTGCCAGGTGTTTTTCGTTTCTGTACGAGGTTATTAATATAGGTATTGATGAGCGTGTGTAAGATCCCGGGGAAAGCGGGCCATATCGGCAAGGTGCGGTGTTGGGGGTAATGAATGACATACGTTTCTGCGGTGAAGCTTGGGTCAGCATAACCGGATGCGCGCTATGGAGCAGGAGGCCGGCATCAACTCACATGGTAATAGATTGATTTGAAGACCTTCTTCGGCGCAATCAACAAAGACGTCATCTCCCAGATAGCCATCTCGAAGTCCATTTGCGGGAACTTGAACAGCCTGTAAGCCAGCCAGGGGCATCAGTAGCCGGTCGATGAGGATCGGAAAAGGCCATGGATGTCCCTTTGATAGACGGTAACATGCTTTCCAGTCATCCACAGAGGGGTAGAAGTAGCCTACCTCTTGAAGAATCGCGGCATGCGGATACTAGACCCGCGGCTTGCTGGGGTGGTGCCGCCGAAGCTGGCCGGGCTGGCATGTTGGCGGGGGACGGAGATGTGAGGATTCATCTTCAATGAGTGGTTAAGGGAAACATGGGAGGGAAAGGCACGGATGTCATGTACCCACTACCTCTATCGGACCCAGGGGGAGGGGGGTGGTTTGTATTGAAGTGGTGGTGGAGGGGGTTGGAATTACGATCTATTAGCGAATGGAGTGATTGATTGCTTTGCTTGTTGATGATGGAGTGGCCGTTAGGTTATGTCATCAGCCTCTTCGGCCCAACTCTCGGATCAATTCTTCCCCGACAGTCCGATCGGTGGATGGCGGCAGAATCATCAGAAACCCCAAAAAAAAGTTACAGTTTGGACTGGCGGAGGGTGGATATTCTATCTAGGTAACATCTAGTCTAGCCTGTCTGCTTGCTTGTTTGCTTGCTGGCTGGCTGGCTGGCGGATGAAACATGGAAGCCATGCCATCCCTGTAGGAGATCGACCGTGAACGCCGGTGTATCAAGTGCGTGGCGGCACTAGAACCGTCAGGAAACGGCGATGTATCACATTGCGAGGGTTGCCTGTTGAGGACAGGAGCAGCTCCTTAATTTATTTTTCTCATGCATGGCTTACATTTGACTGACATTCGGGCGACAGAATGCCCCAGCTCCGGGCCCCGGAAGGTGGGCATGACCACCATCCTGTATGTATGTGCCTGGATATGGAGACTGTAGATGCAGTTCAGCCAGCGTGAGTAAATCTCCGGCAACGAGGGAAGAAAGATGATAGATGGATGATGCATGGTGGAAATCGATGCAGACCCCTCAGGCTGGCCTGATCGCAAAAGCCATCGTTGGATCGAATTTGATCCATCTCCAGCATACTGACAAAATTGGTCGTTGCCCTACCTTGGGTGCGATGGAGCTCTGCGATGGGTCACGGAAGACTGGAGCATGGACTGGACAGGATCAGTTTCGTATGAAATGATAGATATTATCGATCGGGGGGTGCATGACGGCCCGTTTCCACTTGATCCAGTAGGAATTGAGGAATACGGAGTAACTGGCTCCACTTGATGGCAGTCAATTCACTGGAACTGGGAATAGCAAGGACCCTCCCCAAATGGAACCATGCAAGCTGCAAGACACTCCTGGATCGTCCCTTCTGATACTACTGTACAGTAGTAGTTCTGATCCAAACTTGTCAATACGTACTACGTAGATAGTTGGATGTGAGTTAGGGAGGCAAAAGGGAGACTGAACTCGCAAGCTGGAGAGATATTGAACCTGCAGGAACTCGGATGCATGCCCCTGAGAAAACTGACTCTTGATTATCGCGACGGACTCTAGACCCGCAACTAGTGAACGCTACTGGAACTAGTTTGGAAGGTGGACGATGGCAGATGGTCCATCCCTGAACCACTCCAACGGACTAAACGTCTGCTTCTGTCCATGCTTTTGATTTTGCTGCTAAGGGAGTAGTGTACAACTTTGTGCTGTCCTCCTCCTTCTCCGGTGATCCCACTTCGGCCGCCGTTCGTTCCTGGGCGCATTTCCATCTGCAAGTCCGGGGGCTGCTCCAGGCATTAATTCAATTCATTTCCAATTTTTGTCCCTCTTCAATTGCGCCAAAATTCCTGAAGCGTTTCAATCGCTACCCTCCTTTCCTTTCCACCTTTCTCTCTCTCTCATTTACACTACACACTGCACACTGCACACTCTTTGCACTCCCTCATTCTCTCATCGTGGCGACCCACGATCGTCACCGGTCGGTTCCCGCTTCAACACTCGACCGTACCTTTCCTGTGCGTCTTTCTGCCGGTGGTTCGCCTCTAACTTTCCTGGATCGCCTTCTGTCTATCTTCCTCATTGAATCTCTGGCTAATCTGCCTTACCGCAAAAAGATTACAGCGATCCTCCCATAAGGACGTTGGTTTGATCAATCGACTTACCCCCTTACACTACGAAATTTCCCTTTCCCCCCCCCTCCCCCTCACGCAATGTGCGACAGGTGATACACACCACCCTTGACTGCGCCTTGAAGACGGTCTGTTCGACTTCTGTGAAACTCAGATCCGGTCCTGAGCACGCGATTCTATCAACCGGCCCGATACCCCCTCCTTCTCTCGATTGACGCAGGACGGTGTGCACGACAAGTGGACAATCGTCTCAACTACCTGCTGGTTGAGATCGTCCATGGCCAACGGTGCCCAGGGACTTGGCGACCAATATCCCTAAGGCTCAACCCCCTTCTCCCCGCTCATTCCGTTCACTACAACGAATGCCAGTCGACCTCGATTACAATTGACCACAGGGCAGTCTCAATATGCCTCAGCAGCACGCCAGCCGGTCCCCCCCTCGAACACCCCCCTCCGAAGCTGTCAATGGGAAGCCTACGAGGAGAGGGACTCATCCGCGACCCTCTGTCCGGGAGACCTTCCTAGATGACTTCAATCCAGCCGACAACACCAACGAGAACAATGAGTCTTGTGACGAGCGAGATCCCCACGACCTATCGCTGTCTCCGAAGCATGCGGCCCGCACCTCCATCGTCGATAATATGCTTCTTTCCCTAGACCAGTTCGTGGCGGGTTCCTCTGTGCTGGATGACTACCGGTTATTTAACTCGGTATTCGAAACGGACCTCTACGGCCACGGTTCACCGGAGTCGTTGGCCCAACGACGTTATCGCGGACACACCTTTTCATCCTCCTTATCGTCAGAGGTAGACGGCACCTTTGACGACGGCACGGCCCGCCATGCGTCCCAACTCCCGAGAGGTCGTCGGAGTAATAGCAGCTCGAATTACCATTCTAGCCTGAGAAGATTTGGGAGCACGCGCAGCCGGGAAGGCACCGGCTCACGCGGCCAGCTATATGACTACCGCCCGAGTTCTACGGCAGCGACAGGGGCTCATACTGCGAGAAATGGGAGCAAAGGAAGTGCTTCCTCCCAGTTAGACTTTGGTCCGCCTCTGTTACGTCGCCGAGCGGATTCAACTGGCGAGAGACGTTCGGCGAGCTTCGACTTCGGTACTCGGCCACCTTTCATTCCCTTTTCCGAACCAGTTGCCGACTACGGTTCCTGGTCCTTCAGCGACTTTGACGCAGCTCCTACGCCAAGTATTCCCGGAGGCCCCAGTAAAAATCACCCATCTTCGCAAGGGGACTATGCCGGTTCGCTCAGCCTGCAGCAGTCACGGACGCCGGTGGCCTCCCGACGGAACAGTATCAAGTCTCCGCGTGCGAATACCACCCGGAAGTCTCGCCCAGAGAACATTGGTACGGCCACCATCCGGAGCCGAGATCTCGACCTGGCGAATCTGGGCGATGCAGGCTTAGAGCTTCCGCCTACAATTCCCTCCTCACTTGACCCGCCTGCGCCCAGCCCAACCATCTCCTTCAACAAACCAATATTTCCCCCGCCGCCTGAGCCAGCGCCGGCCAAGGAACGACCGGGATTCTTTCGTCGAGTCTTTGGCTCTAAAGCCCCCACATTCGGACCGTCCGATTACAGTCAATCCGATTCCCATTCCGCCCAAGAGTTCGAGACCAAAGATGTCAAGAGCTGGAGACAGCCGCTGAAGCACAGTGGGACAGGGCTCAATTCGGGCCGCGATGGAAGCCATCAAGTGGTGACCAAAAAGTCGTCCTTCTTCCGCCGGCGGAAGAAGTCCGTGGCTGAAAGTGCCCCGCCTCCGATCGTGCTTCCTCCGGAGCTGTCAGGCTCCAGGGCGATGGAAATTATGAAGCCCGAGCCTAGTCCAGTCAGTAGTCTGAAAAAAGTGATGAACCCGTATATCACGGATTCGACTGCATCTGGGCCGGACCAGGCCAACAAGCCCTCGCAGTCCCGTGCGGCGGCGGCAGAAGATGCGGAAGCCAAGAATCCAGGAACCACGTCAACGCACAGTCCGCGAGGCAGCCTCCTTACAACCTCCGGTGCCCCCAAGGCCAAATACAGTTTATATCCCGCAGTCTCATCCGCGAATAATCATGAGGCTACATTTTTAGGAAATAGTAGTGGAGATGAAGAGTCCGGATCCAAGTCTAATGGTCAGGATCCCATTGCTCCTGTTGACCGCCCACCAGCTTCAAGAGCATCACGCGATGGCGTGAGCTCGCGCGGCAGTGATTTGGACTCCGTGGATAAAGACCAGGTCTTTGCTTTACCAGGCGGCTTGAAGCCACAGGAGACTGTTATTTCCTCGCTTTCGCCCGTCATGGAGAGCTTCTCTCAAATGAGCGCGAGCCCCACTCACAGTGCTGAGGATGTCCCAGAAGAGTCCAAGGAAATACCCACCTCGGACGTACCCAAAGATGAGATTGTTGATGGCACGAGCCGGTTCTCTACCCCGGCCAATGGTCCGGGTGGCTCGCCACGGGCTTCGATTTCGGAAATGTCGAATTACTACACGGCATCTGAGAGTGCCGCCATGGGGCCAACGGAGCCAAAGCTTGCCGATCTTGCGGAGACTAGCCCGGATGACATCCCGGCTAGCGAGCCAACTATTTCGGACAAAGAACAAGCGCAGATGCTCTTTGATAGCCAGGATCAAGTCGTAGGAAACGAGCCGGCTGCAGCTTGGCTGGGCGATCCGGACCGAGCCTTCGTCCGCAAGGCGTACATGGATCTCTTTGACTGGGCCAATCTGAACATCCTGGCAGCCCTTCGAAGCCTGTGTAACCGTTTGGTGTTGAAAGGAGAAACCCAGCAAGTGGACCGAGTCTTGGATGCCTTTTCCACCCGGTGGTGCGAGTGCAACCCACGTCATAGCTTCAAAGCTTCTGGTTTGTCCACGCCTTTAACCCTGTCTCACTGCTTGATAGCTTTCGATCTAACTGCTCTACAGATGTCGTGCACACCATTTGTTACTCGCTTCTCCTGCTGAACACCGACCTGCACCTTGCCGATATCGAGCAGAAGATGACGAAGGCCCAATTTGTCCGAAACACTATGCCGACAATTCATCGAGTGGCGGCGGATGCTGCGCCGGACGGCTTTGACCAACGCGACGCCAACAAGTCAAAATCCCAATCACAAGATCCGCCGTCCTTGGCCTCAAATTCCAGATCTGCTACCACTGACGACCTCGAACGAAAAGCTCCAACTGCTGATAAGCCGACCAATGGCCCTACCAAGTTGGTAAATCGACTCTCACGGACGGATCTCTCGGCCAAAATGATCAGTGACCCTGACAATGACACCGGCCCCCTCGTCAACACCCCGTTTACCGGCACAATGCGAGCGTGGGAGCAACAAGTGGAAATGGTGCTACGAGACTTTTACACGTCGATTCAGAAGCAGAAACTCCCGTTGCATGGTGCCCAAGTGGAAAAAGAGCCGACACGTTCGTCCTCGAACCATCTACTGGGACCTCACCCTGGTGGGCTCCGCAGGAGTCCGAGTACAGTCAGCAAAAGTGGCTCCGATATCTATCCACGCGGCCGCTCTGCCGACTCCCGTTATGGAACGGCACGCTGGTCTTCGAAGCCCCGATCTCGAGCCAGGCTGTATCCGCCTTCTACGATGGGCTCTAGCCGGACTAGCTTGGATGACCAGTCTTCCCTCTGGAGCCCATCAGCATCCAGTACATGGAGCAAGTATTCTTCTGGGAAGTTGACCTCTGCGTCGGTGGATTCTTTTGGCTCGGATTACCCACGTGGGGATTACCAACAATCGATTGGCTTTGCCAATGCCTTGAGTCAGGCTATTATCCGTGAAGACTCGGCACATTCAATAGCCAGCTTTGAAGACGCCGAGCGGAATACACCCCTCCTGGAAGATGAGACTCTACAGCTTGCGGGCGCTCCTTGGGCCAAGGAAGGAAGCCTTAAGCACAAGCATCACTTGGACTCGGTAGATAAGAGGGCTAAAGACCGCAACTGGAACGAATGCTTTGCCGTCATCCAACAAGGTTGGATGCGCCTGTTTTCCTTCAACGCCTCCATGAAATCAGTCCGACAGAAGGCCAAGCAACGACATCCTGGCGGCGTCGTGGTAGGAGGAGGCAACTGGACAGAAAATGCGGAAGAAATCTGGAAGTTTCTTTTGCGTCAAACCATTGCCAGCGCGCTGCCACCTCCCGGGTATTCCAAGTCTCGCCCGCATGTCTGGGCCCTGAGCCTGCCCACGGGCGCCGTACATCTGTTCCAAGCCGGCACGCCAGAAATCGTTCGGGAATTCGTGTCCAGCGCCAATTATTGGAGCGCGCGACTATCCAAGGAGCCTTTGATTGGTGGCATTAGTAACATGGAGTATGGCTGGAGCGATGCAGTCATTAATAGCGCCCTGCTCTCGGCAGAGAGCAGCCGGACACCTCCTTCCTCGTCGGGGGCGCGACCGAGCATCCAGAGCTCGATTCGCAGCTCTATTGACCAGCAGGGGGTCCGGCCCCGACTGCCGGCCGACCGAGTGCACATTAGCGATTGGGCTCCTCCGCAGCAGAGCATGATGGCATCAGCTCTGCCAGAAGATGAACAGCTGAAGGCCCTGCAGACGTATGTCAAGAACGTGGAGGAGGAACTGCAGCGACATAACGAGCTTCGACCCGCCATGATCCTTGCCTTCTCGCCGCGGCACCCCAATGCAGCCAAGGCGTTGGCCAACTGGGAGCGCAAGTCGTCGTATCTGCTGCGGGAAATCGTGAAGTTCCGGACCTACATTGACTCGCTCTCCTCGGCTTTGGAGCAGAAGAAACGGATCTATACCAACCGGGAAGAGAGCACCCCTGCCGAGTAATCTGTGCTTAGAGAGGTGTCTGAAATTTGCCCGACATCATACTATCGAGCTGGCTCTCGGGGATTTGAGGGCGAGGAGCCCCAGGGAGCTTAGATTTTCTTGATTTGCTTTGTATACCCAACCCAGCTTTAATTACTTCCCCATTCACTTCTTTGTCTTTCCATTGGAATTTAAGAAAAGTCTCCTACTCTAGAGTGCACAAGATTTGCACTACCTCTGAGTTCCCTTCTACATATCCTATCTCTTGCCTTTGTGACCCTGTGACCCCGATCATCATGTACTTACTGTCTTTTGATTTTTTTTGTCCTCTTCGATCCGGTTTTGACGAGGTTTACGTGACTGGTTGCCATGAAGTAAGAAGTTTCAGTGAAATCTCCTAGGGTCTGACCCGGAAATTTGCCAGTAAAAGAGATTTCATATCCTTTTGATTGATCCCAAGGTGAATGAAGCGTTAGATCTATGGAAGACGTAAAAGAGTCGTATACTGAGTAGTAACTTCTTGGTGGACGGGACCGAGCGGGCACGTGCTGATTGGGCGAAGGCAGCACAACAACAACAACCATAACAACAGGAAGGTTGCAGCTGCACCACAACCTCACTCTCCCTTCGATGTTCCTGATTTTCCATCCACACCCTCATCTCTCGCTCACCACCCCTTCTGTCCTACGCACCATACCCTCTATTCTCTCTCTAATCTCACCGCAGCCACGTCTTGCTCGAGGTGGTGGTGAGCTGGCGGGCCTGGCATTGGCGCTAACCCGGCTGCCCGCCCAAGTGGGTAGCACAAGAGCCCGAGTCTAGAGTCTATCCAGTCTAGACAACCGCCGCGTTTCAGCGCCCGTTGTTCCCTAAGCTCTTACTAGTCTCCTAGTCTCCTAGGGGCTAGGATTGTCGAGCATTGCATGGTGGAGGTGGGGACAACAAACCCTCCCCCCCGTCACCATGTCGACCGCATCGCCTCAACCACCTTCCTCTCCGTCGCCTGAGTCCCCAAACGTCGCCGAACACGCGCAGCCGGTGCGCTCCCCGACATTCTCTCCACCCCCCAACCCGTTACACGAAGAAGGACTCCCGGCTCTCGAAGACGTATTCCGCGATCCAATCCCTTTGATGGTGGCGGAGAACGCGCGGGGAGGTCTTTCCCCGACCACAATGGACACTCCCGCCCGAGACGGCGCTGTCGACGACCACTACGCTCATGAGGAACCGGGCGCCCTCAGTGATGCCCAACGCCATGATTCTGCAGTTGACCCATCGGCGGTGGAAGACCCCGCCCATGACGATTCGAACCTGTCCCTCCCCCCTTTGCCCGACAATGACGATAGCAGCCTTTTGTTGTCCGCCGACGATGACTACCAGGAGCGAGTGGACGACCAAACTTTCATCAAAGAAAAGGAAATGCGGCGGCAGTTGATGGATATGGAGTCCAGCTTTCTGCCGGAACCTTCGACTATCGAAGTCGCAACCACGAACCGGATGATTGGTGCGGATGATACTTACTTGGTTGGAATACACGAGGAGGAGCCTGTCCCTGAAGTGCTGGAAAGCACGCAGATTTCGTTCGTGCCGCCCGATGATTCTATACATGACATCGCAGCGGCCGCGGATGGCACTCACACACCCCAAACGCCCACCCATGAGCACAGACCGGACACGGCGGAGGATTTGGATGCAACGCCTGCCGCTTCCCCCGAACAACATGGTGACAACACCACTATCCTGGAAGCGATCCCATCATCTCCTTCGGCGGCCGCTGCAGCGAGGACAAGTACCCGTAACCAGTCTACCTCATCCGAAAATGCGCCCGACACCAGCCATATTGCTCGCGACGATGCATTTGATCGCTCTCCTGTACCGGACGCAGACATCTCACTCCAATCCAGCCATCACAAAATTCGCAGCCTATCACGCAGTGTGTCCCCTGGAACGTCGAGGCTGTTTCAGGACAACAGCGCGACTGACGCCGATACTGCCTCCCATACGAGCAGTCGTCGAAGCAACCGACCGAAGTATCTGACTAGTCGTAGTTCGGCCCATCGGCTTTCATATTCCTCGGTCACGAGTGCGGGTACAGAAATCACAAACAGTGATGCGACGCTGGGCGCCGACTACGCACTTCAATCAGGCGGTGCAGCGCCGGGCAACCCGGGTTTAGCGCATGCCGGACAGCGCAACACATTGGCCCGGTCGGTCAGTTTGGGAAGCATGGCATCAGGTATCTCGGGATACAGTGATGAGAATCTCTTTGATCGGAAGAACCCTGGCGGGACCACAGAAGGAGGCCTACAGACCTTGGATGAAGAGGAAGGCCCAACTCAGTCACGTCCGGGGTCGTCTTACCAAAGGTATCAGCAACAGCAGCAACAACAGCAGCAGCAACAACAACAACAGCAACAATCAGAGCAACGCCCTCAACAAGAATTGCATCCCGATGACGCTTCTGGACCGATGACACCACGGGCGAAACCCCAAGACACCGGATTTCCTACGGATACGGTCCTCGCAGAACGTGTCAAAGACGTGCAGGTTCCCAGCGCATTCGTGAAGCAGTTCCGGGAGGACTATGGTAGCCGTGCATTGTCGCCTGAAAAGCGGACGAGCGCCACTCCGGCCTTTGCTCGGAGTGGCCGCACCATGACGCTCAAAGAGCAAAGCAGCACCATTGACCGTCTTTCCAAGGAGAACTTTGACCTCAAGATGCGCATCCACTTTCTCAATGAAGCACTGAATCGACGCTCTGAGGAGGGCATCAAGGAGATGATATCGGAGAATGTTGAGTTGAAGTCAGACAAGTTGAAGCTGCAGAAGGACAATCAAAGCCTGAAGCGCAAGTTGCGCGATCTCGAGAAACAGTTGAAAGACCAACAGTCCGACAAGGAGTCGATGCTGAACCATGACCCCGAAGGGTCGGACGAGGAAGACCGTGACCCCGCGCAGGACGAGGAGATTCTCTTCCTGCGCGAGCGGGCAGAGACATATGAACTGGAAATCGAGCGACTCCGTTCGGAAAGCATTGCCCGCGAAAGTGAGAAGAGACGACTGGCCGAGATGGTGAAATCCCTCAGTGACGGGCGGCCCATGGGATCGGATGTTGGCGCCCGGGAGGAGAGGGTAAGTTCTGGATTATTCCTTTGTGCATTCTGGACGCTGATTGTTTGTTACCGCAGGATATGTGGAAGGACATGCTGGAGGCCGAGACGGCGGCTCGCGAGCAGGCAGAAGAGGAAAATAAGCGGCTGCGCGAAGAGACCCTGCGCTTGAAGAACGAGATGAACTTCCCTGTCGTCGCCGCGCGAGTCGGGCAACGCGACAGAATTGGCTCAATGGCCTCGTACTCTGCTGCGTCCGAACGAGACTTCAGCCGCGATCCCCATACTGTTAGCTCATCCAGCTCGACGCTCGTGATGGAGTTGGAACTGCTCAAGCAAGAGAATGCGGAGCTGAGAAAGGAGGTGAGCGCTCAGACCTCGATGCTCACGTCCCGGAACCGGGAGAAGGAGCGGTTATACCAGGAGATTGAAGAGCTCAAACTTGGTCAACGCCGGGATGGGACTCGATCGGTTGCCGGCGACAGCATCTTCGATCGCTCGGCGTCCCGGGCACATGGTCGGCCCTCTTCGCGCGCCAGCGATGGCACGGGTCAATCGCCGAGCGACGATGCCGAACGCGAAGACCTAGAAACGCGCGTAGGCCAGCTGCGCGACCAGGTGTCGGCTCTGAAGCTTGAAAACCAATCTATTCGGGAGCAGCTGGATGAGGTCAACCAGGATTATGACTCGCTGGACAAGGCATATCAGGCCGACGTCGATGAGGCGGAAGAAGAGATCTCGAACCTTCAACAAATGGTACAAAATCTTCGACAGGAGCGCGACCAGTCCATGCAGATAGCCGAAGAGCGCGATGAAGCATTCCAAAACATCCGCGCAGAAGCTCAGGAAGAGCTAGACGCCATGAGTGAGGCTCTAGAGCAGAAGGTAGAAGAGTGCCAGCGATTGAGCGAAGAAGTGCGTGTTCAGGACGAAAACCTTCGGGCACTCCAGGCTGAGATGCGCTCAGCTAGCGAGGGCATCATTCGGCTTGAGGAAGATGCACAGAACAATCTCCAGCGGTACAAGGCCGTCCAGCAGGAACTGGAGGACTGCAACCGCGAGATGGAGTCGCTGGAGAAGGATCTCTATGAGGCTAACACTAAAGTACAACGGCTCACCGTGCAAATTGAGTCGAGTCAAAATGAGATTGCGTTCCTCCGCGAGGAGCAGGATGGCGACAAGATCAAGATCGGAGATCTTGAATCGGAGCTCAAGTCCTACCAGCTCAGCCTGCAAAGCGAGCGCGACAAGACACGCGAACTCGAGGAACGGTTGGCGGAGGAACGGCACCAGCGTGAAGTTGTGGGCAGCAAAGAGAAGCAAGAGGTTCAGCGCATTGTCAACGAGCTGAACCGTGAGGCGACCTCCGCCAAGGAGGAGAACCGCAAACTTAGGAAGAACCTGTCGGCGCAGGAGATTGAAGCCGCCACCTGGAAAGAGCGGTTGCTGGACTTGGAAAACAACCTACGAGAGACGCTGGGTGATCTAACCGGCAGTCGCTCTAGTCTGATTTCCAACATCATGAAGCTGCAAAAGGAGCTGGAGTCGACGGCCTTGGAGCTCGAAAGCACGCGAGCCAAGCTGGACGACAAAGAGTCGCTTCTGCGCAACCGCGATGCGCTGCTGGAGAGTCATGGGTTGGAATCGCGCAAGCTGGCCGAGCTGCTGGACCGCGAGCGCCATGCCCGCCGTGCCGACAAGCAGTCGTTCGAGCAAGCTCTCAAATCCCACCACCAGGCCTCGCGCACTATCACGCAGAACAACTCGCGCATCTCGGAGCTGGAGAATGCGCGTAATCAAGATCGCAAGCGCTTCACCACTCTGGAGCAGCAGTTCCGCGACCAGCTGAGCGAGCGCAACGTGATGCTCCTAAACATCTGGAAACGCCTGTCAGCCATGTGCGGACCTGACTGGGCGCATTCAAACAGCTTGATCAACGGCAATCTCCCCAGTCAGGAGGTCATTGGCAACATCCTCTTCTGGCCCGGGTTTAGCCGCAATCTTCTGCTCGCTGTGAAGACCGTCGAAAGCGTGATCTCGGGCTTCAAGTCGCGCATCAAGGGTGTTGAACGGGACTTAACCAAACAGTACCAGATGCTGGAGCATACCTTCAGTCTGCGTGTTAAGAAGCTTGACCGCCTCGAGGAGTCCATGATGAACATGCGTGCACAACAGCACAGCCGGAACCAGTCCGGGATGTCTCCTGAGATGGCGAAGCTCCGGGGTGAGAACCGGCTCTTGAAGGCCGAGCTGAACCTGCTTCAATCGCACTCACGCAGCCGGGGACCTGCCTCTGCGGCCGTCTCCGCCGCCGCTGTTGGCATTGGATCCAACTCCCCACGGTCGCCGACACGTGCGCTGAGCCTAGACCCTGGAGCCGATGCAGAACCAGGCTCTTTGATCCGTCATCATTCAGCAGTCGAGAAACCCGCCCCGTCGCGTGGTCTGTCGCGGAGCGCCACCACTGGCATCCCTCAACCCTCGCATTCGGCCTCGACAACCTCGACGGCGACGCTCGCCAATGATGGACCAGGAGCATTGGTGCAAGGTTCTCGCTCCCGACATATGTCCGCTGACCCGGGGAGTAATGAGAAGTGGATCCAACGCTTGCATGAGCTGGAGAAGCGATTGAAGGCCGAACGGGAGGCTCGCCTTCTGGACCGAAGCGGCGCACGGCGGCGCCTGGAAGAGCGCGATGCGGAGAACCAGCGACTCCGCGCGCAGCTCGAGCGACAGCGTGTACGCAAAGAGCTATCCGCGGGCACGTCGACCGATGAGGACGTACGCGCGCGTGGTCAACGGCGGCTCGAGGGGTCAGACCCGGGCACGAGTGACGGATATGATCGGCGTCGGGACGATGAGATGAGCTCGAGCGAAGGCGAGGGCATCTACGTTGACATTGAGGTCTGAACGTAGCCTTAGGGGGTGAGGTGGGGGTCGTGGGCCATGGTCGTTGGGCGTAATGGGCGTTCCAGTGCAAGGCTTGCGAGTGCTATTCTTTTGGAAGATGTTCTAGTCCACCTGGTGTTCATAAGGGCTCTTTTGATGTTCTTATCATTGCATGTATCATATACCCTTCGGTTCATTCTTCGGTTCGTCTTCTTTCTTGGACATTTGCCATCTGGGCATTGTGTATTGAACGCGTTGGTTAAGCCAGATAGCAATGGCACCGAGACACATGTACATAAACATGCAGGATGATTCTGTTGATTTCTGGCACAGCTATCCGTAGGCTGCGTCTTCATCCGGAGTAATACAACTATCTAGCAAGTAGGATATACACATCACATCATCAAAATCTGCCCACTACCGCAACGACACCTTCAGAGAGAAATCGACAATGCCGGTTCCCTGATGAATCGAACTCGTCGACAAGATATCCACATCCGGACAAGCATAACGAGCAGCATTCTGCTCATTCAACCCACCACTAACCTCAACCAAAAACGCCTTCCCCTTCCCAGCCCAAGTAGTCTTCAACTTCCGCGCCGCATCCCTCACCCCCTCTGGCGTGAAATTATCCAACATAATCACATCCGCACCCGCCTCAATGGCCGCATCCGCCTCCTCCAAACTCCGACACTCGACCTCAACCTTCGTCGCGAACCCCCCGGCCGCCTTCGCCGCCTGCACCGCCCTCGGGATTGCCCTCACAATCGACCCCTCCTCCACCGCCTCCTTATCGCCACCATCCTTAGCCGCCGAGTTATTCGCACATGCCCACACATGATTATCCTTCAACATGGTCATGGCACTGAGATCATGTCGGTGAGGGTCCGCCCCGCCAACGAGAATACCATATTTCTCGACGACTCGGAACCCAGGGGTCGTCTTGCGCGTGCCGGCTAATGTGCCCGGCCAGTTGTGGCTGCGCAGGATGGATACTAGGGTGGAGGTCTTGGTTGCGATGCCGGAACAGCGCGCGAGGATGTTGAGGGCGACGCGCTCGCCGAGCAGGATCTTGCGGATTGGGCCGGTGACGGTCGCGCAGTGGGTGATTGGTTTGATAGGGGTGGTTTCGGTGATGTGCCATGTTACTCTGTTGTGATTTCTTTAATATAGGGTCTTGGTGATTGGGGTGGAGGGGGAGGGGGAAGCGTACGAGCATCCTAGTTGGGAGAAGACTTCGTCGAAGAAGGGGACGCCTGCGAGAATACCCTAGATGTGTTGAATGTTATGTTAGTATGGATTGTTTCGGGTAAGTGGAGCGTGGTGGTGGTTACCTCGCTCTTTCCTAGTAATCGTGCTTCGCCTTCGGATTCCCCCACTACGAAACCGCCATAGTCGAAGCTGGGACAGTCTTCTTCGAGCCAATCGGCGATGAGACGCTTGTAGTTGCCTGGGAGGAGGTGACGGAGGTCACCGTATTGGGAAGCCATTGTGGTATGTAGTGATGTTGTTGATGTATATGTTGGTTGGAGTTGATGGGGGGAAAATGATGGAGATGAAGCCGGAGGAGGAACCAAACCCCGCGCGGGGCACATCGGAGTTTCGGCGCATGGCATCGGGACCCTCCGGGTTGCGGTTGGTTTGCTTGGTGGTCATGTGATTTGTATACACAGGATAGGAATTCATGTTTATGTTTATGGTATTAGCAATGGATGATAGTTTACTGTAAGATATCGATATCCCGTCTTACATGATTCAAGGGTAAATATCACCTCGTATATTATACTCCATCAACATTAATAATGGGTGGAAGTATACACTCCGTCACTTCGCATCCCCCCGAATGCAGCAAGCAAAGTATGAATACGAACACGAAGTCGACGACACATCCAACCCATGGACCCAACTACCAGTGATACGTAGCTTGTCTACTAAGCACAGCTCCACGGCTAGACCTGGATTCCATTAATCCGAGCGCATAAAGTCTCAGGAAGCTGTCGTTGTTTACTGGACGGAAGGATTTCAAGCTTTGACACGACAACCGGGGGAGCTTACATGCAAAGTAAACATCTACTCAGCCTCAACAACGATGGTGTTGGCAAGTTACTAACATATGGATACGTTAATGCTGGCGTCATGAGCTGACATCAGTTCTGAAACCCCCTGTGGGCTTTGTCCAACTTCTTTCTACTAGGATTAGTTTGCGACACGATGGATGTGCACTGCCTTGTTTAATCTTGGGTGACTACAGGCAGCACAATTCTTAACATATGGGGTACAACAGGGGGGCGGGGGGAAGAGGGGCTGGGGGTATTGGCAAGAAGTTGTAAGGTATAGCTGTTATGGATGTATTACTGACAGTAAGTAAGTAAGTTAGTAATTAAGTATTAGGGAATACCTTCCAACGTTCATCCATATATGAAGCTGACTTGGATAGTAGTAGTAGTAAATATGAGCTACAACCCAACATAAGCAAAACAAATAGCACTAAACTATATTAGCTACCTCCAAGATATGTCAAAAAGAAATATGCACATAACTCGGCACCCGATCACCTTATGCACCTACTGCATGTGACATCTACCCAAGACCTCTTATCCCACACACACCCTTACCTACTACTCCATCCCACCTGCAAAGGCCATCATATGGCATTTACTAGTTTACTTCAGAACAGTGAGGGGAATGCGCGGGGTAATCAGTAGTAGTAGCTCCAAAGTAATTTATGTAGTAATTGAACAAGGATGCCCGCAGCTCAAACCCCCAGATAGTTTCAAGCAAAAGTAGTACAAACCCGTCACACAGACCAGCCACCTGGTTGCTAACTATGTATCTGTACATGCATGGAGATAAGGGGGGTTACAAGGAGATGATCATCGCCTCTGCAATCTCATGCACCTGATCGTGTGATGGTAGTATTTATATTTTAGTGTTGGTGTACTGTGCTTAGCTTGGTTGCTGTGATGTGTTGTGTTGTCCCTGTGCACGCCCGGGGGGGTGGGTGTGTGGGATGGAATTTTGACTCCAATTCGGGGTTTAAGCATACTACTACAACAAAGAACGGGATGGGGCATGCCAGGGGGGTTGTCTAGAAAATTGGAGAAATTCTTCATGATGATACTTGAATACTTACTTAACGCCTATGAAATCCATCCTATTCACAAAGTGTATATATTACCCTTTCTTCCACTGTAGTTGTAGCAGTCAGTAGGGGGATGGTCAACTACTTACAAAATAATCACAGTATCCGTCCACACACACACCAACACTAAATCCAGCATAAACTTAATCCTCCCTATAATATGCATTATATGTTCCCCTCTCCCTCCCCCATTCTAGCCCGTAAACAACTATGATCACCATGCCAAGCTTCACCGGAAATCTACTGTCGGTGCCCGAGAGCGAGCGAGAGTGAGAGAGAGAAAGGCCCCGGTATTATTACAGTATCCGAAACATGTCCGTTGTGTTTTGATACCGTATATAGTACAAATGTATATATACAGTATTTACCGGGTTTTGGAGCTGGAACACTGATACATGATGTAATTATGCACAAGTTATGCAGTCTGCTCAGGTCCCTCGTGTATACTACTTTACTATACCCTGAGCTATATGCCATATAGATACAAGATGAATCTTATATTATACACGCACACACTGTATAACATAAAACTGATCCAGCTAAATTGAACCCCTTCCTCCCCCCTAACATTCTTCCAGAATTATTTCCGGTATCTTAATACTACTGACCACTCCCCAATATAGAAGACTGATTGAACACTGTGTATATCAAACGCTAGAACCCAATAGCGGGATTCCAGAAACTCTTGGCAAATAATCAGGAACCACCATATTCCCACTCATACATACAACCCACGATGAGTGAATTTCCCAAGATGATCCCACACTCAATCAATCAACACTATACCTCTTACCAGCCACATTTCAGTAGTATACAAGTTTTAATTCTTCCCTGGATGTATCGATAGCTTGCTTGGCTCAAAATTAAGCTGCCGCCAATGCTGATTAATGCATTATCATCATTAGTAACCCCCTCAGCCAGCCCATGGAAACTTCCAGTCCGGGACGGAGACTTTTTTTTTTTTCTTTTTGTCTTCACTAGTGAGTCAAATGTAGCAGCACGGAGACTTTTTCTTGCTCAAACTAACTAACTACATACTAACTAGTCTACACACACACTCACACGGAGAGGCAAGAACCACTGCGGATATTGCGGATATAACGGTCCAATCCCGGTGCCTCAATACCCGCACCTTAACTAGGAGAAGTTTTGGGTTAGGTCGGTTGGTCCCATCTGTACAGTTGCGCGGAAAATGAATTGATTGATTATTGCTAGTTTAGTCTGACAATGCCCGATCTGGTAATGGGTGTGGATCTCCACATGCGAATATCCACCTACCTGAGGCTTTTTCATTCCATAGAAACACCACAATCCAACACTGTTTGCCTTCTGCTTCAGGTGGATCTCCTCCATAAGCCCGTTTCGTTTCAATCTGGGCTTTGCTCTTGCTTGCTAGACCCGCTTCGGATACATATCACGGGTGATAAGGATAAATCGGCACGCTGTGATCATGTGATGCGATGGATAATCGGATGATTGCCAAGACCTTTTTTTTCAGATCAAAAAGAGAAAATAATTATTTTCGAGATTTTTCTGGCTAATACATATTAGATCAGCGGAATTAAAAGACGGAGAGTTCCGTAGTTCTAGATAGAGAATGGATGTCCCTGCCTCGGCGACGTACGTCCACGCCCATGCCGAGCCTAGGCACTAACTAATCTCTCCACCGATCGGCCGTTTATTAATTCACTGTGGCATGACTCTTTCCCGGTAGTTTACCTCGGGTTCTCGTTGTGGTTCTGGTTCTGTTTTGGTTCACTCCCTCCAGGCCTTATACACGATGGTGCTACCGTACTTCTGCCCCTTCGGGAGAACGACCGTGTGCCGCCATCCGGGCTCATTGACCGCATTGACAAACCGACTGGGTTCGATGCAGAACCCCGCAAATGGGCCCCGACTCGGCTTCCCGTCTGTTTCGGGTACATCGATGCCTTGGCCTGTGTAGAATTGGAATGCCGGCTCCGTGCTGTGCACTTGCAGGTGCAGGCGCGTGTCTGGGTGCTGGAACTCGGCCAGTAGGCGGAGGGGCTCACTCCGCGTATCGAGGGGGACGCGGGACAGGTCGCGGTCCATCACGAAGACGTCGTCGAATTGGTTCTGCGGGCCGAAGGTAAACTCCTTGGTGACTTCGCTGGGGTAGGGCTCGATGGGGCCCAATGGGATGCCGTTCTCTAGTGGTAGGTAGTCCTGTGTTGATAGTTTACTGAGGGTGCCTTCGGTGGTTGGGCCGCCGTTGAGGTTGAAGTAGCTGTTAGGACGGTCAATATTTAATCGCCCAATTGATGCAGTGAAAAAGAACAGAAGGGCAGACATACCTGTGGTTGGTCAAGTTAACAACCGTCTCATTGCACTCATCGCCCACCAACTCAGCCTCATATTCAATCTTCAGCACCGACGTAGTCTTGCCATTCTCCACCTCCTCACTCGTGGTATAGTAGACCCTGAACTCCACCGTGCCCGGGTATCCTGCCTCCCCGTCACGGCTCAGATAAGTATACAGCAGGGTAGTCTTCCCATCGCGGCTTAACACCGTTGGACCATCGAATTCGCAGCGACCCCATCCGCGACTCCCTCCGTGCAGCGCATTGGGAGGGTCATTCAGTTCGAGCTGATACGACTGTCCATTGAGGTTCTGAATAACACCGTCTTTAATGCGGTTGGCAACACGTCCGATATTCGCGCCGAACCAGGGCGAGTTGTGCTTCTCGTAGGCTTCTTTCGTGGTGAAACCCTGCACGATGTTTTGTCCGTCTACGTTGAATTCCTGGATGATGGCGCCGAGGGACAGGAACTTGGCGGAGGTTTTGTCGCTCATTTTGACTAAGTGCGCTGAACTCTTACTAAATCTCTGATCTTTCTTAGTGAGTCGGACGTGTCTAGTGAGGGGCAATTGAAACTTTTGATGGGAAAAAAATGAGAAAGTCGTCGATATATGAAGAGGGGTGGTCACTCACTTTCCGCCCGCTACCCCGCAATTCTGCTCCAACTGGAGAAGTCGCGACCAATACGACAGAGGCTCACGCTGAAGAGCTTACGCGCTTCAATCACTAGGATTGGTGCAAAGATAAGGTAGATAGACCCTTCTTACTGCGAGGTTCATTTAAACTCGGTTAAATTTCCCAGGATCCCCATGCCTGAATGCCATCTTGAGCCTTGTTCTTCTCGCATATTAGGCTAAACCGCACTTCGTAGCATGTGGTGGATTTGCCGAATCGGGTAATCTTCCGGATGATTTATGCCTCAGGCATAAAGATACCGCCATGTCAGTAGAGTGAGTAGTTCGATCATAGCTATCCATAGCTTGGACTGGTTATGCTTCAAATCAATCTGTGGCTGGTCGGAGCTTCATCATATTAGTAGTTTAACACCTTATACTAAGGTTTTGTTTTAGACATCGTGATCAAACTAGTCCCTTGGCTTGACTACCTGCCATTCCTTCCGGCGGGATACTGCTTACGCTATGAGAGGAGCAGCGTGGGATGGATCGAGAGTTAGCTAACTAGTAGTCGGCATCCCACTCTCTTCCTCACTTCCATCACGCAAGCAATATTCGGGGTCTCAATTCGAACAAGAAATAGGAAGCTACCATCCCAGTCCATAGTAGACTACAGTGCACGCTCACTTCCCCATCGCCAAAAGGGTCCCCGCAATTCTTGAATGGTTAGTTATCTGACACAGCAATGACTCATTCGGAAGGGCTTGCGAGATGCGCCAATTTGACCGTTGAACGGCTGCAGGGACCAAGCTCCTAAATCCTTAATGTTACTTAGTATAACTAAGTTGATGGTTACTTAATAGTAGAAAGCACTCAGTGGGAGGGCCGCAGGTGGGATTAGGTTACGAGATGGATTTAAAAACAGACAAAACAGCGAGACAGACCGTAAATACCCGTATGTCATGTCATACCATAACATACTGCCAACTACTCCTAGTGCCGGATGACAATACGCGCAGGTCCGAAACGTGGAGTTAAGGCGAACGACCGCTCCGAAGCTGACAAGAAGGTTCCATCAGTCAATTGAACTTACGGTCACTCAACTAATCAATTCCAGCCGTAACTAACTGAAACCTCGGATCGGTCTCCGCGGAGCTTGGGGCTTCCGTGCCGAGTCCGTAATCCGCTGATTCAGCGCTTTTAACCCAACTGTGGAAGCGAGAACAGGATAGTTCCTCTTGTTCATTATTCGATCACAAGAATAAATGTATTGGAATAGAATGGGATAGTGTGAACCAAGTTTCATCTATAATTGAGACGATCTTTTTCTTTACTCCTCTGTGGGTTCAACCCCTGAGAAAGACCATACTGTGGCGGCACTCTTGCCACCTAAGCAGCCCTATCTTGTAATAGTAGCTCTTTGCTTTTTGATAATCCCGTCCCTACATACGGTAGTTGATTAGTACTTGATTGAGCCACGGCAATTGAAATAGATGTAAAAATGCTTTTGCTGGGCATTAATCTCATCCCATTCTTGCATTTGCATTTGCACCTTGGCTGAATTGGCATATGCCATATGGCATATGACCTCGTAAGAAGCACTACACTAGATAGAAATCGTGCGGCCCCCGGGAATCGCAAGAACCGTTGCATCGGCATTCGGCATTGCTAAAATGAACCCCTTATGTTAATAGATACTACACAACACTAAGAAGTACCGGGAACCCCTATACCATGCATTGATAGACAGCCGGGTCCCGTGCCATTAGAGTAACTCCGAGAGAGATGTTCTCCGGGAGTAACTGACTGCTTTGTACCAATAGGACATGTGATGACAAGCATGCCATGGTGGCTGTTGGAAATCCTGATCTCAGCATGAGTTCAGGATTAGAAATCCGTCGATCGGGCTGTACTGTATAGTGGCTGAGCGGTCTAACCCCATATCAAAGCGTCCATTGTCCACTTGACAACAACATTACCACACCCTGATGTGAGCGCTGCATGCAGATGTTCTGGGGAAAGTGTGTGTTGGTGGTCCGCGATGACTACTGACTAGTCCACAGTAGTGGTAATGCAGTGACCTACTGACGGGCCCCCGGGGGTGCATTACCCGGTTGGGAGTCGCTAGCCCTCCCATTATTTGGATGATTATTGCCAGACAAGACAATTGCTTTTGTGTCTTCAAAGGGGCTGACTGGATCCCATCCGTGCTCTACTCCGTAGATATACCGCAATTAACCCTCACAGTCCAGTCCTGTCGGGAAGAGGGACCATGAATGGGGCTATCTCTCCATTTTGGGGAACCAGTGTCTATCACCTGGATCAGGGAGACGGAGCGGAATTAGGGAGATGGGGACCCGTGAAGAAAAGAAATTATAGGGAAAAAGAAAAATAAAAAAATAAAAAATCGTAGTTCTACACGTGGAACAACAGGAGATGGACAGCTTCCATTGCCAGTAGAATATCACGTCGAATCCTCCGTAATCCGGAGGGAAATCAAGGTTCAGTCCCTTCCTGGCAAAGAGTGGGCGTAGTCCGATGGGAACTCGGATGTCGAACCAGGTAAGCGATGCTATTGCCTGGGCACTGGCACACCACTGACACACGGTCGGGAGGTCGGCATTTCGGCTTGTGTGCTGGTCCGCCCGTGGCTGACCAGCAATATCCACTCAACTGTCTATCCACAGAACCAGATGAGGCAAAGGCTCCATGGAAGGAAAAGAAGAGACGGAAATAAGAGAAGAAACAACAGGAAAAGGCAGCAATGGGTAAAAAAAAATTCTCTCCCCCTTCCCACTCACTCATCGCTCCCCACTAGCGGGTGTGTGGGCTGGGCTGGGCTCCGTCGTGCCAGACCCAAACATCAAATTGGGCTCCGTCGTATCGAGGGTGGAGACTTTTGGACCCTCTTCGTTTTTTCATGGGGATCCATCGGCCAGGGAGACTACTTGTTCATGAATTTCTTGTTCAGTGATCAGGTTCCCCCCTCTTGACCACCACAGGAAATATTGTTGCAGGAGGGCAGTAGGGTTCACTCGACGTGTCACGATCTACCTCGTATCCCCATCGGAGGCGCGTGAGTGGTCCAGCCAGTCCAGATGTGGCCGGAGATAAGGTAGAGCTGTCACCGGCCTTTAGGATTTGATTATCCATGACGTCCTCCATCACCGCATTAGTCACTCGTGAGCGGTTGGAACGTCATCTGGGCTTAACGAGCAGAGAAAAAAGGTTCCTGGCCTCGGCAGTCGGTCTCCGTTGGCCGATACGCCCTGCGCCCTAGGCCAAAGTTCGGCCTCTTCTCGGACAAAGGTTGAAGTAGACCATAAGTAAATAAGAAGAATGGAGAATAAATAGTATATTTTCAATGTCGGGGACATAAGAAATGACATATAGAACATCCGAAACTAAAAACCAGCATCGGCAAGTATCCACGCAAAAGCATCTGCATCCAAGTAAAGAGAAAACCAACCGCCCTGCCTGTTCAAGCCTCCCAATGTTTTGTGTAAACTCCAACTCCAAAACACCTCGGCGCCTTCATCATCAAAAAAGTATAAACCAAAATAATATGTAGAGGATGCCGTCCCCACAAGAAGAGAATAAAAAAGAATGTGATGCCAGTCACCCAAGAGAAATCCAACACTGTACAGCTCATCGATTATCCTTCTGAAGGAAGGAGAGTGCTGCCATATGTTCAAAAAAGTAGTCCAATGTCGAAATGTAGCATGTATATAATACACGCGTTACGTCGTACGGCGTATGCAAAACAAATGTCAGACAAAAGAGAGACATTAATATGCTAAATTTCGTCGTATCGAAGTGTGTCTCAGGTCGATGCGATCTCGGGCGCATTGGCATTCAAGAACTGATTGATGTCTTCATAGTCGCCTTTGGTGTCCATATACGACGAAGAGGAAAGCATGCAGCTCATCGGTAATTGACGGTTGAACATCGGCGAGGGAACCTGATCGTCAAAGGACAGATTCGTATAATCGGATGCGCCTATTAGATCCATGTCGTCGAAAGCGCCAAAGTTATTGTTGGGCCACTGTTGCGGGGTCTGGAGGGCGAGGGGATTCACGACGCCTTGCATGGTCATGGGGGCAACGAAGGCGGGATTTGTCGGTGCCATTTGAGGCTCTGATTTGATAGTGGGGCCTTGCGTTTGGGACGGTGTGCTAAAGCTGGATTGCGTACTCGAGAGCTGACGAGCAAACGGGTCTGAGAAGCGGGAGGGCATGATAGGCGACTGCGCACTTTCTGAGCTACCGTCGGATGACTCCTGGCGTTGCATGTGTCCGGAATTCTGCCTCCAGAGATCTTGCTGCATAGCCTCAGTGTTCTCTTCGAAGCGCTCACCCTTGGTCTGGTCCAAGGCGCCAAGTCGCGTAAGCAGATCGTGTGTTAGAGGATGGCCGTTGGGCTCGCATTTCAAGGGCTCTCCCGGCCAGCCTTCACCCTCCAAGGCGCGACGGTACATTTCTTGCAGGCCATTGACGAGCCACGTTTGTTGCTGTTCAAGCATCTCGACATAACTAGAGGCGGCGGTAAGCCAGGTTAGCTATTGATACAACATGTCGGTTGGGTGCAAGCTCACCCCTTGGGGTACACTTTGTCGTGAGCCTTCTTCCTCTCGCCAAAGACACAGATGGCATTATCTGTCCTGCACCGACCACATGGGTTGGATCCGTCACACTGCACCGGGTCAGTGCATCAGGACAAGCTGATGCTTGAGCATGACTTGGCTTACCTTGGATTTCTTCAGTCTACACCGATCGCATGCCTTACAGACCCTCTTTCGGACATTACCGTCCGAATGTGAGTGGTCGGATGTAGGTGATGATTGGCGTGCCGTCATTGTGCGCATATATATACTTATGGTGAGGGAGGTTTGGTTGCGGGTATTGAAAGGCAGATGTGGCCAGAGAAATCAAAAGAGTATCTCCCCAGTCAAGAAAAAGGTGAAAATTAGAAAGAGTATCGAAAGCGCGAGTTCCAGTTGCGGTGGTTAGTTTTGTAGGGTAACTAGTCGGGTTTGCTTTTTCTCTGTTCTTTCGAATTTTCGTTTCCTTTTCTTTTTCTTATTGCTTTTCTTATGCCTTGTCCTCGCCTATACCTTTTTCTGTGGTGCGGTGTTGCAATGATCAGTGATCGACAATACGTAAGATTGGTCGATGATATAACGAGGCCGGATGGATAAAGGTAAAAGAAGGTGTAATGAGCAAGAGAAGGTTCAGAGGGTCGAGCCAATGCGAGAGCTCGATCGAGACAACCGCATGTAATGATTAATGATCAAGTTGAACGGTTCCAAGGACAGGATAGCGTTACAACGATCCACCGGTGGTTGGGCTAAAGGCAAGGTGTGTGGTAGTGAATAGTGTGGTAAAGAGGAAGTATATCTGGAAGGGAAAAGAGGCCAGGCTTGACCAAACCGGGAGGGTCGAAGCTCTTTTAACTAGATATAAGGGAGGAGGAGTAAGACGAGGACGACGTAAAGTCAGAGTGATGATGATTGATGATGATGATAATAATAATAATTGCTACTCCAGATGGGCCTGGATGATTATTTATTCGAATTAGTCTAGTCCCCATGGATTTCCATTTTATTTTTTCCTTTTCATTTTTATTTTTATTTTTTGATTAAAAATAATAGTAAGGTTGGCGGTCCTTCACGTAGGAATGGTCGCCGTCTTACCCTTGGGATTATTGACGCAGTCCAAAGGAACCAGAATGGATCGGGTCTGGCGGCGCTGGCCGATCATTGGCCGGCCGCTAGAGGTCTGGAGGTTTATGCAGTGGGGCCCTTTTTCTCAGTACGGTATTGACCTCGTATTAACCGTTCCCTCCAAACTTGCACTGTATCATTCATAACTTTTCCTGGTACTACTACATGAACTAAACCAACTGCTTGCTTGCTGCCTGGCTATCGTCACACTTGTCCACTTCTTTGGGGAGACAGCGGAAAAATCTTTCTACATGAACCGGGTTAAATTCAAGGCACATATGAATTTTAAGATTTGATCCAACGTGGTGCTCCAAAGTTTCACCTGCCTCTGCAGCCACAGCGTGTCAATTCCTTGCCCATACTATTATAAGTTGGTACCTCTGAGTGAACTGAGGATAGCGCTTTCCATACTGTGTAACCATACGTCATAACCAATACGTGGATGAACCCTGCGGCCGTTTGTATGTAAGGTATTTTACATGATACGGAGGAACAGGTTGAACGGATAACGGAAGTAACCAGCCCAAGCGGACGTGCTGATTGCCTGAATCGGCATCGGAGACTGCTTGACTCGGACCTCGGAGGTGCCAACTTCCTTTTGTGCTTTGCGTGCTTTGGGGAAATTTCCTTATTGAGATATATTTCCTTTTTATTTCCCTCATGTTGGGAGGGGCCCCCAAAACGATTTAAAAACCTCAATGGCCCACCTCAGGCCGTATATCCGATCGGGACTCTGGACAGGTACCTCCCATGTCTACACTCTACGGGGGTTTCCCTTCATGTATGCCTTGGCTAGTGAGGCCCTACTTTTGGACTACTATAAGTCTACCTAGGGTGTGGAAAAGATCTTTGGAGGAAGTAAAAGAGGGGGTGGGAATACGTGGACAATTAATCATGAGGGAGAACTTAGATAGTAGATAGCTATAGTTACGTCGCGGCCGAGGTGGTTTTACCTGCGCCAGCGTGTGTGATGTGTGAGACTCACTTGAAGCAAGCTGTACCTTTTCCGATGTTCAGGTACATCCATAGCTTTAGTACAGAATTGCGGTAATTCTGCGATTTGATGCAAACCAGCTTGAGGGAATGACAGCCCAAGTCTGCATAGCCCGGCATTACGGCACAAGAATATCCACCTTGAGTATATTTCCATAACCAAATATTTTTGATTTATTTTATTTTATTTTATTTTATTTTTTTTTCTTTCGAAGCTGACCCAACTCGGCAAACTCATGCCGAACGGGTAGCTTTCGAAACCATGAATGTAAGGTGTATGGACCATCGGGTGGTGGCTCCATAATGACTCCTATGAACATTACCTGACACTGACAGGGTCAATAACCCCATCTCGTCGGAGTCTCTCTCTCCCCTTCGACTCCATTCACAGTGCATCGTTAAAATCCCGATTCGGCGATCAAACACGGATTCCTTCCCCGTCCGATATCTTCGATCGCTGCTATTCTCCTAGTTCCCTCCATAGTCGTACAAGACCTGTTGATCACCAGTCTTGGCGATTGGCGCTCTCCTTCGAAAGCTTAACGGCAGACCGGATTGATTCCAATCCTTCTTTGCCACACTGTCTGCCGCCAGGTGGATGGAGCAGGGAAGACCGAATCCAGCGTTGATCCAATCATCGGTTCCGATTATTGTTCGTGATCAGCTTTAGTTTGGGATGATTCAATAGCCCGGTCAATCATTGTTCTTCCAATTTTACTTTCCTGCCTTGAAGCAGCAGCAGCAGCAGCTCCTCTCCACCACGAGGTGCCGTTGGAGCTATCCGCACATGACAGTCAATGACGTTGATCATCCCTCCAATGGACCATGCCACTTGCACGGTCGCGGGTCTTGATTCGATCGTGCCCCTGCCATTCCCCTCCAGCTTAGCCTGTTGTGACAACAGGACATGATTTAATTAAGCCCAACAGGTTACTGCTATCGAAGCCAGTTCGCGTTGCCGGTGTACGGTGCCCGTGTCCGGAGCTGGTTTGACCGGCACTTACCACTGGCTCAGCTCCGGGATTGACTTCATACTTGCACCACTGCCTCGGGTGCTATAGAGTGGCAGATAAGGTTTCTGATCCTGCGATCAATGACCGCTGGACTATTATCTTCCATGTTGATCCATGCCCGTTTTCTACAATGTACCAATAGGTGCCCCATCGAAAGTGCCGAGTGTCGCTTAATTCCCGAAGCGGCTATACTACTCGGGATTGAACCTTGCACCTGAAGCACGATCGAGGCTGGTTCTTGCTTTCAGGGGTTCGACGATTGCAGAATATGCTGCCCATAGCCAAACATTGGAAATCGATTACAGATCGCTGATACATGCTACTCTCTCGGGTCTAGACCATGCGATAGTGTCAAGCCCGCCAGCCATGATAGCGTCATCCCGCAGTGCTCTACCAATCTTGACCCCACCACTACCGCTGCTGACATGGATGCACTCGGTTTTCCACTTCCGTCGGGATGTGGCAGGGAGACCATGTTTGCCGTGAGAGGTTGCTGATAAGATATAGCTATGCATTGTCTATCCCTTGTCGCCCGGGTTGCAAGTTAGTGTCCTGCACCGGATGAGCAAGCTCGCTGGTGACCTCATTGTTAATTAATTCATGCTCTGCTCCCGTGACACCCATCGGATTCTACTAGCAGTCTCGTGTTTTCTCGAAACATGCCGATCTATCCGTCTATGCAAACTACACGTCAAGGAAGTAGATGATGGAATTTGGCATTCGTGGATGCATCAACAGGTTAACGGTCGAGATTGAAGTCAGCTGAATAAGTAGTATACAAAAGGGGGTATAATGTTGAAATGTTAATACAAAGAAGGATGGACGACCGCGATAGGCAGATCTGCAGCCTAACAACAACTCATGCGCTTCCATATGCTCGCCTTTGCAGGCTTGGATGGCTTGTTCTGCCCCGATCCCGATGCCTCTGGTTGAAGATGGCCCTTCTCGCCTGGATCCTGACGTGCACGTTTACCTCCAAAGAGCCCACGAAGACCACTCTGTCGTTTCTGTGTGCGCTTCTGCGATTCTCCCTTGCCTTCCTTGCTAACAACCGTGTCAGCAGGGGTTTTTGCAGCCGTCGAAGGCTCGCCCCTTTGAGCGGTTTGACTGGTCGGAGGACCCTTCTGGTAGTGTAGTCGACGGGCCTCGACGACCCGACGGACAAGGACTGCGAGAGTGTCAGCTTCTGGCAAGCGTATATACCTGGCTCGATTGTGGTGAGAGGCTTACGGGCAAAGGTTTCCTCGATGTTGACCATCTCCCTGGCGCTGGTCTCCATGAAACCGCAACCGTGTTTTCGGGCATACTCCAGGCCTTCCCGGGAACTAATGACTCTGTTGTCTTTGAGATCGCACTTGTTCCCCGCGACGATCTTGACCGGGGGTGGCATGCCCACATCGAGGCCCTCTGCACTGGCCCCCAACTCCTTGCGCAACCGATCATTGTCCTCAAGGCGTTGTTCGGTTTCGATCTCAATCATGTCCATGAAGTAGTCCAAAGCGCCTAAGCTCGATTTGTTGGTGATGTCGTACACCAGAAGAAAGGCGTCGGATCTCAGGTTGGAAGCCGCCCATAAGCCGCGATACTCTTCCTGGCCGGCCGTGTCGGTGATGGATAGGAAGTATGGCACGCCATCGACCACGCGCGTAACCGAGTATGAATCCTCTGCACGGTTCAGCCAGATCGCCCGATGTCAGTAATTGTGAAACTCGATATCGCTCAGAGCAAGACCAGCAAGGAGGGTATACCGATTGTAGGGTCGTATCTATCCCGTTGTTCTGGATTAGCATGACGGACGCTTCTCGTCGACGTTTGATGATCGGATTCTAGCTGTAAGACTTACTCATGAATCCACTGACTCCGCACCAGGCGCAAGGTGATGGATGATTTTCCTAGCGGCCATCAGCGATAAGGTTCTTTCCCCCTTGTAGCCCCGCAGTCCCTGCGCCAGGATGACGAAAAGAACCATGGGGGGGTTCAATAGATGGGGTTGCACAGCATACCGCATCCACCATCGCCGCAGATGGTGATAGAGATCTTGTCGGTGGCGTCGGCCATGGTGAGGGAGTGCGGGTCGATAGATAGGTGTCGGGGATGCGCACGCGACGGCGGGTCCAGTAGTAACAAACAGAGAGAGACAAGGGTCAATGGTTGTGTAACGAGCGAATTTTGACCCTGAAGCTTGTCGGCTAACCGGATTCTCCTACCACCAACAGGTGGGTGTCGAAGTGTATCCCTTCGCAAGAAATGGTTTTTGAGTCCCGTCAAGTAGATGGAGATGCGACTGGACCCGAGAGGGGCATTACAGGGGGCAGTGTGAGGCGAGCTGTGTTGGTGTGGCCTGGCGGAACGGACAAGACACCGAGGTAGTTTGGGGATGAAAGTGAAAGAACCAGGGTATAAGAATGTGGACGAAGTTTATCTGGCAGAAGTTGCGACTCGAGTTTTTCAGGCACTGACTCGGAGTAAGGGGGAAAGAGAAGAATGGGAGAAAGGATTCCCAACGTGGGCAAATCTCAGACGCCGACGGAGCGAAGCGCCGCCCCTTTGGGGGTCCATTTCGGTGATTGCGGATGGCCGATCACTGGGTGGTGATGTTGATGATGATAAATGATCGATTGATAAGAGAGAGAGAGAGTAGGATAGATAAAGATATCTAGTGTGGATCAGGAGAATACAATTGATCGGGGGGGAATTAATCGTTGATGTCAAAAAAAAAACATTCAAGTGGATTTGACAGTACCATGGAGAAAATGATGAAGAGAGGGGGTCACCAGTACCCCGACATGCTGCAGACGCGGGCTGGAGCGTGCGGTACCTGGTACCTGTTCTAGACACATATTAAGTTAGGAAATAAATATGGGGAGTATGTTAGTGATTAAGTAGTAGTGGTATTATCAAATGCTTTATTTATAACTTTTGACAAACAAAGATCAATTCCTAATTACTTTCTTTCTACACTACTCCGTAGATACTTTTGTTTGCACAAATATCCACCACCAGAATCTCCCCCCGAAGACTGACTGGTCCATCTGATGCCTCCATTGTTCTTTTTTATCAATTCCCTTCCTCTCAACTCTTTTAATTAACATCCTTTCGATCCATCACACCGACCAGCTTGACACATCATCCCGGAATCTTCTGGCCTCCCGGGGTCAATTGGCCCGCCCCGCCACTCGCCCGGCTGGTTTGTCCCTGCGATCCAATCGTTCATCTCTCTTCTCTTTCTTCCTTTCCACTTGGTGTGGATAGTAAGTAGTACTACTTTAGTACTTTAGTCCTGCTCCTAACCACAAGTACTTACTGCTGCTACTACTACTGCACTGCGGCGAATACAATGAATGCCCCCATGTCTCGCAACTGACATCCACCACCATTCTCTAACTATTTCCATTTCCTCGATTAATTCTCCGATTCCTGGGACACAGGAAAAAGCAGTACTTCCTTATATATTGAGGGAACCGCCATATTATTGATTGATTTGGTGATAATTAAAGTCCCGGCCGACCAGTGAATTGCTAGTCGTTTCCACTCTTTTTCGTCCGTCTCTTTTCAGCTGCTCACGCTTCATTGCTTTCCTTCCCCTCTTTTATTTTATTTTTTCTTTTCTCCCTATCTCAGCGTTGGATTCATTCAGTTCTGTCCACGTCTGTCCACTTTATCTTTCATCGATCTCCGCTGCTTTTCCCTGAATTATTATTATTATTATTTTCCTACTGTTCCGATAGGCAGGGAACTGAGGGAGAATCTGATTCGGACTACTTACTACTACTACTACTACTACTACTACTACTCTTCCTCCCACCCCCTGGTGTTTGTGTGACTGTCTAAGGTTTAGTTGTTATTCCCGAACTTGCTTCACATCAGCAGCCCATCTCGATGCGTCTTCCTCATTGGTCTCTTGCCGCTTCTCGATTCGATCGGACGTGAAGCTGTTCCAGGATTGTTTGTTGCGGGCCATGGAAGGCTTCGACGATGCCTTCTATCAGGCACACTATTCCATCCCGGATCCCCAACTGGGCCCCGCCGCATCCTCTTCTTACTCCAATGCTGCCCCCCATCCGGCTTCTTTGATGTCTTACAATTCCACTCCCGGCCATTTCCCTCCCGGTTCCTTTGCCTATCCCGCCCAGCCCTCCGATCTGCTGGCTGCTGGCCTGCCCGCGGCTTTTGCATCGCATCCCGATAACTCTTTCTTTCAATCTCCGGTTCCTCATGCTCATCATCATGCTCATGCTTCTTCCCACACGCCCAGTTTCCCGGGGCATGTTCCCCACGCCATGCATCCCTACCATCCCCTGTCGGCCGCCGCGCAGTCCATGCCAATGAGCTTGGACCAAGGAACTACCTTTCCTTACGATCCGGCCGTCTTTGGCGCTTCCATTGGACCGCTAGATCCCAGTCTAGAGCAGCATTCAGCGCCGCAGCAGCAGCATCCTCACTTACCTTCCCAGACCGTCCATCTGGATCCTGGCGCAGCGTACGCGGTCGCTCAGATCCAGGAGTCCGCGACAAATACCTACTGGAATCAACAGACGACTCAAGATGTCACCGCCCAGGCACAGGCTGCAGGCCCGGTCCGGGGATCAGCGGGGGACTTCTCCCGCGCAAGAGGGCCGTCCCAGGATCATCATCAACCGCTACCTCAAAGTCAGCCCTCGGACTTTCAGTCCTATACCCAACCGGCCAATCCAGCCGTTCCTCATCGCTTCATCCAGCCGAAGAGGTCATCCCCAGTGAAGGGTGGGTTCTCCTCCAATCCAAGTCGAACCTGACCGGAAAAGCTGATGCGGGTCTTCACATCCTTAAAGCCTCTTTTCCACCCGAAGCCAAAGTGGAAGCTGGAAGCGACTCTCCATATGCTAGTATCTACTCGTCAAGTGGCTTCGATATCATGGGGGTTTTGGTAGGTTGAATCTGGTCGACAGCTTCCGCAGTAGCGTTCGCGTCTGGAAGACAATGCATGTGACTGACCTCTCCACTAGGCCCAAGTGGTGTCCCGACCGAACCCTAAGATCAATATCGGGGCAGTTGACTTGTCGTGCGCATTTGTCCTCTGTGATATCACGTTGGAGGACCATCCAATCGTCTACGTCTCGGAGGCATTCGAGCGGCTCACAGGCTACACCAACCAGGAGATTGTCGGGCAGAACTGTCGGTTCCTCCAAGGGCCGGACGGGGTCGTTCAGCGGGGCATGCAGCGCAAGTTCGTCGACGAGAACACGGCCTATCGCCTGCGCTCGACGATAGAGGAGCGGACGGAGATCCAGGCAAGCATCATCAACTACCGCAAGGGCGGCCAGCCCTTTGTGAATCTCATCACGATGCTTCCGATCCGATGGGGCGGCAGCGACTACCGGTTCTACGTTGGGTTTCAGGTGGATCTGGTCGAGACGCCCGATGCAGTGACGCGACGCAATCCGAGTATGTCCTGTATGCGTGTGTTTTGGCGCCGCTAAGCTAATCGTACTGTTTGCAGATGGAACCTACATGATCAACTACCAGCGCAGTCAGTTACCGAGCTATGTGGTCCCGCCTGAAGTTTACCGCTCCAACCCAGATCTAGCGACTTTCTTTACCCCTGATCAGGTGTCTACAGTGTTGGAGAGCTTGCGCGGCACCGGCCCGTCGTACCGGCATTACCTGGACCGAGTGCTGGTGGAGAACATGGACGACATCATCCACGTTCTATCCTTTGAGGGGGAGTTTCTCTATCTGTCACCCTCGTGCCGGAAGGTGCTGGAGTATGAGCCAGCGGAATTGGTCGGAAAGGGCCTATCAGCAGTGTGCCACCCCAGCGATATTGGTTCGGTCATTCGCGATCTCCGAGCGCGCATCACCACCGAGCCGGTCAGCGTGGTGTATCGCATCCGGAAGAAGTACAGCGGGTATATCTGGTTTGAGAGCCATGGGTCATGGCATATTACCGATCGGGGGCGACAGTTCATGGTGCTTGGAGGGCGAGCGCGTGCGGTGTACAATCTTGACCAGGTTGCTACGATTGGCCGGGGCGGGTTGGCGGAGAATGACATTTGGGCCAAGCTTTCGATGTCTGGGATTGTCCTTTTCATCTCTTCAAAAGCTCGGCCGGTTCTAGGTCGTGTGGCGGACGATGTCATTGGAAAGAGCATTCAAGATCTCACGGGAGCAGATACCCGGGCCCAGGTCATGGAGGCGCTGGACACGGCACGTTCGGGACAACAGGTCTCATTTCTCCACAAGGTCCGCCACAAGAAGGGGCATATGCTGCCCGTGCAGACGACGTTAATACCGGGAGACAGCAAAGAAGGGGAGCGACCTTCTTTCCTGGTCGCTCAGTTACGTTTCCACCGGCCTCTGCCGAACGGCAGCCCGGACGACACAAGCTCCAGCGCCACGGACACAGGGGGAGACGCTGTTGGACAGACAGGGTCAAGCAGCCGGTTACCCTCCGGTAATCAGGAATTGATCCCACTACGCGAGCGCAGCCTCTTCTCCGAGCTAGCACCGACCAGGGGGTCCAGTTGGCAATTCGAGCTACGAGAACTGGAAAAGCAGAACCGCACATTATCGGACGAGGTACAACGACTCCTCACACGACGGAAAAAGCGCAAGCGCAAACAGAGCACAATCATAGTGGAGAAGAGCTGCGCGATGTGTCGAACGAAGAGCACGCCAGAATGGCGACGCGGACCCAGCGGCAATCGCGACCTCTGCAACAGTTGTGGCTTACGATGGGCAAAGCAGGTCCGCAATGCTGCACAGGGACAGACTACGGCAGCCCGAGGGAAACGGGCGTGATGATACCTATGTTATATTACCCCTTTTTTCATTCTATCTCTTTGGGTGGCTTTCTACGTTTTAGTGTGTGGCTGTCTGACTTGAAATGTGATTTGAGTATGTTGAGCATTTTCTCTATATATGATGCAATGATACCTTGTGGGACTTGCTGGATTTGGGGGGGGAGGGATGAGAATGGCGTGACGAGTCACGATCAACCGATGGGTGGATGGATGGCCTCGGGGAGGAATCTGTGGACTTAATCGGAGGTGACCTGTACAGTGTATATTAGCTCTTTTATATGCTATGCATATTATCTAGGATATCAGTAAGTACTGACCGGGGTTTATCGGTGATATGCCGGCAAGCCCTGTTAGCCCTGTGGCAAAGATGACGAGTCAAAAATGATCGATACTGTCTTGATTGACTAATATACATACATATATGCAAGCAGATATATCCACATCCACCAACCCCATCTATCCATATGATACACATAGCAGTGAGCAGTATACAGAGTAGTAGTAGTAGGTAGTATACAGTGTATACTCGTACTAATTCCCAGCAATCCACCTCTCCAACCACCTCCTCTCCTCCCTCTCGGCCTCCCAACCCTCCCTCACTCCCCCAACACCAACCCCCACCCCTCCCCTCTCCTCCACCGCAATGCGCACCTCCTCCGCCTCCATACCAGCCACGCCCCCACCCCTCCGAATCAACTCATCATCACAGGCCAAATACTCCGCATACCGTCTCAACCTCCCCCGATACACCACCCCGACCAACCACCCGGGTCTCTCATACGACCTCGCCAACCCCAACACCGCACAAGCCCGCATCACCTCCCCCGGCCCCGCGTCCTCAATCCAACTCCTATCCACCATCCGCTTCAACACCCCCATCTCCTCCACAGACCCAACCTCCGGCGGCGTCACCGACCCCGTCCCAACAACCAACGCCTCCCGCTTCGCCCGCGCCCTCTTCTCCCTCTCTTTCTCCAGCTGTCGCGGAATCCGACACGTCAGGGGCGTGATAGCATTCCCCAGAGCAAGCACAGCCAGGGGCGTGAGTTCTCCGCAGATAATCAGGATGAGCGAGAAGGGGATCATGCGGCGGATGTCGTGCGCGGAGCGGCGGAGGAGTTGAAAGTGTGAGCGGTGGAGGTCGTTCGTTTGTAAGGTCTTGTAGAATGGAGTACTGGTGGCATTCTGGGTAGCTGGTGGTGGTATCGAGCTCGGGATATAGGGTGATAGATTCAAGGTCCGTCGGAGGGGGGTCGCGGCGCGGTAGTTGTGGTAGACGTTTTTCAGGCCCGTTTTGTAGAAGGTGAGGTATGCGCGGCCGATGGTGATGTAGCGTTTTAGTTTGGAGGATGGGGGGAGAGAGGTGTTTGGGGAGGGGGTGGGTGGGAGGGCGAGTGTGGCGGGTCGGGTGCTCGGGGGTGGGTTTAGGGTGGTGAGGATTGTTGTGGAGGTTGATGTTGATGGTGTAGTTGGGGTGGTGGTGGTGGGTTGTGCGGCGGATGGAGGGCGTGTGTGGGATTTGGTGTTGGTGTTGGATTTGGAGTGTGAGGCGTAGGAGCGTGTTGAGAGGAGGGTGTAGTTGTGGTGGATGAGGCGAGATGCGATGGTCGTGGTGAGTTGGGGATGCGGGCAATTGAGGAGAGCCCGTGGGGGGTGCAGCGCGGATGGCATTGCGCTGTTAAATTTGATTGGATTTAATGGTCCAATTGATGGGTGGTATTTTGTGTAGAGTAGAGAGAGTGTATGGTGTCAAGAGGAAGAATTGGAGATGAAATGAAGATCCGACGAGATTCCGGGGAGATCTTGGTGTGAGTGCCTCAGGCAGAAATGAACTGCCTCGGCTCCCCGCGGGGACCGATGTTAGTATATCTTGCTAGTTTTATATAATCGAGCTGAATGGATAAATGTCCTATGAAATGTGAAATTGACAGTAGAGTGGTATCTACTGTCATTGTTGGTAAGTAGTAGATGTTGTGTCAAGTCCGATGCCGGACAGTGACTTCTCAGAGTGATCACTAGCAACACTGGGAGTTCAACAATTATGTAACTTTATATATTATCATGTAATCTAGTAGTAGTATAAATGTAACTAGCCCAATATTATACTACATATACAATCAAGATAGTGACTCACAATCACAGTTCAGTTGACAATTACAATACTACTAAGTAGTCCATGACTCACCACCTCACTAGCAAGCAATGCTAGTACCCTAACTAGTAGTCTAGATTACTACTATATAATAACATACTACTCCCACACGATCTTCACCACCACCACAACTCTTTTATAAATCACAACAACAACAATGTCCCAACTAATATTCACCCACCCCACCGCCCTCCTCCTAATCGACAACCAAAACGGCTTCACCCACCCAACCCACTGGGGCCCAGCCCGCTCTAATCCCAACTACGAAGCCAACATCCAATCCCTCCTCACCACCTTTCGCAACACCCTCACCACCCCATCATCTCCACCATCACCTCAAAAAAGACAACATCACCACGAAATAATCCACATCTTCCACTCCTCCACAACGTCCACTTCCCCCCTACACCCAACCTACACCACTCCCACAGGAGAGCCAGGCATCGACCCCCTCCCGATCTGCAACCCACTTCCCACCGAGAAACAGATCTGGAAACATGTCAATTCCTCATTCATTGGCACCGAACTGGAAGGATATCTCCGCGAGAAGGGGATACGGCAGTTGATTGTGGCCGGGTTGACGACAGATCATTGTGTGTCGACGACGGTGCGGATGGCGGCGAATTTGGGGGTGGTGGATAGGGTTAAATCATCAGAGAAGGAGGGAGGGGAGGAGGAGGTGGTGGTGGGTAAAGGACGGATTATTCTTGTTAGTGATGCCACTGCTACATTTGCCAAGGGGGGATGGGATGCCGAGACGGTGCATCAGGTGTCGGTTGCGAGTTTGGATGGGGAGTTTGCGGAGGTGAGAGGGGTGAGGGAGGTGGTGAGAGCGTTGGAGGAGTATTCTGCTTCGAGATAGTAGTAGTAGAGTAGATCTTATTATATATATAGAGGGTGTGGATTATGATTTTATCATAAGCCACTGATTAATTGACAGCTTACATTACAGGGTCACATCCACCGCAACCATACCCTCTGAAATGAATCCCGTCACGAACAATCTCGCCTTCTTCTGCTGCTGCTGCTGCTGCTCATCTGGCAACGGAACCAGCACCGCCGCGCTGGCACTCCGGATGCGTGATCCATCATCCTCGAAAAGCAGCCGGGTCTCCCATTCCGCGGGCGAAGTACCAGCCTTGCGCCGCGTATACCACACCATCGCGCCGTCCTTGCCTTTAGGATCAGTGCGCGTCTTGTCCAGGTCCACGCCGCGAAGTAGTCCAGCCTGGACATATCCGCTGGCATCGTCTGTGGCCGTTGCGTACGGGTCCTGGTAGTAAGTGGGATTGTCAATGGTGCTGTCAAAGGCGAACTCATCCACAACCGACAGCGTGTGGTCATCCTGCGGCCGCATACGCCACATGTAGCCGCCCCCGGCGCTGGTGAGAAGCACTTCCTCGCGCGACGAGCCATGTCCGAGACCGTTGGGGTTCCAGATGTGCTCGAAGGCCACGCTTGCCTTGCGTTCCGTGTCAGCCGGGACCGCGGCGAGACTGTCGACTTGGACGTGGATGACAGTGGACCATTTGGCGGCGGGGAGGATGTTCTCGACCGTGCGGAGAGCCCCGTCGCGGTAGCGGTGGTCGTTCGTGACGTAAAATGAATAAGGACTTTCGGCGTAGATGTCGTTGGGGGTGGCTACGAGCGGATGACGGATTGAGCGGACATGCCGGACGGTGCCGGAGTGCAGGACATGGTGGAAGAGCTCGACCTGCGAGCGGGCCTTGGGGATGTCCTTGAGGCCGGGGTGATAGTCCGGGTTGGCTAGGTGGTTCACGGCGAAGATGTAGACGGCGTCTGCGCGCTCCGGATCCTCAGTAACGTCGATGCCGTGGGTGATGAAGGGGCCGGAAAAGTTCTCGAATGTGAGACGGGTCGATTTCAGTGTCTGTCAAGCTGGATGAGTTTCTGGTAGCTGAATAGGAGTTGCACAGGGACACCTACCTGGGGGTCAATCACATGAATAGACCCCGTCGTGTCTGCAGGGCCTTCAAAGTTGACCAAGGGTGGAAACCAGCGGAACCGGGACACAATCGAGTCCTCGCAGGCCGTAAAGAGCTGACCAGACGGATGGTGGTAATGCAGGTCCTCGCATTGGATGGTATCAGCAATTGGGTGGACAGGGTTACTCTGGGAGCTGCTTGTCTCGCTGGCTGAGCGGAATGCCCCCAGCACTTTAAGCTGGCGGGTCACTGGTCCATACAGCGAGGCGAACAGGACGGCGATAATCGCCAGGTTGATGTAGTTTTTCATCGTGATCAGCCTGTTGATGATTTGACATGTAGTGGGGGGGAGAAAAAGCAAAAAAGGACGAGGAAAAAGTAAACAAGGGAGGGGGGGAAAGTAGGGAGGAGAATGGAAAAAACTAAAGCGGGGGGCCGAGGTTGGATGAACCAACCGAGTAGATACTCTGTAGCATCATCCTCACCATCACATATTGGAAAATGCGGGGATTGACTTTAAACGAACCTGTCATTGGCGAACCAGCAGCTGGCCATCCTCCACTGTGGACCGACCAGCCAGTCCAGCAGAGACGCCAGTGAAGATCGTCGCGGTATTCATCCATGGGTCAGGGTCGGAGTTACGGTCCAAGCTCCTAGTACGAGGTGGAAGGAAGTGAGTGAAGTGAAGTAGAGAAATGAGTGCATACATTCAAGCCTAATGCCGAGCTTACAGCCAATTCATCCTTCCCAGGGTTTTCCTTCGCCCACACGCAAATCAAGCTAATTTAGCAAGTATTAAGAAACACACGCAGATTATTTCATCCTGTCCGATTGAAAAAAGAACTCCTTTGTTTCCCCGTCCAAGAAATCCGTAACTCATGGCCGCCGTCTTCGCTTAGCGCTGAGACTTGGCCTCCAGATATTCCTGGTCACTGGCGTCCAAGATGTCGTACTCCTCGTCCGTCAGCATACCCGCATCTGTCTCGTCCTCGCCCAGTGTCAGACTCTCCATGTCATCAAACACATCTTGCTCCGAAGCATTCGTCACCGACGGGGCGCTGGGGGCCGTCGTGGCCGCCTCGTGTGTGCTGGTCTCCGGAGACTCCTTGGCCAGCTTGGGGAAGATCATCTGGCTTCCTGCAGGCTCCGACTGGGCCTCCGGCTGAGGCTCGACGGTCTTCTCCATCTCCGGTTCCGGTGCACTCACAGCGGGCGGCGGAACATCATCGCGCACGCGCACGTCACACCACAGCCGGTGACCAAAAGGCATGCCGCTGGGCAGCTTCAGCCGCCAGTACGAGATGGCACTGCCCTGGCGGCTCGGGGTCCTGAGTGTCACGGTAAAGTCCGCACTGTGACCTGGCTCAAGCGGCTCCGAGAGCTTGTTGCTCTCCATGGCAGCCGAAATGGCATCCATGCTCAATGGGTGGCTGGTATTTACGTTGAACATCGAATCGCCTCCGACGAACCGCACATCCGTGCCGGCAGGCCAGCTCAATGGGCCGGGGTTGAAGAGGGTCCAGGTCTGCTCAAAGGCGGTGTTGGGCGGCAGCGTGGTGTCATCCGGCACAGTGTCCCGGATGAAGAAGGCTTGATAGCCCGAGGCCGGGTCAGCTGATGTCGGCTGTTCGACCTGGGGTGGCTGCTGTGCAACGGGAGTCGGCTGTTCCACCGGGGCAGGCTCTTGGATAGGCTCTGCTTCCGGCTTGGGTGTTTCCTGGACCGGCTCGACCGGGACGCTGGCTTGGGTGGAAGTGGATTTCTGGGCACGGTCGCCCAGGGCGCAAGTGGCTCCACGGTCTTCGTGGACAGTGCTAACAGAGACGTTGTGCACAGGTGTCTTCAGCATGACCATGGGGTGAGTGCGGTTGTGAGTGTTGGTCGGGTGCACCTCACACTTGGCGCAGAAGTCCGTGTCGTGACACACAGAGCACTTGTAGCGAGTGCCTGTGATGAAGCTAGGGCATGGCCTGTTCCTGCACAGAGGGCCGTCGCAGTAGATGCCGTAATGCACCTCATAGCTTTGCAGGGGCTCGGCGATTGCGTCATAAATCGGCGCAAACCGATGACCCGGGTGGTTTTGGGCTGCCTCCTGGTGACACTCCGAGCAGTAGTCCCAATCTGGGCAGGTCAGGCACTTGTGCCGGACGCCAATAATACGCTAAGGTAACGGTTAGCATTGAGGCAGTCAAATAGAATAGTTCACAACCAACCTTTTCACATCCGTCGCAGATAGCTGCGTGGTGGTGGTGACGTCCAGGTTTGCAACGAGATTGCACCAGACTCTTCAGGCAGAACTGACGATCATGAAGCAGCTTGAAGGTGTGGGCGGGGTGATGGCCGTGTGTGTCTCTGAGGAGACAAGTGATGCAAATGTCATAGTCATCGCAGTCAGCGCAGGAAACCATCTTGGTTTCATCGAGTTCTGTTGGAGTTAGTAAATAGTGACAACCTTCTGTCGAGGAAAAGGACATACCCTTCAGGCAATCATTGCAGATGCGTTCCTGAGTGCTCTCGGGAAGTTCGGGAGCAGCAACAGCAGGGACTGGAGTAGTCTCAGACACCAGCTCTGGCACAGACTCTTCGAAGGTCTCTTCTTCTTCCTCTTCTGGTTCAGGCTCCTCACGAGCCTTGCGGGGCTGAACCGTTTCCGTGGTGCTGTTGGTGACCTGGCCGTCCTTGACAAGACGTTTAATCAACCAGTGTTCGTCATCCAGACAAGCCACACCGGCCTCGACACACTGGAGACACAAGTCGTAGTCGCCGTCGTCACAGATGCTGCAATGATAGTGCTCGTTCGGAATGGAGCGGCCGCAGTGGTTGCAGTCAATGCAGAAGACCCCATTGGGCGATGCGTGCGACACCACTGGCATGTCCAAGCTGTCCTGACCCAAGACGAAGTCACGGAACTGAGGCTCAGTCGTCTCAGGGGCCGACCACTGGGCGGACCGAGACTCAGCAGGGATGGTGCCGTTGGCGACCTCGGGCAGAGCCGAGGCAGATAGGGACGCACTAGCAGGAACACTTTCAACTTGAGACTCAGGGAGAGGAGCACCCAAGACAGTCTCGAGGTAACTGTACCTTGACGCATTCTGTTGTTCGGGGAGGTCTGCAGCCAGCTGCGACTGGGAGGCGGGCTCCTCAGCCGTTGTGGCCTTGATCCGCAGCTTCAGTTTAGCCTTGGCAGCGCGATAGAGCTGCTTGTAGACAGCGGGGTTCTCGCTATCTAGCTGAATATAGCAGCCGGCGCTGTCGGAATAACGTTCAAAGATGACGTTAACATCTTCGGGAACGCCAAGGAGCTGGCGGAGCTGTTACAGATAAGAGACGTCAGCATGAATTGCGAAATCGTTGCGATATTGCCATCCCGTATTATTTTCATCTCCTTGCACAGAAATGATTTGCATGTAACGCGGAATAAAAAAGAAATATTTCATCACACATATGGAGCAAGGAGGTGAACACGTGAGCACACTCAGTTGCATTGAGGAAATAAATGATGGGGGGTGGCTACTATGATTTTTGATGGGGGGGCCCAAAGGACCCGTAGCTCCGATCGGAGCTTGAGTGGGGACGAACATACATTCTGGGGAAGCGTGCGAGCTCCGAGCTCTCGCAGAGGAAGCTTGAAGCGTCGAGTATTTTCATTGTAGAGCACTTTGACGGTGATGAGAGAACTGGGGCCCACGGGAGCCGTTGCGGGTGCAGGAGAAGCCATGGTGTCCAGAAGGATGATTGCTTCTTCCTGTTGCTCTGGCTTAAATTTCCCTCTGGCGTGATTTAAGCAGGGATTCCGAGAGATAAGCAAAAAAGGACGCTATTTCGGGAGCGGTAAGCTAGGCGATGGATGGTAGGAAGTACGTCAAGCCAGTGATAGATAACGGTGAGAGTGGTGTTTGTCCCCGTTGGAAGGTTAACGAGGAAACCCGAGTGGAAAGGATGGGGTGAGATGGGGTGTAGTTTTTAAACTAGTAGACTAAATAGAAGGAAGGGAGGGGGGAATGGTGGGATAATAATGTAGATGAGGGGGGGGGTGTGGGAGGATGGCAAGGTAAATGGTAAGAAGAAGGAATAAGTGAAAAGGGAAAAAAAAGAGGAGACGGAAGATCGGGAGAGGAGAATTATTGAGGATGGATGGATGATGAGGAGAGAGGGGGGGAAGAGATGAGGAGAGAGCGAACGAGTTCTACCCAGAGGTAATTAAAGAGGGAGAGAGAGAGAGGGAGAGAGAGGGAGAGGGAGAGGCTGCCTGGAGGTCAGCTGCTGCTTCACTGCTGCATCCGGCCGAGGCGGTGAAGGTCCGCGGCCATTGGCGGATGCTAACAGCTTTGGTAACTTGCTCCGGACTAGCAGTTAGTTCGTTAGCAGTAAAAGCAGTTCAAACTACCGGAGTACTTTTCATAGTTAGTTAACTGCGTTTAGTTACTTGCCCGGTACCTTGTCCGGCCCGTCGGTCGCGATGCTTCTTCCCCGTACTCTCATGTAGATGCAACTCTTAGTCTTAGTCCTCCTTCTCTTGCATCCTCGGTGGAGTCTTCCTGCTGCAGAATGAGGCATTGCTCTGTTGGCTACGTAGGTGCCTAAACCCTTCCCTTCCTTCCCATCCTTCCTTTTCCCTTCCCACCTCGTCACCAACCCTCCTAAAGCACAGGCGCCATGATTTCATCACGACATGGATGTTCCCCTCATGCCACCGACCAACAATCCTTTCCCCCACAGCCTCAGATGCTGCTTGCTGATCAGGGTGCTTACGCCTGGGCCGTTAATCCATCCATCCATTCACACCTTCCCTTCCCCCCAAGATTTACTTCTGCTATTTTTCCCTACGAGATGATCGGCTATTACGGCTTCTTTTCCAGGCCTCCCTACTTTTTTTGTAGCCCGAGGGAATTGACGCTCCTTGACGTGCTGCCTGACGTCACGTCACACCTTCGAAACCGTCCAGGCCCATCCCCGGCCCCTTCGCTTCCCAACCCGAGGTCTGGTCTAGTCTATCTATCTACTTTTTTGGTTTGACCGGTACGGACAACACAGCTCTTCAACTGCAAACTATTTTTGGGATCGTATTTTTTATTGCTTTTGTAGACAAGAGGACGCCACCCCACAACTCGGCCTCCTCATCCGTGTCAATCAACTAATCTCAAAACGAGCGCAGTGAAACACACGCACACGCACACACATACACACACGCAGGGCTCATCGCAGACAGGGGGGAAGCGGGGAGGAGGAAGAGGAGGCACACCGCATTACGTTCATGGAAACCAGGATGCAAAACAAGCGTGGTCAGAGACATCATACGGGTATTCGCATGGACAGCCCACCGGAAGAGCGACCCTGGCGCCGCCGACAGGGTGCGTAGGAACATCACCGCACCCTTGGTCCCGGTTCTTTCCCCTCCCGACTCTGAGCCCACTGCCTTTCAACGTCATGAGTATATCGAAGAAGATGGTATCCGTACATCGCGGAAGACTTCGGCAGGCATAAGCTAAACGGCACAGCAGGGAAGCGACGGCAGCCAAGCAAACTAAGGAAAAAGAAAGCATGAAAAAGCGGAAACACAAGAAACAAGAAAAAGGAATCATGTAACGGAAAACGTAGGCAGAAAAGAAAAAAAAAATGGTTGATGAGAAGAAGCAGGGGTAAAAATAGAACAGCACAGCAAGACGATCGCTAGTAATGCATGGAATCCTTATCTAACCACAATCAGAGACGGAACTAGGAGAGCACGATGCTCCGGCCACACTAGACCTCAACAAGAAAGGAAAGGCACAGGCTATGAGGCAATGGGAGGTCGTCATATTGGGATCAACAACAAATTTGCCGCTTTTCCATGAGGCAAACAAGAAAAAGAAAAGAAAAAAGTCAATGATCAAGGTAAACACGAAGCGAAGGCGGATAATTGAAGGACAACAATAATGAGTATGGAACTGAAACAAAGGCGGATTAAAGGGGAAAGATAAGGCGTAGACCAAGGCGGAAGGGGGAAAAGTAAACATAGCGTCAAAAAAATGAACACAGAAAGAAATTGAATTTTTGAAACCGAACATAAAGGCAGGGAGAAGACATTCCTTGAGGCCGGGCATCACCCACAAGCCTCGATTCATTGAGAGCCGTAGTAAACACTGCCTTGAGATTGGGGATAGTAGTACGTTGTACCAGGGGGCGTCATCATGCCGCCCATGCCCATGACACCGCCGGCCCCGGGCGCATTCGGCATTCCATAGGAGGAGTTTGGATACATTTGGTTAGCATCGTAGAAATACACCGTACCACCTGCTTCGTGTGCGACCGTGCCCGGTTGAGCCGGTTGCTCGCCCGACGTGTGCGCACCGGGCACCATATACGGCACCTGTTGCCCCGGAGGGAAGGGAGGCACAGAGGTGCCGGGCCCTACTGCGGCATTGTACGGGGGGAATTCGGTCCCGGTAACAGAATAGTAAACGGCGCCAGGTGGGTAAGAACTGGGATAGAATGCTTGTGGCTGTTGAAAACCATATGGCTGGAAGGGTTGGGCATGGATTGCACGCTCGGGTATATGGGATAAGGGTGTCACCGACGAGTGAGCCGATGCAGCATAGCCGGGCGCATCTGAGCCATAGACGGGCCCGTTTCCAGGCATCGGGACCTGATGATGGAATGGCTGCTCCTGCTGCGGCTGAGGAGGGTTGTATGGAAAGCTTGCTGGCGTCTCAATGTCGGCAACAGAGACGGCCTTCTGGGGACGAGGTTGGTGCATCGGTATGGGCGCCGGACGGCTCTCCCGGAACACTGGAGGTTGAGGCTGTGGTTGTAGAGGAGGAACTGCTGTAGGAGGGCCGGGTGGCGGGGGTGGTAGTCCGGCTGGTGGTCTTGGAGGTGGAGGTAAACGGACAACGGGCTTACCGTTGTCTGTGGCCACGATCGTCTGCCTGGAGAGAACCGAGGCTGCCGGCGAGTGGTATCCTTCTTGCGAGGGCGCCTTGCCGAAGGACGACCTCCTACTGATGCTAACGCTTGGAGTGTATGTGGAACCTGCATAGATACTAGGCCGTCGTCCTGGAAAGAATCCGCTTCGGCGCCCACGGAAGGCCTGTTGATTGGGCCGGAGCGCCCGCGGGATGAAGATGAAAGATCGCTCTGTCGCGGGGAAGATATAACGCGCAGGCTGCCCGGGAAGCGAGATTCGGACAGGTTTATCGCGGCGCAGAGGAGGACGGTGCTGTGGTAAACGGGTGTGTTGCTTCTTTGGAACATTAGGGTATGAGATGGGTTGAGCCATGCCCGGTAAGTAGACCACGACAGGCACATTCCCTATCATTGTAGTACTCGAGAATGATCTATTGGGCGGGGACGATCGAGGAGCTGTAGGAACTGGCTTGGGGGGATAAGTTGGGAGAGTCGCAGGCGCCGCAGGCACTTTCGAGACGGGTGCATCATCTCCAGCAACAGTATCATGCAGATCGTGCGTCCACTTGTTTTCGCTGGCATCTGATTTGACCTGGTTCCTGCAAGCAGTTAGCATGAGTGTTCTGTCTGCCTCAAAAGTGAAAGAGCTAGAAGTTAGGCTCAAGCGTACTTGCGCACATTGCCGTCCACGATGAGACCGTATGGTCTCGACTTGGACTTAGCAAATGATTTGTGACCGTTGGCTGCAGTATCGGTCGAGCGTTTGTCGTGAAGGAAGAAGCTTCCTCGGGTGGGCACGAATGCTGGGTTTTCCTCCTTTTCCTTTGTATACTTCTCATTATCACGACGCCTCCTGTCCGTCAGGCTGTCTTGTTTTGGCTCTGCCGGAGGCGCCGACGGAGTCCTCCCAGTTTGCTGGCCAAGCTCTCCCTTCAGGTCGTCAAAGTGGATTTCGGCCGCCCCAGTTGTCTTGTCCGACAGTCTCATTCCGTTCATCATCGCTTCAGTATCAGACATGACCGTTCCCGTGTGGCGTTTCCCGGGCGAGGTTGAATGGCGGCGCCCGAGCTTCTGGCTTCCGGCAGGCATACGGCCGTTGAGCTGGGGAGGGTGAGTATTGCCCGCATCCCGGGTCACAGACGCCTCATCATCACTCTCATCGCTGCCCTCGCCATCGGCATCCTCCTCATCGGGATGACTGATAATGGATCCTTCGCTTAGGGAGTCGTCCTCCAGTTCTCCATCTAGTGAGCCCTCATCTTCGCCCTCTTCGTCCCTCCTTCGGCGGCGACTAGCACCGATGTTGTGTCGTCGTGGAGCCATGGTAAACGGAGGGAAAATAGAAAGCAAAAAATCACGGTAAAGGTTGGATTCGAGGTATGCTGGGGTGAATCGTGGTGGTGGAAAAGGGCGTCAAAGTGCACCGACCAGCAGCGGCGAGAGCGGCGGGTTGCAAGACAGAGAGGATGGGTAGAGAAGTAAGGTAGCTAGCTAGTAGGTCTAGATAGGAAGAAGCCCGCGAGCAACACGTTCCCGGAGAACCAAATAGACAAAGGTAGAAGAATAAAAGAAAACACGAAAGCTAGAGCAAGAGGGTGCACCTCAGGAGTGAGGGCAGGGAGTGTTGAACGGATGAACGAACTGGGGAGATTTGGTGGTTTTGAGCATGAGCCATGACATGCTCTTTCGATGTCAACCGCCTCAATCCGGTTAGCGCCCTCCCCAAACCACTTCAGGGATTCTAGAACTGCGGTTTATCTACTTTTAGTTGTTTAATGCCAGCTGATCGTCCATCAGAGCTACCCCCCTCCATTTTGCTTTTGAGAACTCCATATGACACTGGATTTTCTGCAAACATGGTTCCCCTCTTACATTATACTTTCCAACCAAACAGACTCCCAGTTCCCAGTCGAGGTCTAGGTATGTCGACATCCTGAGCATTACTACTATTGACGCCCGTTAACTCTGTCCGTCCACTCACATTGCCTGGTTCTGTTTACCCTGACTAAGCCCGCCTGGCAGCATCGGCCTTAGTGTATCTGTACCCAGTCTGGCGCAATACGAAGGGGCATGGTTCATGTACCAGTACACCAGAGAGTTCCACTGGCAGTACTAGTGCTACTAGCTGATCGATTTATGCTACGTCTCAGCCTTCCATGTGATACGCGGTGCCAGGACTTACAATGCGAACTGGAGGAAATGGCTAATCAGTCCATTGGGTACTATAATGCTTCATGGCTTACATACATTGTATACAAAAAGTCTCGGCTGGGTATCAAGGTACTGAGGACTTAAATCCTCAATGCTTCTATAGCGCCGTCCACGGCCGTCTTGATCCTCGACCGACGGGGCATGAAGTCCATGCAAGGATGGAACAACTCATGTCACAACTCACTATGACAACGATCTCACATCGACCAGATTACAGAGCCGGGCATTGCAAGGCTCCGTCTTTTCACCAGCAAGGAGATCTGGTTTGGTTCTTCATGGGCGATGGCTTCGTGTATTTTCTTCCGAAATGCGCACACGTTGTTCAAGGCGCGCGAACCATCCTTAATCAAAGGTGATCTTCTTTCCTTGACCTTCAACAATGGCTCCACTGAGCTTCTGGACAGTATCTTGATCGTATCTGGTATACTCCGGCTTTCCTTGCCTAGCCTTGCCCGGTCGCGACTGGCGAGGCTGCTCACCCGTCGAATCGTGCTCTGCAGGCCCAACCTCGCTGATGTCTGCGGTATCGTTCTTCTTGCCTTCGCCGTCCTTACCGAATCGCTTCTTATAGCGCGTCGTGGCATCTTCGGCAAATTCCATGCGCATCCGCCTACCGAGCAGGTTGTTCACCCACACTCTCTTCTGTCGCGGTTTCTTAGACTTTTTGCGGCTTTCGGCGTCGGACTCTTCTTCCTCTTCATCCTCCTCTTTGACCAGCACGTAGCCCTTCACCGCTGCTTCGGCTGCTGCAAGATCCTCAAACACTACCCAAGCATAACCCTTGCATTTGCCGGAGTCTTGGAATGTGGCCACATGTACGTTTGCGATAGTCCCGCATTGGGAAAAGTGCTCTTCGATAAGTTCCTTCGTAGCGTCGAAGCCGAGGTTGCCGACAAATATCCGCTTTGACGGGGGATTTCCAGATGCTGCACCCGAACTTGCGTTCTGACCCTCTCCTTTAGGCTTCTCTGGCCTTCCGGAGAAATTCTTTGCATCTTTGATGAGCACGCGACGTCCGGAGAGAAGCTGTTCACTGAGGCCCATTGCCTCCTGGGAGGCCTTCTGCGTGGAGAAATCGACGTAAGCAAAACCTTTGTTCTGGGCTTTTCCATGCTTATCACCAGACTTGGGCATGTGAATTCTCGTGATGGTCGTATCTGCAAAGGAGCAGTTGGTCGTAAAGAACTTGCGCACGTCATCTTTCGTCGCGAAAAATGGCAGGTTTCCGATCCAGACGCCATACTCGGACCGCTTCTGAGTGGCAGCGTTGTCATTGTCTGCAGGAGTCCCCTCTGTTTTCTTCTCCGTAGTGGTATCCGAGGGGCCTTCTGCGGCCTTCTTCTTCAGCTTTCGCAGAGCCTTCTTTGAGGGAGGTTCCGGTGCAGAAACATCGATCTCGATCTCGGAGACCTCTGGGAGCTTGCGCTTCTTGTGATTTTCCTCGCCTATGCCAGCCATGGTGTAGTGGGTGAAGTAATATGAAATAGAAAATATACTTCACAAAATAGGTGACCAAAACCAATGGGAGGGAAAAAGAACCTTCACTTGAAGAAGTCTCAGCGGCAATCACTGATAGCGGAGGGAAACTTTTTTTTACGGCAGGCAGAAACTCTCCGCCTCAACACCAGATCCTCCAGATCGGCGGACCGCTTAAACGTGACCGGCCCAAACACGGCCATCTCGAGCCTTATTCAGCCTTCGCTCCTGTCCGCCCCTTTCACCCGCCCACGACTCTGCAACTTGAGGCGCCATCCAGGTTTCTCGTTGTTTGCTTTGCTCATCTGTCATCATGTCGCATACCATTGATGATGCCCAATCCGTGACTGAAAGTCTACCGGATGCCCCCGGGGGCGCCCCTACCAAACAGTCGTACCGATCATTCAAGTGAGTGTGGTCCCCTGAATGCCTGGGGTGGCGCGGTGCTAATTCGACCGATCTACTATTTAGGAAGAAGTTCGCGAAGCTTAAGGTTAAGTTCGAGCTGCAGATGCGAGAGAGCGAGTCTCTCATCCGTGAAGGGTTGCGTATCGAGGATCTGTCCAAGAGGATTCAGGCACAGAATGAGTATGTTGCGCGCCTACATCTATAGCTTGTCGGTCGCTTACAGTTGATCAACCTGCAGTCAGCTCCTAGAAGTTCTCCTGGAATTCAACGACAGTCTCCATGTGTCCCCAAGTGTGCGGTACGATCTGAGCGCGCCGGAAGATGCATCCTTCTTACCACCACCCGAGCGAGACATTCCGAAATCGTACAATGACCCTGTCGTAGCGAGCTCTGTCTTACAAGAAGCCAAGGCTAGACTGGCTGCTGGACGTTTGTCTAGCGATGCTTATCGTGAGGTGGAGGAGGATGTCAAGCGCGGACAGGCTTTTGCACCGCGTATGCAGTACAGCACTCTGTCGACATTCCCCCATTCCGCGCCTTTGCAGCCAGAGAACCCCGACGACTGGAATCCCGCGCAAGAACTTGGGTTTCTCACCCCCGAATACGAGACCGAATATTGCCTGGCTCTGGATGCTAAACTGGGCGACGAAGAGGCCCTGGAGCAGCTTGAGGTTGTTCCCAAAAAGCCATCACTAGCGGAACGCGAGAGAGAGGCTGCTCTTCGGAGCCACGTCTCTGTACACAATTGGTTACGCCAGAATCAGCCCCAAATATTCCTGCAGGACAACGAAAACGCCTCGGAAAAGTCCGGCTCTCGACCCTCCAATCTACGCACTTCCAAGCGGGCTCCGGCCCAATCACGCAAAGAGGAGGATGTGTATGATGATGACAGTATCCTGGAAACTGCGTCCACCTCTGGAGGTACGAGAGGCAAACGCAAGCGCGATGAAGATAGCGGTTATCGGCCCAAGGGTGGTAGCAGTCGCTCAAACCGGAAGAAGAAGGATGATGAGAATGCCACCCCCAAACGCCCTTCGAAGCGATCTTCGGGCGTAGGTGCCTGAGACTGTCGATCGACAAATTCGGATCTTTTCCTTTTGTATCAATACATACTTTCCTTTCACACGTCTTCTTTGCCAATCATGTTTGCAAGTCCCATCGGAATCACGGCAGATAGTGATCCATTTCCAATAATGGGAGTGGACAAGCCTGCTACACGTTATGGGTCTTACCAAGGGGTCATCCCCAGTTTACAACCATGAATTTCCTATATCCGCGTATTCATCTGATCCATTGCTGTACTATGTGTTGGAGCGGCGGCTTCACTACTTACCTCCCCGCGCTGCTATTATGATGTGATATACCTCAACAATAATTACGGAAACCTTATAACTAGATGTCGTAAATCCGATGTGAAAGCAGTCATGTAAAACCCGATATACATTCATACAAATTAGACTAGTAGGGAAATAACAATGCTAGTGTTACCCATTCTCCCGGATTGGGAATGCGGCTTCACGTGCGGCTCCACCAGCGGTTTGCCTGGTTTGCTTGGCATGCCGAAAGTCTTGTCCGACTGCAGCTCCAATACTCCGATTTTCACGAATGCCCTCTATCTGAACGCAATAGAATCACCTGCTCGGCCATTGGTATATCTCGGAGCGGCAAACAGATCTCTACACTATGGCCATTACTATTCTTCCTCCGGTTGTGGAGGATGTCGACGTTCCTTACTCCGATTCGGAGGACGATGCCATGTCCGTGGATTCAGATGGAGGAGTCGATCTAGCAGCGGGAGATGCCACAAGACCTAGCAAGCGGGTTCGCTTAGTGGAGGGAACAAATATTGGCGCTGGAGTTCTCACACCGGGTGAGATCGTAACAGACGACCCGCAATGGATGAGGTTGGTTTGGCCCAATCTCTATATCAGCTCAAGGCGCAATTGATTGACACTTGACCGCAGAGGACACGGCACGTACACAAACCCACTATCCACCTCCATCATTGCCACCGTCGCCGGTACGGTTCAGAAGACCAACAAACTGCTCTCCGTCCAGCCCCTACGCGCCCGCTATACGCCTGAGATCGGTGACCTGGTGGTGGGGCGCATTGTCGAGGTGCAGTCTCGCCGATGGAAGGTTGATGTCGCTGCTCCCCTTCTCGCACAGCTTCCCCTCTCCGCTATCAACTTGCCTGGTGGTATCTTGCGTCGACGAACGAGCGCCGATGAACTACAAATCCGAACCTTCTTCAGCGAGGGTGACCTCGTCGTTGCTGAAGTCCAGTCGGTACATTCGGACGGAGGCGCCTCGCTGCACACCCGGTCGCTGAAGTATGGTAAATTGAGGAACGGCGTGTTTCTTGCGGTGACGGGGACGGGTGGCAGTGGTGCGTCCAGCTCGTCGGTCAAAGGTACTTCGGGAGCGAGTGCTACGGGAGCGGGAGCCGGAGGTGCAGCGGGTGCTGGTGGAGTGGTTCGGTCGCGCAGACAGGTCTGGACGATCAATACCGCCAATGGAGGTGGGGATGTGGATGTGATTTTGGGAGTTAATGGATACATCTGGATTTCTAAGCACGCCGATGGAGCGGCTGCTGCATCGTCGACAACGGAGAATGTGTCAATCACGCGCATGGAGGAAATGGTGTCGAGTTCCATCTACTCGAGTCAGAACGATGACATCCCGCCACAGACGCGTCGGGAAATTGCCCGGTTGGCGCAGTGCATTCGGGTGCTTGTCAACGGAGGAGTCCGGGTGGACGAGGAGACGGTGATGGGAGCCTACGAAGCCAGCTTACAGGTGGATCTGGAGGTGGGAGATGAAGAGGATGAGGAAGATCGGGGCAAGGAGGGCAGAGAATACCTGGAGGGCGACAAGGCTCGTCGGATTCTGGATTTGGTGCTACAACAACTATAGGGTTGTATATGGCTTTTCGAACCTTTCGATAGTAGTTCTCGTGAGAATAGATACCCCGACAAATGGACGAACATTACTGCCTCAATAATGGGTGTGTGTGTAGTAGTAGTAGTAGAGTTTCACCGAGACTAACTGATTACCATCCTCTTCTGTCTGTCTTTTTATCTTGTGATGCCTTCAACTTTTGCCTTTTTGGGGCTGATAAGCAAAGACCCCGCATCACGTGGCGATAACAGGACTGGTTATTGGTAGATCCAAAGAGAGTTAAAGAAAAGAAGGGATTCACTTCAAGAATGCAAGTAAAGGAGATCAGAAGATAAGAAATCAAAAGTAACCAAGCAGAAGCAAGAGTAACACAAAAACAATTCAGGGATCCGAGCGAGGGTGGCGTTGATCAGGAGGGGGCGTGACCAGTTGGCTGCCGCACAATTATTATTATTATTATTCTTCTTATTATTCTTTCTGGTGTTATTCTTATTCTGGATTCCTTCACTCTTTCTCTCTCTCTCTCTTCTTACCTTCTTCACTTCCATCTCTTCATCCACCCATTGGGGATTTTCCATCCAACACTCTTGCTTTTTTCCAGCCTTACCATGTCCTTCGTCTCAGAATCACTCTTTCTACTGTCTACCGTTACCTTTACCATACCCTCAGTATAGCCGACCGGGTTCTGCCGGCCACACTTGGTGTTGCCTTGTTCCTAGTAGTACAAGTTCATACTTGTTTCTACATTCCGGTCTCCCCTTTAGCTTATTCATAGCAAAAATTCTCGGATACTTTATCCCGCATTTTCTCCCGTGAAAATTCTTCTTGCACTTAGCAATCTTCTCTTTCTGCAATCACTATCCATCATGCCGGACCTGCGTCGTCAAGTGTTGGAGAGTGGCAAAACCATCTCTCGTAAAGCTGCTTCCCGCGAAGGCTCTCGACGAACTTCGCGCGCCAACTCTGCCCAGAATTCCCGCCAGTCCTCGCAGAATCAGAGCCGATATGGATCGGACGAGGAAGATCTTGACAGTCTCAGCGATGATACGGCCATGAGGTGAGCACTCCATAATCACTGCTTTCCCTTCCCTTCATTCATAATTTTTTGGTTTCCCCCCAAAACGGAATGATGTCATCGTCATCCGTCCCCTCTTGTGTGCTCCGTTACTAATGCGTGTTTTACGACCCAGCATTGGCTCGTTGGACGATCTAACCGATAACCCCGATCTGGATAACCATGATTGGGTTGAGGAGCTTGGGGATGTCATCCAGGATATTCTGGACCGCAAGCGTAGTAGTAATCTGAGCCGCGAAGAGGCCTACGCTGCGTTTTGCCGACTGGCTAAGTATCACTATGTCGAGGAACAAATTCGCGGTCGCGTTCTCGACTTGGTAGCGGCATTCAACCGCAGTATCAAGTTCGAGACCAGTGTGCGCGAAACAACCCTGGCGCTTCGTGCCGTTGAGCTCCTCGCCATTTCAGCCTACGACAATACGATCTACGAGCATGTCGAGCCCTTGCTGACTCGCACCGTGCGGGATTCAACCTCCAATACGGTCAAGGCAGCGGCAATTCACTGTCTGGGCGTTTGCACCATTCATGCAGGCGCTAGCGAAGATGGGATCCTCGACCAGATGACGTTCTTCTTGGACATCGCTGCCTCCGACGGGCAGTCGATCGGTGCTGGGGACGACGCAGCCAGCGTCGTTGCTGCTTTGCAAGAATGGGGCGTGCTCGCGACCTATATCGACGATCTCGAAGGCGAAAGCGAGGACGCCGTCCAGATCTTCATGGACCAGCTGAACAGTGGTGATTCGGCGGTCCAAATTGCTGCCGGTGAGAACATCGCGCTCTTGTACGAGAAGAGTTACACCCCACAGGAGGACGATGATGACGAGGAGGACGAGGATGAAGAATCGGAAGAGGAAACTTTCCTGTCCGGAGGTCGCGGCAACGGCCCCAAGTTGATCAAGCGCTACAACGCCTACCACAACACGCACGAGCTTGAACAGCAACTCCAGTCGCTGGCCAAAGTCCACAGCAAACGGATCAGCAAACGCGATAAAAAGAGTCTGCACAGCAACTTCGCCTCCATCCTAACGACGGTGGAGAATCCTCGTCGGGGACCCATGTACAACACCGCTATTGACCAAGACACTAACCGCCACTACGGCAGCAAGCTGACGGTCAAGATCGGCCGGCAGGGCGTGATGAACATCGACCGCTGGTGGAAATGGACGCGGCTGAGCTCGCTTCGACGCACCCTGCAGGGCGGCTTCGCGGCACACTACTACCAAGGCAACCGCGCCGTGCTGGAAAGCCTTCCGGTGATCATGCGCATGGACACGCCGTCGGACCGAGGGTATGCCAAGCGCACGACCAAACATCGGGATAGTCGTAGATGGGCGGTCCACGAGGCCTCGGACGAGGACTAGAGGAACATGTGACACATTCATCACTTGTTTTACTGGGTTTTTTCTCTTAAGTTTGATTCCCTGTTGCGTTAGATTTATTGCAGCGGGTGTTTTGTGAAGTCTTCCCTGTTTTCATGCATTCGACTTTGTACCCCGTTTCTAGAACACAGAACAGACGAGAATATTACTCGCCGCAGGTATCTCGCAGTGTGATAGAAACGAATAAAAGCTTACATATATCCATCCATACATACTTGACATATAACTATGTATAGGAAATCATTTTCAGTTATTGCTATATGAAATTTTCAGTTAAACTCGTGTATATAATGCTGACTACGTTACTATTCACTATTCAACACATAAATTAATCTTGGTCCATGACGGTATCAATAGTAAGTAGTTGAATAAGAACAAGAATATATCCCATCTCATTACACGCACATTAAATGAGGCAGCAAATGAATAAATAGTTAATAAATCGATAGATAAGCGTACACCGAGAGTGTTATAAGTTGAGTAGAATTCCACTACTTTTCCCCCATATATCCTCTATAGTATACCACTCACCACCGCACTCCCGCGATACTTCACTAATAGTATTTCCATCACATCACATATAAAATAGAATTAGAACTTACAGCCCACATGCACCCGTAAGATGAAAGCGCTAACACAATTACTTCGTAAAAACTGGCACCACGCCCGTCCAGGCGCCCTTACTCCGTTCCTCCCAGTATCCTTCCTTCCCAGACTTCAGTCGCCACACGGTTTCATCTCCCGGTGCCTCATCTACGGGAGTGAACCACCGCGGTGTCCAAGATTCGCCTGCGGCTTCCATCTCACGACGACGAGCGCGCTGACCCTCTTCCAATTGGACCTTGACTGCCTCGGCTTGGTCGACGTCGCCGTCTTCGAGGGCACGCTGGTCCGGACGAAGTCGGGAGTCTGTGACGGGGAGTTTGCCGTCCTCGATGGGAGTGACCTCATTCAAGGTCGCCGCGAAGGCCGTGAGACCGTAGTGTTTGGGCGCGTTGGGGACCAGAGGTCCGGCGCTCCAGATGGTTCCCGAGGGGTTGCCGTTCTTGGTGAGATCGAGGGAGGAGGTCCAGGTGCCGGTGAGACCCAGAGGTAGGTCGCGGCCGGAGGGGTCCGTGGATTTGGTGCTGACTTCTTCGCTGCGGCCGGAGAACATGCCGCCGGCTTTGAACGTGGAGAGGGAGCGGTGGCCAGTAGTTTCGTTGACGACGACCATTTCGCCGACAGGTTCGACGTATTTCTCGCCGGCGATGATGTTGCGGAGGAACGAAATGGCCTGGGCCCAGCTGAAGTGTTCGCCAGTGGTGTGGAGGGTCAGGCGCATCTTGCCTTCGGTGATGATTTCGGCGGATTTACCCCAGAATTTCTGCGTCGGCATGGGGGATTGCGTAAGGCTCCAGTCTTTGCTGTCGGCTTGGTAGGCAAGCTGGACAGGGCGATGCGAAACCTTTTCGGCGATGAAGCGGAAGCCAAGGTCTTCACGGACGAGCTCGTAGGTCTCACCGAGCATGGGGTTGAAGGGTTTGCGAATGGCGCGCTCGCGGATCCGGTTGCTAGAGATGGGAGAGAGGGCAAATGCGGTCACGTACATGAGGCGTTCAACGGGGTCGGAGGCGCTGGCTGCGCGGTCAAGCAGGGTGGAATACTCCATAACTTCGGCAGCGCGCTGGAGCAGCGACAGGGGCTCGTTGGAGGAAACAGGCATAGAAATCTGCGACAAGTCCTTGCCGACATTCTTGCGGAGGAAACCAATCAGACTGGGCGGCATGACTGTCGGCGCTGTGATGTTGGCACGACGCTTCACAGGGCTGAGTGGGAGCGGCGTGAGCGCTTTAGGGCGCCCGGGGAAGAGCGGCGAGTACTGATCGTGTCCAGCAGGCGCCTCGTCGGCCTCGTCCTCACTGTCAGAGGGAGCGTCGTTGACCATGGGTTCTTCTTCCACCTTGGGTTTCGAATCCCATACAGTGTGGTCGGAAGCATTGTCGGCCGCTGCCTCGTCGTCGCTGTCGCCCTTGATTGTGAGAAGCGCTTTACCGTCATCTGCATCGAAGAACTCCTGGGAGACGTCAGACTCGAAGCTGCGCCGCGCCTGCACGGTCGCGCCGGGAGGGTGTCGTCGCTGCTTGCTTTCGGAGATGAGGGTCGAGAACTCGCTGACGACCTGGTCCAGATCACGCAACACGGCCATGAGATGTTCATGAACCTCCTCCATGGGATCCGGGGGGCTGGCGATACTGCTGGGCTTGCGATCGCCCGCCAGGGACGCCGTGTCAAAGGCGCCCGGCACAGCCAGCTGCGAGGACATAGAGGCCATGGTCGTGGTGCGCTTGACACCGGGCTGAGTGGCCGTACTATTCTTGCGCTTCCAGAACGGGCGTTTGGCGTCCCCAGTCTCGTCTCCGTTCAGGTCCGTTGGCGTGCGATGCGGGCTGGGCGAGCGACCGCGGGGTCTCTCCGCGACATTGCCGCCCAGGTACTTGGGGTCAGTGTCCTTGGCCAGGCGCCGGACAGCATCGCGCGATCCGGATACCTTGCTCACAAGGCCCTCGACCTGCTCCCATTCCCTCTCCTCGACAGGATTCGGGGCGACACGCTGAGAGGGCACACGTAACAAGGGCTCGGACGGCAAGGCGGTTTCGTCGGTCGCGGTAGCAGGGGTCTTGGAGGACGGGGCGGAGGCCCGCTCCAGCGCCCGCTTCCAAGCGGCGAACTCCTGGTCATTGTTGGCGCGTAGGTGCCAGACTTCGGTGCCGGAGTCGATGGAAATCTCGCGCGACTTCTCGTTGCATGCGACCGCAGCCAACGACAAGGGGATGGAACCGCGGAGCGCGGCAGAATTCCGATCGTGGTAGTAAGACAAGGTCGACGAGGTATAGTCGAGGGAGAAGAAGCGACGCGCCCAGCCCTGATGGCGCTTCCGCCGTCGCTTCTGAAGCAGGCCCGTATAGGTATTGAGCGAGTCGGGGTCGCTGGCGAGGGGCGGCGGCTGAGCGACGCTGTTGCCCCGTCGGCGGGCAGCCAGGGACTTTCCGGATTCAGCGGTATCGGACCGTATGGGGTGGCTGGAGGCATGAGGGACGGGAACTGACTGTGGTGGGAGGGCGGTTGGGTAGGTGAGCAGGGCGAGAGTGACGGTTTTCGAGAGTTGCTTGGAGAAGGTATTGTCAAAGACCAGGGCGTAGTTTCCACCTTCGTTGGCGGGCACGTCGTAGGTACCGCGGAAGATGCGTTCGGCCTCGCATTTGCCGATCCATTGGATCTGCTTAAGGCCAATGCCTGTCAGCTTGTCAATGACGGAGGCATTGGGTCGCGAGGCCGCAGCGCCAGCGGTCGCGGGCAGGTTTTCATTAGAATCGGCGTTGGGGGAATCGGTGGCAGGTAAGTTGGTGTTGGAGCCCAGAACGGCCGAATGGCCGGGATGCTTGAAGATGCCGAAGTTGATGGACTTCTTGTGCGGTTGGATGCTCCAGGAGATGGTGTGGGCGGGCTTGACCGATACCCAGCGGACAAAGTAGGACTGTAGAGAGGGGTAACAACAGAGACAGGAGTTAGTCCAATGCCATCAATCAATTCAGCGTGTCATGCATCCATCCCCTCCGCCCCCTTACTTCAGTGTCAACATACCTTGCTGTGGATCTCCAGCTCCTCCATGGCCGCCATCGTTGCGCGAGTGGCCCTTGTTTGTGTGGGGGGTAATGGGAAAGACGACAATGAGGGGGAGCAATTGAGAAGATGAGGAACAAAATCAAGTGGAAGATGGATCTTTTTTAAAGTCGGAGGACTGGCGAAGGAGCTGAAACAAAAAGGAGGGAATGATGGATCAGGCTGAGGCTCAGCTGTACGTCAGCCACGAGGCAGGGCAAGAAGCAAAGCAGAAGTGGCAGCAGAAGCAGCAGATCTTACCAGTCATGCAGCAGCCCGGCTCACGTTGGATTGCGGGAACGATCGGATAAGGAGACACGGGCCAGAAGTGACTGTGGGATGAAGGGTCAAAGAGTGACGACAGATGCGGGTATTTTAAGGAAAAAAGAGGGGCGGTGGAGGAGGAGGGGAAGACGGTAAGAAGTAGTAGTAGTTGTTGTTGTTGAAGTAATTGAAGTAAAGGAAGTAGTAAGGACAAGGAGAAGGGGAAGAAGGAGGAGGAGGTGCGGAGAAGCCGGACCCTAAACAACTTTCCACTCTTCTCCTCTCTCTCTCTCTCCCAGACCGGCCGAGGGACAACTTAAACCAAACAATTGGCCTTTGAAGGGGATGAGCAGCTTGTGTCCGCTTCACATGAAAGGCCAGACAGAGACTGAGCTCAATAGTCAGTCTCTAGTCCATCTCCGGCTACTGATGATCTGGTTCCTGGTGGATCCATCCAGTTTCCCTTTTACCTTTTTATTCTCTCGTTTTCTGGAATTCCTCGGAGTTTCACGGAAAATTAATGCGTCAGGGGCAATCAATACTGGAAGATATATTTACTACTAAGAATACTAAACTTATAGTTCAGACAGTAATAGTTCATCCCAATGCAATGCAATCAATTCATGTTTAATTCTCTTTTAGTCCCCAGGAATTAATCGTTTCGAACCCGCAACCATGAGATGCTACGCGGATGCTAAATCAACACTCTGTCTTATGAGAGAACAAGAGAGAGAAAGAGAGAGAGAGAGGTAGAGGAAGAATAGAAGTCAAGAAAATACACAGGAGAAAAAAAACCAAGAATCCCGACCTCATCCAGCAATCAACGATAAAAAGAAATAGAACGTCCCGAGGAATATTACACACAGTATACAGAAGGAAAGAAAAAGAAAAGGAAAAGAAACCATCACCTTCACCTTCACCGCCGCTTGCCGGCCTGCATGTTGGTGAACAACAATTTGAAGCCATTGCACAGAGCCCGCATGTCCGGGTATGGGTTGCGCTGCAGCTCATATCCTTGAGGGATCACCTTCACTGGCCAGCTGTGCAGCGGCGCCTTCTCACCCGCCTTGAAGCACAGGAAGAAGTAGCCCGCATGTTTGGGATCGATGCAGAAAGCGTAGGCCGACCGCCGGGGGTTGGCCTTGGTGTATGTTTCCAACCAGGAGTCTAGAGAAAAAGAGGAAAGACGTTAGTGATCATCACAAAACATAAACGAGCCCTAAACAAGACTAAGAAAGAAAATGACTTACAGGTGGCGTCCTTGTTGCCGTCCTGGTACTTCTCATGCAACATCATCTCATCTACCTTCTTGGTCATCGCCTTGACGTGGTTGAAGATCAAATCGTCCAGATCACTGTATGTGTAGCGTCCGCCCACCTTCAGCGTCCGTCCCACGGAGAATTCGTTCTCCTTGTCCAGCTCCAGCACGTCAATATGCTGGAAGATGCCGTCGGACACCTTCCATGTCACCGCCAGATGGTCCGGTCCCTTGGACGACGGCCGGATCACCACATCTCCCCGGCTCTGCGACCCCAAGAACTCCTCCGCCTGCGTCGAGTTGAACGGCCGGAACATCGGATGCTTGATCACTCGCATCGTCCGTCCGCCGCTCTGCGTCTTCTCCTGCTGCGCTTCTCGGTCCTGCGCCTCCTGACGGTCATCCCACTCCCCTTGCAATCGGTCCGGCGTCCGCAGCACCGGCCGGCTGACTTGCTCCTCCCGCAGCGAGACATTGCACAGGAAATTCTTGCGGTTCAGGAAGAGCACCTTGGCCGGTAGCGTCTGGTGGATCTGGTACAGCGCTCGCACGGGGATATCATACCGGTCGGTCAGCTCCGACTCGGGCACCAGTGCGTCAATTCCGCAGTCCAGCTTGCCGTCAATGTGATCGTCTGTAATCCGCTTGATGGAGATGGGCACCACCATACCCTCCGACAACGTGTCTGCCGTCTCACCAGTGAGCATGGTGAAGATGTCATCCGTGCTGAGGAAGACGAATTGCTTCCGGAGTTCCTCATACGGCTGTTGCAGCTCCGCCCGGATCGTCTCCAGTGTCGCTCGCTTGCGCTGGTTCAGGTTCTTCTCCAATTGCTCGGCATACTCCTCCAGAATCAGGTCGTTTACACGATCCTGTGCCTCCTCGCGGAACAGTTTGCGTACAATCGCACCTGGTCCATTCTCGTCCGTCTCCGCCTTGATATCCTCTTCATCCAGTTCCAGCGCATCCGCCGCCATCTTGCGCGCAATATCGTAGTCTTCCGGGTGTACACGAGTGTTGTCCAGCGGATCCGCATCCGGATCAGCGTTCTCAAAGTCGATGTACAAGAAGCTGGCGCAATTGTTCCACACCTTCACACCCATGGCCGGATACTGGGCATTGACACCCAACAGCTCCGCCCGATTGTTGACCACGCCGCCGTTCATGTTCACAATCTTGAGCAGGTGTGCCGCCTTACGGGGTCCCAGGCCACAGACGTAGGGCAGGAGGTTGGCCGTCGCCGAATCCGTGACGGCTTCGTTGATGTCCACACCCACCAGATTCACCATGTCCACCAGCGCCGTCTCCAACTGCTTCAGCAACAGATCCTGAGAGACGAGCTGCTGGCCCGGCTTGAACTGGATGGACACGATGTCCCGGCCCAGAGATGCGTACTCCTTCAGCGGGCTCTGCAGGTACTTGGCCAAGGCCACACAGTAATGCGTCAAGGGGGCGAAGCTAGGGTGGTCCTTCTTCGCACGCTCGCTGTGCTGGTAAAGTCGGGCAACCTCGTCATTGACAATCACCACCTCCAAACGGTCGCTGACTTCGTCATCGCGATCATCGGTGTAAAGAGCGCCGCGCAGGTCTTGCCGCTCCACGACCTCGGTCAGCAGCTTATACAGGCGACGGGTCTCCGGAGACATGCCGGACACACCGATGACATCGGGACGCCGACGCTTCACAAGTTCGGTGAAGGCGGCAACATCCTTGCCGTCGGCAATGTTACGGTCGCGATCGCCAATGGAGAGGTCTGTAAACTTTCCGTTTTCCAGCACACGTCCATCCTCTTCGATGTAGGCCCAGTGGATGGGCTCGCGTCCGACGATGCCGGTACCAGTGGACAGAGCCAGCACGCGCGGCACGGTACCCAAGATCATACCCTTAGGCTTGTAGGGGGCCTGATCCAGTCGCTGGGAGAACGCCTCGCGACACTCCTTCGCCACATGGTTCTCACATTCCTGACGGATATTTTCCTTGACGCTGCGATTGATCAGCCGCTCGAGCTTGCCGAGGGCCAGATCCAGCACATCACGACGCGTGCGGTTCCAGACGTCTGCCAGTTCACTGTAGTTGTCCGACTCGATGTCCTGGTAGAGGCGTTGGCGGAAGTGGTCAAAGTTCTCAAAGCGGACCTTCACTTCCACCAATCCTTCCTCTTCGGCCTTGAGCATGCGAAGATACAGCTCGGGCCGACGGGCAATGTCGCTAAGTTGCTGGTTCCGTAGGTACTTGAATTCGTAGTACGGGTGCTGCTCGTCAATGCGGCGCAGACCCTTCTCGGTGCGGAAGCAGTCCACGGCGCCATTCATGTAGTACGCTTGGCGAACGACCTTGCGCATCTTGGGGCTCATCACGATCTCCTCTGCGAACATGGTCTTCGCGGCCTTGACCACATGCGACGAGTTGGAGAAGTCGTTGTCAAGGAACGAATCCGCCAACTCATCCGGCTGCTCCGCGGGATCTTCGGTGTACTGGCGGCGGCCTTCCTTCAGGGCATTCTGGGCAAACGCATCTGCAGTGATACCGAAGGCGCGGACGAGGCCGTAGGCCTTGCCATTCCGGACGCGCTCGAAGAACGTCTTGCTGGACGCTTTCCGGCGCTGGGTTTCCCCGTTTGCTTCCCCGTTCATGAGCGTCATATCCCTCAGCTGGGATGCATACTGGAAATGGACGTAGTCCTGAATATCCTGTAGCTCCTCCATTGTCACCGCGGTTGGGAGCATCTCCTCCACGATGGTATCATTCACGCTGAAGAGGCTCTGTAAGTTGTCAAAGGTCTTCTGGATCGTAGTGCGCTTTTCCACGAGCGCCTTGAACTTGAGATCATGGTCGAAGATGTCCCAAAGATCGGTCATGTTCAGGAGCTTTTCCGCCTTGATGGTGTACTGGGAGGCGTCCCCATCATGGCCCGCTCCATCCACGGCCACCTTGGCCGCGTGAATCATGTAGTCCTTCCGGTGCTGGAAGATGAACGGCACTTCCCAATCGTCAGTGACCAGGAACTCCAGTACCTTGGCCACTGAGCGCTGGAAGGGCTCCCGTAGTTCAGGCTCGATCCGCTTCTTGAGGAGCATCAAGTTGGAGATCCAAGCTGCCTCTTCCCGGAACTGGTCTTCCGTCAGCACTACGTTCCGGTAGGGCTTGCGGGCGATTTGGTGTCGTTCGGGTTCGTCCAGCAGACGAATCTGGTTATCTTCCTCCGTCAACATCTTCTCGGCCAGCTGTGATGGCTCGAAGACATCCTTCAAGTCCAAGTGCTTTTCCTCATCCACTTCCTGCTCCTGCTCTTGTTCCTCCATTTCCAAAGCGAACAAGTACTCGTTGCCGTCTCCGAACGCAGCGCGCATATCTTCGAGGGCGTTCTCGTCCAAGCCGGTCGCATCGGTAACGCCTAGACCTCCCTTGGAGGTACGAGTAACTTCCAAGTCTTCCCGTTCTCGCTGAATTTCCTCATCGGAGAAAACATCCTCTTCAATGAAGTCGTCCATTTCATCGTGCATGTGTCTCCGGTGACCGGACCTCCCGTAGTCGGCAGCGGGCTCTTCATCTTCATCGGAGTTGAAAATATCGTCAATGCCCTGGGACGCTTGTCGGAGATCGCGATCCTTGTGACCACGCTTAAGACGTTTGAACTTGGGCTGGGATGCTTGTTAGAATCGCCCCTGTGCAAAGGTAGAGAATCAGTGGGGGCAATGAATGAGGTGAACATACTTCTCCAGCAGAAGCTGACTGGAAGCTCGGGTTGAGTTCCCCAATGAGCTCCAGATCTTCCTCGTCCAGATGTTCATCTTCGCGTTCGCGATCCCTTTGCTTTCGTTTCTCCCGTCGGCGCTCGGCGCGCTCCTCTATTTCCTCGTCCTCGTCGACAATGAAACCTTCGCGGACCTGGAAAGTGGGTCAGTATGGGGTACATTGAATAAAGTAAAATTGGCGCATGATTGAACACAGAGGAGGACGTACGGCGCGAGCGGCTTCCTCATCGTCGTCATCATCCTCATCCTCTTCACTGGAGTCGTAGTTGTTGTTGGTGCCAGCACCCTCGCGGACTTCGCCATCATAGTCATCGGCAAGCTCCTCCTCATTCTCATCGTCATCAATCATGGCCTCCCCCTCGACCAGATCGCGAGCGCTCATCTTCGGTTTGTAATGTGTTGGTGGACTAAAAGGTCGGGGAATAAGAAAAAGGGTGGATGGATGCAATCTGCGGAGACCGATTTGGGGGAGAGGAGTCGTTGAAGGAAACGAGTCACGACAGGAAGAACCGCCACAAGAGACGGTCACTCACAGAAGGTGGCCAAGCAGGAGGTTGAAAAGAAATGAAGAAAGGATGAGAGAGAATCTGGGCGGCTTTGGATGGACGAGACGAGATCCGATGGCTTGCAGCAAAGAGACGCTGTGGCGCGGGCACTTGCTTCACCGCCCGCTGGAGCTGTGGCTGGAGAAAGAGCTCTCACGTGGAGACGCTAGCCTGTTAAGGGCTAGTTCTTAGGGGAAAGGGAAAACACCACGGGCGCAGTTTGATAGGGGTCATGTGATGTGTTATACCCCTCGCTGAAACAACTTCTTTTTTTCTATCCTACAAACATATGAATACGGAATGACAGTCATAGATTTGAGATGGTGACTGGGGTGGACTTATCCCTGTCTCATCCCATGTGTTGTGTTAAGGGTGAATAACTGGATGGAGGACAATAGGTTAGGTCTATCTACCCTATTGACTTGCCAGACAAAGAGTGAAATGATAGACGGCGCCAACTCCCATCGCTTGTTTCAGCGCTCGTCACTAGACAGACCCGGTCGCTCTCTCTTTGTTTCGGATTTTTCCCTGAATAGAAGAACTTTTTTTAAAAAAATCATCGTGCTGGTTTCCAAAAGTTGTAGACCTCGTGGCAAGAGGAAAAAAAGAGGATAATCAATAGTTGATACAAGCGTGTGCCTGGTTCCACTACTTTGATCTCCGCCCCAACTTTCTCCTCCTCACGGCGTCCCTCCAAAGCACGCCAAACCCAACTCCGACCCTCTCCCTCCAACACCATCCTTTCCCACTGGATCAAGTCGCCGGTTTGAGGAGCACTCACTCACTTTCTTACCCTCATCCCCTGTCGAACCCTCCAACAAATTTCAGCGCCCATAAACGCCACCAAACCGGGGTGATCAAGTCCAACCACCAAAGAACAACCCCCCACCTGCGCTCTCTCCCGAACCTCACGGCGCTTGTCCGGTGTCTCAGTGTCCAATAACTCCCCCGCCGCTGCTGGCCCAACGGTCGGACACTCGTCGACTTTTTTTATCCTGTTTCCCTGACTAGCAAACTCCTCCTCCAGGAATCTTGGCCATAAATTCGATCGTGAGACGGTACTTTTTGCCTGGAACTACTTCGTCTCCTATACCGTCGCTGTATTCCTCCTTCTCCCCCCTCCACCGTCTCTCCCTCTATCTCAAGTCACGGTGCGCACTATCGCTCCTGTGACACAATCATGGCCGACCAATTCAAGGCGCGAACACTCAAGCGCAAGAACGTCAAAGGCCTTGCCCTGAACGCAGCCCCGAAGCCCGCCGCCAATAACTCCGATGGCGATGCTCAGGTTCCAGGCGCCATTGGAAATGCCGACAGCAACCGCACCGATACTCTGGAGATCGGTCTCGAGTTCCGTCTCGACCTGCGTAGCGAAGACTTGGTTACTCTGAAGGAGCTGGGCGCTGGAAATGGTGGTACGGTCTCAAAGGTCATGCACGCCTCCACGAAGGTGGTCATGGCTCGAAAGGTGCGTGCCTTCTGGGGACCCTCGTCGTCCGTGCTTTTGCCGTAGACCCGGTATATAGGCTGACTCCATCATCCTAGATCATCCGTGTCGACGCAAAGGAAAATGTGAGAAAGCAGATCTTGCGGGAGCTCCAGGTTGGGCATGACTGCAATTCCCCCCACATTGTCACCTTCTATGGTGCCTTCCAGAATGAAGCCAGAGATATTGTCTTGTGTATGGAGTACATGGATTGCGGGTAAGGGAGCCGCTGCCTATCTTCTTTATCTGTTGGTTCCAAGCTAACCTGGACCCTTGCATGATAGCTCGCTCGATCGCATATCCAAGGACTTTGGTCCCGTGCGGGTAGACGTGTTGGGCAAGATCACCGAGTCTGTCCTGGCCGGTCTGGTGTATCTGTACGAAGCTCATCGTATCATGCATCGCGATATTAAGCCTTCCAACATTCTCGTCAACTCGCGCGGCAACATCAAGCTCTGCGACTTTGGCGTTGCAACCGAGACCGTCAACTCGATCGCCGATACGTTCGTTGGCACCTCTACCTACATGGCCCCCGAGCGTATCCAGGGTGGTGCGTACACTGTGCGCTCGGATGTGTGGAGTGTTGGATTGACGGTGATGGAATTGGCGGTTGGTCGCTTCCCCTTTGACACGTCGGACTCGTCGGCAGGCGACCGTGCCAGCGCCGGTCCGATGGGCATTCTGGATCTGCTGCAGCAGATCGTGCACGAGCCCGCTCCGAAGTTGCCCAAGAGCGACGCCTTCCCTCCCATTCTGCATGAGTTTGTCGCCAAATGTCTCCTCAAGAAATCCGAGGAGCGCCCCACGCCTCGCGAGCTTTATGTATGTCCCACCCCTTGCCCGCTTTTGGACTACTGTCTTGATCCGGATTTGACTGACAGTCGATTTAGGACAAAGATGCGTTCCTGCAGGCCGCCAAGCGGACGCCGGTTGATCTTCAAGAATGGGCCATCAGCATGATGGAGCGACACAACCGCAAGTCGTATCTGGCTCCTCCGCCGCCCAAGTCGCTCAAGGACGAGCCTCCGGCTCCGCGATCTACTCCGTCCCCGAAGCCTCAACCCCAGCCCCAACCCAGCAGCAAGCCGATGCGCACTCCCCAGTACGCCCCCAGCGACATTCCCTCCAGCGTGGGCCGCAACAGCCCCTCGCAATATCAGTACAACTATGCCCCCGCAAACCCATCTCCGCGTCCACCCCGGTCGACACGCTCGCCTCCCATCTCTCTCGAGCATCTGTCGTTGGAAGATGAGTACCGCTCCGGCCGTCGACCCTCGCGGACTCCCGTCGGTGGTCCCTCTTCCGGATTGGAACCCCCCATGCATCCGGTGGGATCTCGCTCCGCCAGCTCACACAACACGAAGTCGCGAATGCCCCTACAGTCAGCAGTACTGCCCATGCGAAGCACGCCTCCCCCGAACGGACCTCCGCCCCCTGCTCCTGGAAATGGATCCTGGCAACGCCAGCCAAACTCCATGCGCGGGGACCATATGACGGGCGCTGTCTAGACTGCCGGCCCTGTTATCCACCATCTCAACTCTCTCCTCACCCCCCTTCACTTCTCTCACCTATTCTCCTATTCCCCCTCTCCTCTTCTCCGTTTATTAGAATCTGTGGACGTGACGAACTGACAAACAAATGACACATACCCACAAACACACCGCTACTTGCTTGAAGCATGAACCCTTGAACCATGTATCCCATTCAACCTTACATGATGTATGTCCATGACAAACACACACACAACATTTTTGCATCGGCAAGGCGTATTCATTCATTGACCTTTCTTTTCTTCTTCTTCATCTTCTCTTTTCTTTCTTCTTGATCTCATTTGTCATATTCCTTTTTTTTGTCAGATATACATACATCCATAGCTTCTATTTTCTTTCATGTCCTTTTTTCTTTTTCCTTTTTACTTCATATTCCATTTTGCATATTCTAGGTCATCTTACCCATCTAGCTGACTGTAAGTATCTTTTGTGTTTTGTCACTCATCTCCGTTGGTCACTGGTTATGTTTCATTGCTCGATGGCATGGGAAACAAAAATGAGATGGGGATGAATATAACAAAGTAAATTTAGTACGATGCTTTGCCATGATAAATTACGTTACTGTAATTTGTAGTGAGGGAGATGGTCAGTGGTAAAAGACTGTTATCTCTGTTTGGTGTTACGTAGGTTAAAGTATAGACTAAAAGTCATGTCTATGGTTGACTGCTGTTACTAGATTGATTACAGCCTACACCCCCGGAATGAACCAAAGCAATCATACCTGTCAAATGTTCTGCTTCGTTTTCGTTGCTAGACAGTGAAATAGTATGAGGTGAATGATCATAGAAACACTGCCTATCCGTGGGAGAATCAACAGATAAAGATAGAACAAACGCAGATCACACAGATACAATCGAGAAGCATAAACACCGCACCGAATCATGCAGGTAGGAAAAGAGGAGATCCCATCACACCATACGAGAGACGTAGAGAATAGCGCCGGGTGGCAAATAAGAAGACAACGAATATAGACGGCCAGAAACCGCACATCCGACAACAAACACAACCCAACATCAAACTGGATGGACCCTTCTACTCATGCCCGTTCATCATTCCCCCTGTAACCCGGAAATCCGACGACGCCAACAAAAAGAAAATAATGTAAAGACCAAAAGCACGCACACACTGAGCAGTCCGTCAAACAGGAATCAGGCATACCTGAATTCCCAGCACAGGACACTCATGGCAAGACTGAGGAGAGAAAAGAAGATGGTAGAGGGATCGCCCTACTTCATTGCAAGCTCCGATCCACCCACTGGACTGGGGCCCGGAGGAGCAGGGGCAATATTTGGACGCGGCGCCAACTCGACCATGGGGTGCTTGCCTCCTCGAGTGCTGGTTGAACCGCCACGACCAGTAGCACCTCCGCCGCGTCCGTGGGGGGTCCCTGAGGCGGCATTGGCTCTTTCCTGCTCTGCCTGCTGACGAGCAGCTTTGCTGATGCGCGGGCGACGAGTGGTACTGCCGCCTCGTGAGCCTGGGCCCCGAAGAGGAAGACCGGTTTCTTGGGAGATCGGGACCGCAGCAGCCAAAGGCACCTGGTGGGATGTTACAGGCCCCCGGCCCCGACCACCACGTCCACGGCCGCGACCACGCTTGATCGTACCGTCGGCCCTATTCGTAAGCCATTAGTATCTCAGCCAGCACAAAAACAAGGGATTCAATCTCCGCAAAGGGATGGCGCTTACCGTTCCACTTGGACCTTTTCGCCCTCCGGCACCAGCGGCCCACTGTAAACAAAGAACCCATCCTTACTGGCGGCCGCCTGTTCCTGCCAGGCCAACTCACTATCATCTACGAATGGGTCGTCTCGATCATACTCCTCCATTTTCTTCTTACGGCGCTTCTTCTTCCCATCTGCCGGTTCGGCCCCATTCGAGCGGGCGGGCGCTGATGTTGCACCTTCCCCATCCATCTCGCTGTCCCGGTCGACCTCCATGCTCAAATCCTCATCCGCACTCTCGCCCGCGGACAGACCACGTCCACTCGCCTTGTCGTTGCGCTCCAAGGCCGCACCGGCCGCAGCTACCCGTGCCAGTCGTTCCTTGTGCGCAGCGAGGCGAGGATGTAGGGCCGCGAACCCATATTGCTCCTCCGCTAAACGTGCAAAGTTGATGATCTGATTCCCATGACCTTGGATAGGAACGTGCAGAATGATACTCGGTACCTGGCGGTTACTCGAGTCGCCTGTGGACGAGCCACCATCCACTCCGAAAAGGGCATTGGAGATCAGTCCCGAGCCTTGAGGTAGCGTAGGTGTTTCCTTGGCTGCCTTGGCCGGTTTGGGTGAGGGCGCCTTCGAAGCAGGTACTGTTGAGGGGGTTTTGGCTTCCTTCTTGGTCACCTTAGAGCCTGTCGAAGAAGCAGGTGCCTCGGGCTCCACGTCCATAGGCGTAGGACCTGGCGAGGGCGGTCGGTTATTAGACGGTGCTGGAGTATGAGGTTCCGAGGCCGATGGGGGAGGGACAGACGGGGGCTTTGGTTCTGGTGCCGACATCCGTGATTCCTGGGGTGGCGGCGGTGCTTGCACGGGTGTGGCATAGGGAGATCGATGGGCATACGGTGAGACTGGTCGTGGAGGTTGAGATTGAGGCTGCGGATGCGGTTGAGGTTGTGGCGGAGTGGGTGCGATAGATGCGCCCGCGGGCGATGGAGAGTAGCTCGACGCACCGTGGATTGGAGAGCCATACGGTCGAGGGGCATAAACCGGCGGCGACGAGGCAGCAGGCGGATCAATGATACTAGCAATGGCCGGAGAGGCGCTGGCGCGATATGTCGGACGAGGTGAGATAGGGCGGGCCGGGGGACTAAAGGAGGGGCGCCCCGGAGGCGGCGCCGCAGCAGCCAACGCCGGGGTCGGTGCTGGAGCCGGGGCCGGGGATGATGTATCAAAGGCCGACCGAATGGGATCGAAATTTTGACCGCTCGTTCTCTGCGGCGGAGGAGCGGGCGGCTGGGAGTGTGGCCGCGGAGGAGGAGCGGAGGGCATCAGGCCCGGATAAGGTGAGACGAGGGTTGTAGGGGCCACGGATGGCGGTGTTGGATGGGCCGACGGTGGCAAAGACGACGGGTTCAGGAGACGCGATGTCCCATGAGACATCGCTTCAGAATCTAGTGTTTGTTTCCGCGGACTCGTTATGGGGGTGCTCGGAGCAGGCGTCGAGGCTGGGGCTAGAGCTGGAGCTGGAGCTGGAGCCGGAGCCGGGGCTGGGGCCGGAGCTGCAGATGCAGCTGAGACTGCAGTGGTAGGAGGACTGGTCGCAGGCCCTTCTGGAACGGCAGCAGGCGCGGGATTCGGTGAATGAGCAGGAGGCGCCGCAACACTGGGGCTTTGGTCGGGGGTGGCAGCCTCCAACTTGGGCCTCTTGCGAGAGTGAGACGCGGCCGAATTGGGCGGGTTAGTAGATGTCGACGACGACTTCTCTCGTTGGCGACGGCTGCCCCGTTTGGGCTCCAGCTTCTCCTCCTTCTCCTTCTCTTTTTCCTTTTCCTTTAATTCTTTCTCCTTCTCCTTTTCTTTCTCTCTAGTTTTGGGGGTTCGGACGGGTTGGTTTCGTTCGAGGTCGGGATCGTCTTCCTTCCTGCGACGCGACCGTCGGGTACGAGTTTCGCGGGCGGGATATTCAATGGAGCGCGACTCGTGTTCACCTGCAGCCGACAAAACAGATGGCTCTGTGGACATGGTGAAAAAGAGAAGGAAGGGAGGGGGAGAGAGCGAAAGGACGAATCAAAGCTGGTGGTCAAGCATCGAGTGAAAGGGCGAGGTTGGTCAGAGGGAGGAGTGGACTGATGGACTGACGTCCTTTGGGTGGTGAGGGTGAGGGTGGTGGTGGTTGGCGGTTGGTGGTGAGGGAGATCTAACCCTTGTACTCAGAACAATAAAATTAGATAACAAGGGAATTGAACGACGAAATGAATGGAGATGAAGAAGGGTTGAAAGAAGGTGGTGGAGATGGGAGAGTGGATGGTGGAGGAGTGGAAAAGTGGATGGCGATGAATGGATGGGGGGAAGAGGAAAGGGAAGAGGGAAGAAAGAGGGAAGGGAGAGAGAAAAGCGAGAGAGTGAGAGAGCGAGAGGAACAGAGAGAGAAGGGGAAGGCCGAGAGGGAGGCAGACCAGATGGGAAACACCGGATCAGCAACTGCAACAAAAGAACAAAACTGCAATCTACATGGATGGGGAAAAGGGGCGTTGTTGTGAGAGACAGAAGCAAGTATACCTGGCTAGATGTACATACATGCAGACATACAGAAGACTTGCTTTCGATGATGAGAATGAGAAGAAATCCGAGATGGGCGAACGCAGCAACCGGGGAAAGCGTGTTTGTATGGCCGGGGTTCCATTCCGGCGGGTGCGCTTCTCGTTCCTTTCTTGGGCCGTTTCAATGGTTCGTTATCGCCTTTAGTTCCCTTCAAGTTGCCTGCTTGCTTGGCCCCTCAATGCACCCCCACCACCATGTAAACGGGGGTCCAGCCTATTGTCCATTGTTCGTAAATTGACCTGGGATCAATCATCTTCTAGGTTAATTGACTGACAAGGTTCTGTGCCCACAAGATTGGGAACAACAATCAAGGCAGCGTAAAGTCCCAGTTTCGATATCAGATCGGGTCACCTGATTCAACGTGCTTTACCCAATCGGGGTGGTCAATCAGGTGAATCCACTAATCCTATCTGATACTAGCGTTCCCCATTTTAGCTTTTGAGCCGCAGCTGAGTCATCCTGCAGTGTCCCTGTGCGGGCTGACTGCTCATTGCTGACTCAGACAAGCTTCCCGGGGATGGCTTCACTTTCCGACGCTTTCGGCAGCTTTTCTTCCCCGCCAAACCCCTCACCAACTCTTCGACGCCATGGCCTTTCGCGGTGAACGTTTCGTCCTCGATCTGGGCTCCGATGATGAGTCTTCTCCAGCGGGCACCTACGATGACTCTCAGGGTGCCCCGACCCTCAACATCCCCGGGATGATCGGCGAAATCCGTGAACGCTCCCCCGCCGCAGCCCCCCCCCCGCCTACTCCAAAACCTACCACCACCGGCTTTCCAGCTCATCGCCGTCGGACCAAACCCTCTACTTTCAAACAGCGACGAGACCCAGCTCCGTCTGCATCTGCATCCGCCTCTGCTTCTGCTCCGAGTCCAAAGGATGAGAAAACGGCCATTGCGCAGGAGAATGCGCGGCAGCTGGCATCCATGTCGGATGCGCAGATTGAACATGAGCGCCAGGAGCTGATGGAATCTATGGACACCTCTCTACTTGAGCGCTTCCTCCGCCGAGCTCGTATCGACGCCGATGACACGCCCACCAGCTCCAAACCCACCCGCGAACAACCTGTTGCTCCTGAACCAGTCCAAGACAAGAAGAAAGAAAAGGAAGATGAAGTTGCTGCACCTGCTCCGCTTTCACCACCACCAGCAACAACAAAGGCAGCAGCAACTACCTCAACCACAACCGCCAAACCACCCTCCCCCAACAACGGCTCTTCCCAAGATGACGTCCCACCCACCCAAATTCCCTCCGACCTCCACGCCGCCGCCGAACTCCCCCCCTCAGGCAGCGTCCACTTCCCCGCGCCTCCATCCCAAGTCTCCCCAATGCCCAACCTAGATCCATCTTCTCCCTCCTTCCTCTCCGACCTCCAAACCCACTACTTCCCCAACATCTCGCACGACCCCTCCGCCCTCTCCTGGCTGCAACCCCCCTCCGCAGACCCCGAGGACCCAGACTCCACGTCCGCCTACCACCCCGCCAGCAACGCCGAAGCCGTCCACCCAGCCAACCTACGCTTCTCCCTCCTCGGCACGGTGCTTTCCCCATCCACATCTCTCTCCCTTCCCACGACCCTGGGCCTGCACCATCATGGTAAAGACCCCCACGCAGCAGGGTACACCATTCCCGAGCTGGCTATCCTCAGCCAGTCGACGTTCCCGGCGCAGCGGTGCATCGCGTGGCAGGTTCTCGGGCGGATTCTGTTCCGGTTGGGCAAGGGCCAATTCGGAGAAAGAGGGAGTCCGCTGGTCGAGGGGCTGTGGTCTGTTGTGGAGAAGGAGGGTGTTGTGGCGGGTATGTTGGCTGAGGCGGATGGAGCGACACCTGGGACGGGTCCTGCTCGGCGTGGTGGGCAGGAGCAAGAAAGTGAGGAAGAAAAGGTGAAGGAGAATGCCACTGCTGGTGCCGGGGGTACTGGTCGTCGACAACATGCTAGTGCTACTGCGTGGGCCGTTGAGGGTGTCTGGCTTTGGCAGATGGGAGGCGGAGGTGATCGGGGCGTGTTGAAGGAGGGTGCCATTCGGTCTCAGTGATTGTCAACCTTAACTTGATTTATTAGCGATTTCATGACTAAAAGTTCAATATATTACTATCTATTATAAAACATGTATCATTGCAGGTCTAAGTAATGCACACATATCCTCATAATAATTATCATGACTCGACTATATCCGGTACAGTAATGGTATCACCACCTCTCCAGAATCACACAAACAGTCTCTCTCGCCCTCCCCACAAACCATTACATATCCATACATGCAAAGCAGAAAAAAAAAAGGAGATAACTCGAACACCAGTCTCTCAGATCCTAACAAAACTCCACCCCGCCAATTCATAAGCAATGTATCAATCAACAGACCCTCAGTCAGTCAGTCAATCAATCAATCATAATCCCCAATCTGCACACCCCAAATCTTCCACCTCATCTCCTCAATATAATCCCTGCGTAGCCAAAGTCCATCCGAAGCACCGACTTGGCCCAGCAGACCCCCATTCTCAGATCTTTCCTGCTCCTCCCTCTGCCTCTCCGCGAAGCGTTCCTCAGCCGAAGACAAGGAAGACGAGGACGAAGCATCAATCCAATTAAACAACAGCCGTAACTGCCAGATGCGATCGCGGACTTCATCCGGATCAGCAGCGCGGCCACGCGCCGCCTGGATGGTATTCTTGACGATGGCCTCGAGGACGAGTTTGCTGTCCACGGCGGATTGGCGCAGCCAGGGGGCGTAAGAGAGGGCAGTGGTGTTGCTGTTACTGGTACTATTGATAGTGGGGAAGAAGGAGGAAGGCAGGACGAGGGACTTTTCGCGGACGTCCAGACCTCGCAGGGAGGGGAGATTGAAGATCCATTCCCACATGCTCTGGGTGGGGGAGGTAGGGGTACGATTGACGCCGGAGGTGAGGAGGGTGGCGAGATTGGGCATCGCGGCTGGGGGAAGACCCTTGCCGTGGTTGGAGGCGGAGGTGGAGGATGGGAGGACGTCTTGGGCTTCGCTGAGGCCGGAGAGTGTGGAGACGAAGACCGAGGAGCCGGTAGGGTTGTAGGTGGCTTTGCGGCGGAGGTAGATGGACTGGTCGCCCTGGTGGAACTTCTGGCGTAGGCTAGGGTCTTTGGAGAAGTCCAGGACCAGGGGCCAGTAGTCTGCGTTGCAGATCTCGACTCGGGTGAGGCTGTTGAAGTCGGGGAGAAGACAGGGTGCGGTGATCTTGCGGCTGATGCCGTCTTGGTTGGTTAGGGTGATGGGAATGGAGATGGGTCGACGGGTGTCGATGTCGCGCGGCACCAGGCAACGAGGCTCTGCAGCGAGGACCCAGAGATGCCTGAAGGCTTGTAGATGGCATTTGTTGTCCAGGACGGTTGTAGGGAAGATCGGGTACAAGGAGCAGATCAGTGAGGCAATAGCAAGGTCGGAGGTGCCGAGGGTGTAGCTGCCGCCGCCCAGGAACAGTAGGCCCAGGGCCATATGCGCCGCCATATGGCTGCCGTAGGGAGTGTCAGCGTCTACGCGGCCGTGAAGAGAGCGCAACCGACGGAAGAGCGCCAAATCACCGGTGCCTGCCATGACAGCGGCGGCAGAGAGGGCCACGACGTCCTGGCAGTGCCGAACGGAGTTGCGAGCCAACTTGGCGTCATAGTTGACAGCAGGAAGTCTGCAGATGCGGATGAACTGGTCCAGATATGCGAGAAGCAGATCACGCACGGAAGTTTGTGCAGAGCCCGCATAGCGAAGACCCAGGGTGAAGCACAGGCCAGCGACAATATTGAAAAATGGCATATCGTCACTCTTCAGGCGACGGACACCGGTGAGGCGATACCGACGGCGGTAGACTGGCGGCAGGCTCTGTATGAACCAGTCATCCGTAGAACGGATGCTGTCCCACATGATGAGATGTTTGGCAAGAGTGCGGAGAAGGAAAAGGTCAGGCCGAACATAGTCGAAGCGCACTGTGGTGTCCGGGATATCAATCTTCTGGGCTAAAATCTCGTCATTGGTCTTCATGAAGATGATCGCCAAAGCAATTGTAGCACCGGCCGTGGCCCGGTCCAGGACGTGCGCGAGATCCACGTTCTTTGTGCCCACTGCAACGGCCAACAACCTCTCCACGATGTGCATGTCGCGCATTCCTCGGAGGTCTTTACCTTTGGCCAGGTTGATAAAGCCAAGAGCAAGACCTGCAGCCAAGCGATATCCTTCATCGCGCAGGTCCTCGTGGGAGCCCTCCTCCTGCTCCACGTTTTCGATCTCTGACAGCATCACTTCACTCATTCTTCGATGTTGAGATCCGCAGTAGAGGAGGCCGATGCCCATGATGCCCGCTGTTTGTGTCAACGGCGACAGATTCAGCTCAGCAGCACCAAGAGGGAGCATCCGGGTGACATGAACGGAGAGAAGTCGGGTTATCAGGGTGTCCATCGTGCCCAGATACGAGGCTGACAATCCGAGCAACAACCCAATGGACGTCATCGTATGTTTGGGGGTGAGATATTTGAACGCCACCCACTTGGCCAATGATTTGAGATGCCCGTTCAAGCCCAGTGCCAACAAGAAGCCCGCATGTCTGTTAGTAAGCTCCTGAGGTTTGTTGAAGAGTATCCAGGACGTGTCAATGCCTTTGGAACTCTTCGAGATAGCAAGGCCGGTGGAGACGCCGTTATGAAAGAACGCCCAACACACTTTTTCCTCGCTAAAAGAAGCTCGGTCCGCGCTGATTGTCACATTCGACGGTTTCATGACGCACTGCAGGGAGAACGAAGGAATTGGGAGCTTCTCTGTCAGCAATGGCAGTCGTCCGCTGAAGGTCAACATGGCCCGACCCGTGGGAATGGAGAGCGTCCTCAGCGTCACAAGCTGTACTACCTCTTTCTGGGCCTCTAGCAGGTCCGAGTCGGTCCATTCCGGCTCGGGTATGCACTCTGCAACCGGCGCTTTGGACTGATTCAGCAACCGAGCGGCGTCAATGAAACGCTTATCCTCACGGAAGATCAGCCTGGTTACTGAGAACCGGTCTGCCTCCGCAGAAGCTTCGAACGAGTTGGTTGCATCCACATCCAATGCAGAGGTACCGATATGATGCACATCGCGTATGGCATCGTGCGAGACTGCCGGCTGCAGCGACGACGTGGCCGATGGAAGCCATGGCTTGTTCCTACCCATAGAAATGCTCAGATCTTCGCGATCAATAAGCTCGAGCAGCGTGGAGCTCCAGGACGTGGATGCATGCATTTGTGACTGCATAATCGCTTCGTACAAGGGGGCGCTGACACCTTCTGGAAAGCTCTCGATGATGCTTCTGGTGAAACCCCAACGATGAAGAAGCTTGACCCGGTCAAATGGTGCCGCGAGGTTATGTACTTCTGAGAGGAACCCGTCGAGAGCCAGCGTCCGGGGGGTGAGCGTAAAGCACTCTTTCCACAGCCTTCCTTTCTTTGGAGGTCTGTCCGGGCTGGTTACCAGGTTCAGAAGCGTGAAGAAAGAATCTGAAGGTTGGCGCCAGGCGGTTTCCAGGTGAGCAAAGATTGACGGCGGCGGGAACGGCTCTGCAGGGAGGTCGAGCATTGAGATGCGAGTCTCCTCAAACTGCCAGCGCTCCATACTAGCCATCTCCATGCCATAATACGCATCTTCGGCCCATGCCCAAGACTGCCAGCCAAGCCACCCGCCAAGTTGGGCCAGAACTGGAGCTAGGAGACCCAGAGGCTTCCCCGATTGCTCGCTATCACAGATCGATAACTTTTGCTCCTCACGGAATAGATGCAACGCGACGAGTATAGTGCATAGTGCGGTGCCTCGTATGCTCTGGTTGAAGGATAACGCCGTGGGCAGATAGCCACCTGAGCCTACTGAGAGTGTGCCCCGGGAAGTGTTCAGAAAGTCCCTTGTCAGAGCAATGCATCGAAGGAGATATGTGTTCGTTCGGCAGGTGGACCGGCTCGAGGGCACCTGGTGGCCGTGGCTCACTTCATTATCTTCAGCGTCTTGCTCAACTACCCAGGCCCACGAGCTACTGGCCATCCACGGTGCAACCACGCCCCCAGAGCCAGACTCCTGCTCTAACATGGTTTCCCAGCTCTCGAGATCGACGTGGCTTCCACTGCTCGACCTCAACAGCCCCTTCTTTCTGCGAGTCGGTTTGGCGGGGGTCCGGGGTTGTTCACTGTCAATAAATTGGATCGCCATTGCAAACAATATCACTACCATGGCTGTCCATTCGAGATCGTTTTCGCTTGTCTCTCTCTCTTGGAGCCATGCCATAGTCTCCCACCAGGCAGCCAAAAGCCCGTCTCCAGCCTTTTCGTCCGATAAGGCAAACCGACAGACATTGAGCAGACGTTTCACCAGCTCATTGCTAGGTTCCATCTGGACCTGCAGTTTCACTTTCCGATTTTCAGAGTCAATTACATCGAACTTCCCTCTGGCTGCAGCATGATCGAAGCCTGTCACGGTGATCGGCGAGTCAGTCATTAGCCGTTTCACACCACTTTCTCTTCGACGGTTGCCAGACGTTTTGGGATTTATGCCGTATGCTTCGTGAAGCATGAGTTTCCGGGGCACCTGAATCGGAGTTGCTTTGCTCCACGGAGTTTGCAACTGCAATACCTGCTCGCCACCGTCTGTCTTCTTCAGGGTCAAGATCCGTGAGATTCCACCATCGACAATCTTGCAGGCATCCCATACATCTGCGAAGTGCTGTATTCCGGAGGCTTGGACGATCAATGATCGTTCTTCAGATAGCGTGTTTTTCTTTGGCTTCTTCGAGAATACCGCGTCCTTCTTGGATACTGCAACTTTGTCTGCTCGTAGGCTGACGACCGTCATTGACTTTGCTTCTTGATCCACCAAGTAAAGTGCTAAAGCCGCAGTGTTTCCAGATTGCGCATTACCGTACTCTGACGGACACAAAGTCATGATCTTGATTTGTCGAGCTGACGGCTTTGACTTGACCGGTGTCTGGAAGGAGACCGAAAACTTTGAAGAAAAGCTTTCAACTTTGGACAGGAAGACCTCTTCGGGCAGACCTGACGCCGCATGGTTCAAGTCCATATTCTCAAATCCTTCGAAAAGACTTTCGTTGTTCAGCTCTTCAAGCAGTCTATCGACCGGTGCGTCGACAAAGCTACCGGTAGTGCTATACACTGAGCCATTGCCAGGTGGAATAGAACCCCTAGGGTTGAAGCCAAAGCTACCTCGAGTACTTCCAGCTCCAAGAGATTGTCGAAAATTGCCATGTGGCATAGAGCTCGATTGACTGCCTGTGGCTAAATCGGAAAACGTAATCCTATCCTGGCTGGCGGCCAGATCCGCGCGTGCAAGGAGAGAGCTCACTCGTCTCGATGTCTTGAGTGGCACACCAATGTCCCCAAAGTCTTGACCCAGCTTGGACGCCAGGTCGTCATCATCCGGCTTGCCTTCGACGGAGTATTGTGAAAGCGACAACCCAGACGTGTTCCACCCATCACTTCGTGGGCCAAAGCTTTCTCTAGCACCCGATGGACGACCAGCGGGTGTGGTTGTTCCCGTAGTCATTCCAAAGTGCGAACTGCGTCGCTTCGAACGAGTGCCACCCGTGTCTCTCCTCTCCTTCTTCTTCGATGAGGGCGCAGTCTCGTCTTGTCTATAGTGAGCCGTCCAGATCGTGTACAACCCTGTGTTAATATTGACGGTTACCACAAGGATCAAAGGACCAATGGAAAGCCCCCGATTAGAGCTCGACAATTCATCTCTTGGAGATACATAGACAATTGCATCCGCTGGGTCAAGAACATCCAATCCAGAAGGTCTGGTTGAGACACTAGTTTGTAGCCAACGAGACGACTGGTTGGTCACGACGAGTCCCATTTCTGAGTGCGGATCCATAAGAGAGAACACTCTGGGCATGTCGGCATGTTTGCTTGCCCGTTGCTTCAGGCCAGGTTTGGGGGCAGGGGAAATCGTCAAGGATGGGCGTTTGGATTTGCCAGAAGGTATGTCCAGCGACTGAGATGCACGGAAGTCAGGTAGGGACGAGACGAACGAATTCGGCGGCGCTGCTGGTAGTGAGGTATTGGATTCCTCCTCGTGTAGTTTTCTCTGAATCAAAAGGCCCTTGGGGGTCGCAAACACCGAATCAACTTCGAACGGTAGGGGCACGACATGGCTGTTCCCGGCAAGAAAGAAGATGTGAGCCTGGGACTTGAGGACGACGACCAAGGCTCGCGCATTGTTCGCGCCTGTGCCGCTGGTATCGCGAGAACCTTCGCCATTCTGACCCAGCATCAACAATGAGCCCTTCGATATCCCAGCACTAAGATGATCAGGCGAGCTTCGACTGCGGCCTGAGGTACTGCCTGGCTGCGCTGCCTCGCCTTTCAAGGATTCGGAGACGCTTGACTCGGACCTCTTTATCTTTCCCACCGCAAACCTCGTCAACAAAGCATGCCTGATCTCTTCCTTTTCTAAATCAAGCCGGAACACTCTCTTGACAACCCCCGCTCGTGACCAAACCGCACAGCTTCTTGTCCAAACAATCTCATCTTCGACCGGGCCGTTGGAGTCTCGATCGACGCTCGTTGTCCATGAGTAGAGCTCCTCCGAGGGATCTGGAGGCAAGAGGCCTTCTGCGACGAGGAATGCGATGGCCGAGGGCTCATGCAATCCGAGGGATCGAACTGTAGCCATTATCGGTGTATATCGTCGGGCGTAGCGGTAGAAATTCTGGCAGTGGGAGCCAGAGGCGATATCATGCCCATTGTCAGGTTAGACCATCAAACAGGCAGGCCAGCGCGCTTGACGGATCAACGACAATGGGCGTTGTTGGGGGCGTTGTCGAGGTGGTTGCGGCGTGAGGGGAAGCAAAGGCAGGCTGTTGCTTGGAGACGCGATGGACGCGGCGGGCCAACTTTCCATCCTCAACTCAGCGGCTTTTTTCCTCCGCGGCCTTCCCAAACTTCCTTCTCTTTCACCTTCTTCCTCACCACCCACCCACTAACTGCCCTTCTCAACGCTCGCTCTTCTATTATACATGATTACTCTTAGTTTCTTCAGCTACAGGTCATAATCACATCTCCATCGCTAAGCTTGGTAACACGATCTGCCTGTTGGCGGCGTCGGTCTCCCTTTGAGCTCTGTTCTTGACCGTACAAACAACCGCCACCACAACAATGCCGTCCTTTCCATCTCGACCTCTGGTAAGGCCTAGGGATGATGGCCTTCAATTAAGGTAGATTCACATTCCGTTCTAGGCCATAACAGCAACCCCGTGCTTACCGGACACTCCATCTAGCTACCAACTTCCTCATCGTGTGCACGCAGCTCAAGGCTACCCCCTCCTTGCCCCCAATGGGTCGTCGATCGTTGTTTACGGTTATGAGACTGGACTGAAGGTAGTCTGGAGAGGAGGAAGACAGTTTTCCGTCGAGAAGCCTTCTGCGCCGAAAGTGGACAAACCACAGAAAGCCAGCAACGCCAACGATGATGCGGTCATGATCATCGATTCCGATGACGAGAGCATGGCAGAGACCCAGCACACTCAGCACGATGAAGAGCCCACCTATCAGTTCGAGGAGGACGAAACCGAGGTGGATCCCTTCCACCCTTACGACGATGTTTTGCGCCAGATTGATATACCCCTTGGAAGTAGAGTTCTCGAGCTGGCTGTGCCTCGTGTCCTCCCTGAAACAGCGCGCTCTTCGCTCGATCCATTCCCCCCGGTCCTGAAGAAGGACATCATAGTTGCCGCTGTATGCGCAGACTATTCTACTCGCATTGTAACTCTGCCTTTGCTTCCCCCTCACCCCACGCAGAGCGATTTCGGAATTCAGTCGATCTCAATCAGTGGTGGTGTATCGCACCAGGAGATTCCGCGGGGAGTCAGCATCGCCTTCACCTACCAAGAGTTAGATCAGCAAGATCAGGATACATCTTCAAGCCGTGGCTCATCCCGCTCAGCTGCAGGAAGGTGGGATCTCCTCGTCGCGACACATTCGGCTGAGTCGTCAGGTCTCTTGATCATTCATCGGATTCCGGTCGCAGAGGATGAAAAGGCCCGCGGCACAGTATATCATCTATGCGATGATGAGATTGAGACTAAGCGACGACACTTGCCCGCCCCTGCTGTGAACATCTCTTTCAATCCCTCGGGTTACCCTGCCCTTCGACACTCCACTTTGCTCGTCGCATTCCACAGCGGATGTGTCAAGGTATACTCCTGCTTTTCCACGAAACCACTCAAGGCCTCGCGGAGGTCGTCCGGGGCTCAGAGCGAGTTTGAGACAGTCGACACGGAAGGAAGATGGTTGATCAGTCTTTACCCCGGATTCGAGCAGTCTGCTTCGGGGCTCCCTCGGCGGAAGATCATCACTCACGCGGAATGGGTGCTTGGAGGTCGTGCCATCTTGGTCCTCACGTCTGATGGCGAATGGGGTGTTTGGGATTTGGAAGGGGCTGGCCCCGGAACCATCAAGGGTCCGCTTCAGCGACAGTCGAGTGTACAGGGAGTGACGGGAGGCTCATTGACAACGTTCTCCGTCAGCGGTAGGATTCTAAGTCCCCTGCCTGGCGCCAGTCGGTCTGAAACAAGTGGACCTTCCTTCGAACAACGGCCCAAGTTTGCGCCCTTGACGCCATCTACTAAACGTCTGCGCGAAGACACGCTGCTCAAAGGCGCCTCCGTTGGCACAGCCACCCCATCCCTGAGTGGAGGAATCTCGGTGTATCAGACTAACTCTTGGAGGGACGCGCTACCCGATGAATCGATTTTGCTGCAGCATGGAAACCAGAGCGCCGTCATTCCCAGTCTGCTCTCCTTGTGGCGCAACGCTGTCAAGGCTAGTGGTACATTCGACTCATCCAACCGCTGCCGGGTGTCTCCTCTCCAAGATATCACCCTAGTAGGAGAGCGCCTGAAAGGCATCGGACACCTCCCTGCGGCGCCCCGCTCCACACGCACACAGCCATTTGACATGCTTCTCACGGCCGAGCATCGACTTGTGATTCTCGCCCCACGGTTGACTGAACCAGCACCAGCACCCGTTACCGAATACATCCCCGAGCCGCCCACCAGGGAAACAGACCAGCAAATGCTCCAAAGGGGCCAGCTCGGCGTGGAAGGAATGGACCGACTCCTAAGTGGCATGGCGAGCACAAATCGGTCCCTCCGTATAGGAAGCCCCGTCAAGCGGACACGCGTCTTCACTTAAGCAGACACAGTTCCAACGGCAGAACAGCCAACCACCTTCCCTTCCCCACATATGCTCAACATGTTCCTAACAAATGAAGCTGAGAATCAAGACCAGAGATACCCATCCATCAATCTTACCTCATTCCTCTCCTCCTCCCTTCACCCCCCCCCGTAGACCCCAATCCCCAAAATTCGCACTGCAAGGTGGAGCGCAAGGCGAGGTCCATGCCTTGAAATCCCTTCCCTCCCACCCTTCCTCTCCCACGATCCCTATCGTGCGAGAAAGAAGGGAGCCGGGTTCGAAAGGATAAGCTCTGTATCGGTCGCGAGACATCAACCATCACATCCCATCATCCAATCTTCGTCCTCTAGGATCTCTTAAAGGACAAGCAATCAACCCTCCCCACAGCCGAGTTATCATATAACCCAGAAAACCACCCCATCCTCAAACATCAGATTGAGCCCTCTGCTCCTTTCCCTTCCTCTCCCTCGTGACTCGATACTGATCTATCCGTCTGTTTTTTTTCCCTGTCCATGCGTTCTCGCAGGGATGGAGAGGTGCTTCTGTATCTCTTCATCTGGATGGAGCTTGGATGGAAATACCTACATCAGTATCAGATACGAGTGGATGGGTTAGGGACTGCTGGTGTTGGGGGTCGGGGTTTGGGTAAGGGGGGTTGAATTGGTGGGAACATATTTATTTGTTTTTGTGTTTTGTGTTTGTTTTAGTGTAGCTGATAAGTCTGTCTGTAGATGTAGATATTGAATGTGCTATGGTTAGAAACGGATAACTAGTATGAATTAGTTTGCTTCTAGATATTGAAGTTTACCTCATACTTCGATTGCAAAAACATTGTCAAGGATAATCGTAGAGTAGGAGCATTCCAAAAACATATACACTTTTGTCCACGCATCAACCCACCTGACAGCCAAAGGAGAAAAGCTTGTAAGGATAATGATGATGGATTCAATCAGGTGCAAATTAGTTACCTGTTTAATATATATTGAATGCTACCCAGAGCCTATGCTCATATGAGTAATTGGGGTAGATGGGAACAGAACTAAACTACTACTATCATATACTGAGTGATGCACGGAGGAAAATTAAGGTCTAAGAATCATCGTTCCTGTCTCTTCGCTTCTTCTTCTCTTTTATTTTTCTTTTTGACTCTTTCGGTGTATGTATATACAGATATACAGGGTAAAATAGCTAATATCATCCCTCGCTGAACACAGTTCTAACACACCAGAAAGCTATATCATCGACATCCATCCAAATCAGATCAGAGAAGATAATACTCCGTCACAGCAAACAGACCAGCCAGAGCCACTGGACAATATGTACAATTCATACAGGCAGCCAGCCAAGAAGAGAAAAGAAAAGTAGAAATCATGATATAGTGTAAGGGAGCAACGCCAACAGCACAGAAACCGGTGCGCATATTTCCAAATGGGTGTTGATTGAAATGCTGTTTAGTAGTAATCCAGATCCATGACCCAATAGGATATGGGTGCCTCTGCTCTATCCATTGTAGCCCAGACCTTCGAGCTCCTTGCGCACCGACTCTTCAGTCTGGATCTTCTTCATCTGCGTATCCTCGAGCTTCTCTCCACCGGCAAGGCGCATTTTCAGCTCGTCGATCGCGCGGATCTTCTTCAAAAGACCGCGAATCTTCTTGTCCTGCGCGGAGTGAGCACCGCTCGCGTCGGCTGCTGCGGCGGCGGCGGCAGCAGCAGCGGCAGCAGCAGCGTTGTTGGCATTGGCATTGGCATTGGCCTTGGGTGCCTGAGCTCCATTGGCCTGGCCGCCGTTCTTGCGCTCATTCTGGCCCTTGGAACGGTTGTCACCCTTCTCGCCGCGGCGGTCCGGGCTCGGCTCGTCCTCACCATCCTTCTGCTTCTTGGCTTCACGCTTCTTCTTGTTGCGCGCAGCGGACTTGGACAGCTTCTCCGGCTGGTCGGCACCAGGGGGCAGAGCGACTCCACCTCCAGGAGCGGCTCCCGGAGGAAGGAATTCCTCGGCCGGCTCGGCACCCGGCACCTCACGTCTGCGCGTCCGGCCAAATCCGTTCGTGGTGTGAACGGTGGCACCGCCGCTGGCACCATCCCGGACAAAGACCGCGCCGCCCTGATCCTCACGCTTGAAGGCGAGAGGGGTGAGCTGGCCGCGGGCACCGGGAGGCCGGTACGCACCGGCCGGCTTGACCGGAGCCTTCTTGGTGCTCAGGTACGCCACGGCGGAGGGGTGGGGGGTCGGAAGCGGGCTGAACGGATCGCCGAGGGGGTGCTGGATCAGCGACTGGGGGCGCCAGCACACATCGTAGAGCTCGTTCATGTCCTCGTTGTACATCAAAGCACCGCTGACATGCCAGATACGGATGCCATTGTCGACTCTGAGGCGAGGGCTGGTGGTGGCCGTCAGGATATACTGACCGTCGGGGGACCAGTTGCAGACACTGGCGTTGGAGGCTTCGACGGTGGCGATCTTGTGGAAGTTCTTGTCCATGTCGTAGATGTCCATCTGACCGGCCAAGTTACCGAAACCAGCCACCAGCACGAATCGTCCGTGAGGCGAGAAGAGGATGGTGTTGCGAGGGGCCAGAGCGAAGGTGTGCTTGGGCACACCACGGAAGTTGAAGATGGTGGTCTTCGCGGGCATGTAGCCGTACACCACACCGAACTCCTTGGAGTTGGGAGACCAGGTCACATCGTGAATAGGTCCCTCCTTATCCAAGTCCACACGAGAGTCGAAGCCACCACCAGCACTGAGCAGGTAGAGAGTGGTCTCGCCATAGTAACTCTTGCCCGACCGATCCACGTCCGTCTGCGCGAGTACGATCAGGGTGGTACCCTGCTCGTTCCACTTCAGCTGGACCTTGTCGCCCTTGAAGAAGGTCTTCTGCGAGACGGGGGCTCCAAACTGAGGCACCAAAAAGACCTTGACAGCAGCGGGTTGTCCCTAAGCAGCCATGTATTAGCTCTGGAATAATGATACTCTCACCGGGGTTGTAAACAAGTGCACCATACGTACCTTGCGCTCAGGAATGAAGACGGCCACAGAGTGGTTCTTGCCAGGAGCGACCGCAAAGTCCGCAACCCCCTCCACACGCAACTTGTTCCAGACCTGAGACAGATTCTCGCTCTGGTAGAACTGGACTTCGTTGGTAACGACCCGGGCACAGTAACGCTCGTCGGAGGTGTATTGAAGGTTCCAGCCCGTCTGCGACTTCTGGACGAACTTGCCCACAGGCGTGTCCACATCGCCGTTCTCGGACGACTGCACGACCTGCCAGACCTTCAGGTTCTTGACCGCATCGCCGTTGGCATCCTTGGAAGAGCGTTGCCAGGTGATCAGGTAGGTTCCGAGGGGCGAGAATCCCAGCTCGAAAACGTTATCAGCAGCGATGGTCGAGACCACATGTCCGACAGAGGGATCGACGATGGTGACCCTAGTAAGCAACTTGTAAGTTTCCTTTCCTCCTTTATTGGTTTGAGTGAGAGTCGGTTGACGTACTTCTCTGGGGATGCCCATGCGAAATACCGGCCGCAGGGAGAGTAAGCGCTACAGCGAAGGTTTCCTTCGGGTCTGCAAACAGAAAATCAGAAGATTAGCAAGCTATTCGGAGTAGAAGTATCGAACGAATTAGACGTTACATACCTTTCGAACCCCGACAAAGGTTCATAAACTGGGGCCGCATCCAAGATGCCAACGCCCTTGACCGTACGGTCTGTAGCTAGTTAGAGTTGCCCTTGAACAGCAAAGAAAATTCCCCGAAAGAAGTAAAGCGATGTTTTCTTTTTTCGAGAGTCCTCTATTATAGGATGGAACGAAGAATAAAATTGTAGGTAGACTCACAAGCAAGCTGAGTGGGAGCTGCCATTTCGAAATGTCTCTCAACGTTTCACTCTGGTGGGACGAAACACGTATTCACAAAAGCCACGGGAGCAGCTAGAGGCGCGCGCGCAGACGATGCTAATGCGACGAACCAGGGAATATCACAAAACCCAGGATCTTAGTGGTAGAAGAAGAGAAACGTTCCCCGCCACTTAGGTAGTGTGTAACAGGGCAGCAGAAAAATTGCACGGATAGTCTTCGGAAGTGTTCCAGCGGGAAGACTGAACGGAAATTTTACTACCGGGGGGTAGAGATAACGAAGACGAAAGGATAGATTGAGAGTGGACGAGGTGTAAGATATTGGCCGTTGGGAGGTTGAAAGCGTGGCGAGAAGTTGTGGTCTGGAGTGCCGCGAAACACACAAACACACACAAAGACTCAAAAGTGGATGGCAGCGAAGCTTGGCGGGATTGAACGAATACCTCAGTACGAGTCTCCGGTTCCAAAGGGGGAATTCTCGATGCTTGACAAGTCAATGCCAGCAATGACAGGGACAGGAAGACAGTCGGGGTTGGAGGGAGGAGGAGGGGGAAAAGGAAGTTGGAAGGGGGTGGGGAAGGTGACAAGAGGAAGAAGAGAGGAAGAGACAGAGAAGAGGAAGAGGAAGAAGAGGCGCCGAGAGTGAGAGAGAAGCCAGACTGAGGGAGTGAAAGGCTGAAGGGGGACCCGCGATGGAATCCCCCCTCCCCATTGGGCGATCTCGGCCCCAGTTCACCAAGTTCCAGTTGAAATGTTGCTCGTTTTTCGCCTCCATTTATTCTCTTCCCCAACTACTACTTTTTCTTAATTTGTTACTACTTGCAGTGACTGGGTATTTACTTTTCAGATTAACAAGATGACTACTATGCTTACTGCCATACATGGAAGCAACTGCTAGAGGAACAACAAACAACAGAGATCCCGGGAGTCTAGACTTTTGGCAATTGTGAAGGAAAAGAAGATTCGCCCCGATTCGCCTGTTGGAGTCAATCTGGTCCTGCTCCGGTCGGGATGGAGATCCTCCTCGTTGGACCCGTAATGCTTAGATTAATCTAATCCCAATTAACTTAACATCATCGTAGTTTCGTCAAGACTGGCTGGTGGGCATTTTCAATTGCTGCACAAAGTAACCTGGAAGAAAAAAAAAATAAATAAATAAATTAAATAAAAACAAATGACTCGCTGCTAGCTAACTATTCTACAAGTAAATGTTCATTGATATCCCGACTTCTGCCTCTCTCTCTCGCCCTAGAGAACCATGTAAAATAAATGACCAGAGCCCACAAAAGCCTCCCTCGCCAATAATGATCATATCCTCCTTTCCCCCCTGTCCAGCAAAAACATGTCCATTCTTTTTCCGTACAATTACAATGCCGAAAAACCCTTGAAGTTAACTGAAGCTTGGAAATATTTGGCAGCAACGCCCGTAATCCTATCCTTTTGACAACCCGACCTTATTGCCATCGGTCTGTCTGTCTGTTTGTCTGTCTCCCTCTTTCACTTACAAAAAGAAAGCAAACTAGTAACTCAAAAAGTCGGCTGCTCGCCACCTTGAGCGGGAGTGGCCAATCGCGGGGTCCTCACCGTGGTGTCAATCACATCCGAGTCAAACGTCATCCCATCGACCATCCGCGCATCTTGCGTAGGTTCTGGTGTCACGGATCCGGTCGGCGACTGGGTCGACAGCAGCATCGCGCCCTCCCCAGAGTGTTGCTGATGGTGGGATGCGAATGCGCTCGCACGGCTCACTCCAGGGCTGCCCAACGAGGTAGGTCGATGTCCCGATGATGTTCGGTTCAGCAGCGGATGTGAAGTTGGTCCACTAATGGTACTGGCACCTTCGCCGAATGCCACCAGGCTAGCGTCGCCTTCATCGCTGTAGTTGCCTACACTGGACGTCCCGTCCTCCGGGTACTCGCTCATTCGGTCTGCATCGAAGGCATCACTGCCACTGGCCCAGGTCGTGCGGGCGCCCACGCTGCCTGTCGCACTGGCACTACCTACCGTACTTCTTTCTTTGATCCCAGAGCCACTGTCAAAGTAGCCGGGGTATTGAGTCCCTGCCATCATGCCCGAGGGCTGTGGAGTGCCACCCGCTCGAGCCGTGGCCACTCGTTCCAGGCCTGCTAGACGCGAGATACGGTCGGCGCGTTCTGCTTCCAGCGTGGTAGTGGATGTAGCAGATGCGGAATGGGAGTGGTGGGCGTGACGACCGTGGGGAAGAGGCTGACCCTGATGGCCATCTTTAATGGCGGTTGTAGACAAGGCCGACAACGAAGTCGTGCCGGAGTTCGGGGTCCCTCTAGTGCGTCGCAAACTTCTTGTCAGCCTGATCTGATAATGGTACTAAAGAAATGAAGATAAAGGCGAAAAGCTGCATGACACAATCAGAATGAAAGCTTGAACAAGCTGGGGAACTTACGGTCCCATGTCTGATGGAGTCACTGGGTCCGATGGCGGGGGAGGGAGATTGATCAGAGTGGGAGTAGTCATCTTGTCCTGATAAAGCTCGGTTGAAGTTGAATATTCACAAAATGTAGGGACGTCTGCCCAAAGTGAAATGCAATAAACGATAGAGGTAGATGGCGCGATATAATGAGGGTGTGGTCCTTCAAGGAGATGCAGCGGTAAGGGTGTCGATCTGGATGCGAAAGACTAGGGAAGCAAATAACAAGATGGTTTGAGAGAAGAGACGGATGGATCTGCGGGGCAGTGAATTGGCTGGTCTACTTATGATGAACCAAGTCGCGTAACAATAAAAGACAGGGGGGATCCGTGGTAAGAGTTGGGAGATCGCAATGGGGTTTTTTTAAGTTTGGGTGCGGAGGGTCCAAAGCCAGCTTGGTGGTGGTGGTAGTAGTAGTAGTAGTAATGTGGACTAAATAGTAACAGGAGGGTAAGTAGTAGTAGAAGTAGTGGCAGTAGTAGGAGGGAAGTAAATGAATGAATGAACGGGTCAGTGATGAAAGTGAGGCTGTCGGTGGGCCAGCACCATTCATTCAAACCTTCAATCTGAAGCAGATTCGCCTTCTTTCTTTTTTTTGGTTTTCTTTTCTTAGAATACAATCTCCCAGCCTCAATGCAGGTCCATTCCAGGCGTCTTCTAGTGGATGTTTCGGAAAGCCATCGTCAGTTCCCCGCGGTTTCGGAGGGGGCATTTCCCCCTGGAGGTGATTGTGACTAGTCCAGTACTCCGTAGTACTAGTAATGATGAATGCTTGAACTCGACTCACTCACTCACTCTCTGCCATGGTCCCAAACGAGTTTAGTGTCTTCCCCGGCAGCCCCTGACGTCACACCCGCCGCTGGCACTTCACCAACCAATCAACATCAGGCGCGGGGCTCGACACCTGGGAGCCTGAATGGTCGGGTTCCGAATGCAGCCTCCCACTACACCCCTCTCACCCCAACCTGGAATGAATGTACGCCATACTTGCATTCCCGTTCCATCTGGACCCTCGAAGAATGACTCTATTATTGTGGCATTGGTTTCGTATGGTGACAGGTCTAATGTACTGTGATGGCGTTGCGGCATTCACTTGTTCGAGAAAGGGGAACATAAACATAAGTTGAAAAATAAGATGGAAAAAAAAAATTAGAAGTTGTCATCCACCCCTCTGGCCTTTTCCTCCTTCACTCTCTCCTCCGTAATGTCCCACCACCAGCTGTGTGGCGCTTCCCGGCTTGAGCGAGGTTCGCGACCCGACCGGACAGCCTCGCTCTCATCCCACGGTTTGGGGTTGAGCAAGTAGTGCATATTCTTGACGCTCTCGTCTCGCCAGATCGCATCATGAATCCCCTCCCACCGCATGGTTTTGAGCGCATTGTAAATGTACGGCAGCGCCACCCATCGCCCAAAGAATACATCTGATAGCAGGGATTGATCGGCAAATTCATAGTTGGTGGTCGCAGATGAGGACAGCTGCGCCAGAATCTTATCATAGACTTCGTGGGACGGATTGACCACCTGGAGACCGCCGTTGGGGATACCCAGCCCGGCCGTGGGTGATGCGCCCTCTGTTTGCGCGACATCCGGGGTGGCATGCTGGGATGTGTATGCGCAATTGGATGGAATCCTGGACAATGGTGCATTAGTCTTTGTTTACTTGTCGGATAAGTTGTGTCCTCGTAGGACTCGGGAATGGAAAGATGGATAGTCCATACCAATCAGGAGGGTAGTGCGGCTTCTGCAGCGGGTTACAGACACAAGCATGACTGGCGGCAAAAACACGGTTCCCTGTCCCAGCCAGGGCTGGAGGGTCTAGCTCGAGCTCCATCAACTCATCCATGTTGCGGAGAATCATCATGTCACTGTCCAGCTGCACAACGCGCTCATACTCCACAAGAGAGAAGGGCGTAAGTTTGCTCCAGCAGTCATAGAACCGCACATCATTCACGTAGTCCTTGGGAACTGAAGGCAGAAGATAAGGGACACGCTGCTTCAAGATTCCACGGGCATCAAGAGCAGCATGACCTTCCGCCGGGAAGGAGTCCGTGTAGAGAGCAATCAGCGGATATTTCGAACCGACTTTACGGAGGGAGTATTCCAGGGTCAGTAGCCCCGACAGGTAGGCAGTGTTTGTAATTAGAGTTGTCCATACTGAGATGTGTTAGCTATGAGTGCTCTCGAAGAGTTCTAGTGCCATGGTTGTGGACAGTACCTTTTGTCGCATCAGTTATGCGGGGGGCACTGGTATTGTGGGCCATGGCCGGAAGAATATAGATGCTTTAGAACCGAGTCGCCGAATGAGAGTTTTTGCAACACGGGGATTCACGCTGGACAGCTGCCTTGGGTTACTTATGGCGAATTGATACTCGCGCTTGCAGTTCCGGAGACGACTCTGTCACGCACTGAACAGCAAGAAGTCAGAAGAGGGGAAGGAGCGAGGGACGTGGGGATTGAGGACGCGGTTGATGACTTCGGGTCATCGGGAACCTCTCAATCATCACGGAAGCCTAACCGGCTTCGTCTTAGTGATATTCACCATCCTTATCTCGATGACACCATTAGTCAGGGATCGGACATGGAAAAATCTCGAAGCTTTAGATATTAATATTGAGTTAGTACTGCATAGTAGATAGATATTATTATCTAGATGTATATTCCCCTGCTATCGAAAGAGTGGGCCCGCGGCTGAAGGTGTCCTTCACCAACGATAAACGAGAAATGAGAAAGGCAATGTAGCGTCTTACCCATAGGTGGATATGATAACTCTCCACTGCTACTACTTACTACGGTTCTTATCAAACACATCCAAATTAGCCTGCTTGACATACTACTCATTACATACAGTACAGTACTCTCCGGACAAAAGCAATTACAGCATCATCTTGCTTACTAACATGCATTAAGCATGCTCCACAAACAGAAGACACATTTCTCAATAACTAACTCACTATTCGATCTAATATTAATCATGAAACCAGTCTATTTGCTGCATGTAAATAACTACTAGTTATGGTAATTGCAACAGATCTTTGCCTATTCGGGATCAGGCGGTCAGTCCCGTCCATGGAATCCTCTTGATGCCTGGGGATATTAATGGCTCTACTTTACTTTTACTTTACTCCGCCCCCGAGCCCGGAGAAAGTAAACAACCTCCTTTTATCGATTCCACCCTCTCAGCTATCATTCCTATTAATTTCCATCTGCTTTGAAGTTGGATAGCTCTTTCACTGCTAGCAAAAGAGACTGATAGATGCCCGATCTCCTGCTCTCATGACGGAGCGCAGCAACGAGGCGGAACCTCTCATCCGCGATGGATGGGTGCCGCCAGACTCGCATATACCGCCAGGTGCTTCCACCCCTGATGAGGCACCCAAAAGCAGCGCATACCTCTTCATACTGACCCTAGCCATGGGAGGGTGAGTACTCAATGGCAAGAGCTTGCTTCATTGTCCTCATTGACCCGTTTTTTCAGTCTCCAGATTGTCTATTCGATCCAGCATTCCAGTGGATCAGTAAGTTGTAAACCTCGAGAAATCAAGCAAGTATCAGTAGCTAATATCAACATCGCTTATCCTATAGCCGTATCTTCTATCTCTAGGAATGAGCAAAGCGCTGCTTGCCTTTGTCTGGATTGCAGGGCCCCTTACAGGCACTCTAGTGCAGCCTTACATTGGCATCCGAAGTGACAATTGCCAAATCTCCTGGGGCAAGCGAAAGCCGTTCATGGTATTCGGTGGCGTACTCTTGGCTATCTGCCTGCTAGCTCTGGCGTGGGTGCGAGAATTAGTGGGTGGCCTATTTGGCTTGTTTGGCCTTGATGCCCAGGCAGGTGAAACCGAAATTGCAGTCATCGTGGCTGCAACGCTCTTAATGTACTGCCAAGACTTTGCCATCAACACTGGTATGATATTCACTCTATCTTGACTCTCCTGTAACATAATTCTGACGTCCTGTCACAGTTCAAGCAGCTACCCGGGCTTTCATCGTTGATAATGCCCCCGCTCATCAGCAGGAAGCGGCAAATGCCTGGGCAAGCCGTCACGTCAGCGCAGGGAACATCTTCGGCTTCATCATTGGCGGGTTGAATCTGCCGAACATTATTCCATTCCTCGGAAATACACAATTCAAAGGGATCAGCGTAATTGCCAGCGTCTCACTAGCAATCACTCTATCCATCGGCTGCGCTTATATCAAGGAAAAGGATCCGCGTATGGAGCCGTCTTCACCTGCCAGTCTAGGGTTTGTGTCATTGCTTCAGTCCATTAAAGAATCAGTTCATCGCCTCCCTTTGCGCATTCGCCAGGTCTACATCATTCAGGCTGCAGCATGGTTTGGGTGGTTTTCGTTCTTGTTCTACGCCACCACTTACATAGGGCAGTTGTATGTGAACCCTATCTTTGAAAAGCATCAAGATCTATCGGACGATGAGATCAACAAGGTATGGGAGGATGCTACACGCATCGGTACTTTAGCGATGCTTGTGAATGCACTAGTGTCCTTTGCAGCGAGTATCATCCTGCCAATGCTGGTGGTTCCTTCGGAGAGGCAAATGGCAGCTGAAGCGAACACCAGTTCAAGCAGCTTTCGATTGAAGTTGAGGATCCCTGGTTTATCACTACGCCGTGCATGGCTCCTCTCTCATTGTCTATTTGCCATCTGCATGTTCAGCACGTTCTTTGTTTCCTCCCCGGGGCAGGCGTCGGTGATGACTGGAATAATTGGCATTGCCTGGGCTGTCACAGCATGGGCACCCTATGCCCTTATCGCGTCCGAGATTGCCCAAGAGGACCCCGGAAGACCGGCACATCGTCGAGAGAGATCCGGCGAAGTAGAAGGAGCAAGTATCTTGCCATATGTTCAGGAATCTGACGAACCAAGAAGGACGGAAGAAAAGTCAGTAAATCAAGCTGGTGTCGTCCTTGGTCTACATAATGTCGCTATTTCCTTCCCCCAGATCATTTCCAGTGCGATAGGCAGCCTCATCTTCAAGGCACTGCAGAAGCCACGGGGACAGCCTTGGGATACCAGCACAAGCTGGGTCATGAGACTTGGAGGATGTGCTGCCATTCTTGCAGCTTGCCTGACAATGGGGCTCCACGAGCAGTCTAGGAGAAAGTAGAACGCATGATGGCCACCGCACAATTTCGGGACCTCACTTGGGACTAGAAATCACATAGATCTTGGTACTCGCCATCTTTCATTCTCAGAGGCCACTCAAGGCCTTCATGTGCCTGCCAACACACTGGTTTTGGCAGCATCGTAGCGGCACTCAAAGCTGGAGGAGCTGAATCGCATCGTTCTATTATTGCGATCATGCAAGACGCTGGAAAGCCTTGTGAAGGGAATCCAAGCACAATCAGCATGCATTCTATTTGCGGAGATGAGCATCGATGGTGTTCTCAGCCGGAATCCACTCGGATCCTGCGACGACGGCGGTCGATGGTTGGCGGCCCAGACGCTCAGATGCATTAGCGCAGCAACCCTTCACCATCCCCTCAAACATACTTATCCCAGGCCCCTCCAGAGATCATGAGCTCGCCTTCGATGTCAGTCAAGAGTAGCATCGCTCAGCTGCTTGCTGGGTTTAGCCTCCGAATGGATGTCTCGTCAACAGTGGCTACCTGGCTCTCTCTCGCCGTTACGGTGGTAGGGCTGGGCTCCATTGTCACCCAATTCGGAACGATCATCGATCAGACTGACCCCTTCCACACCCTGCGAGATGTACAACACCTGGGCCGCTGGCGGTTCTGGCAGCCACATGTACCATGGTATAGAGTCGTGAAGCCCCCTCTTGTCGGGCCTGTAATCAACGCCAATCTGCCATGCGGGCTCTGTGGCAGAAAGACCGTTCATGTCAGTCGGCGGCCACTCGCGCAGCCAACAGGTAAGGCTGCATGGTCTATCCTGCTCAACGTCATTCATCCATCTTCTACCACCCTGGAACAGCCCTCCCAGACCGGCTCGTTAGTCTCTACCAAAAGCCCCGTCAAGACTGAGCACGTCGTGACCATCTCGGGAGAACCGCCAGTCCAGCTGCCAACCTGGGATAGCCTCCCTCGAGGCCCTCTCACCAAGCACAAGCTAACCGCTTGCACGGTCATCTCTCGCGCAACCCTCATGGCTCTATTCACCGTAACCAACGCTCGACCAGTGTTTCGACACAGCGGCGCATCTGGCCATCGAGCCGCATACGCCTCCTACTGCGGACAATGGTACGTCGAATGGCCCATTGGCGACGCCGCACACGTCCACTTCGCGGCACACGATTCGCACACTCTGAACAAAGACGTCTACCCTCCAACCTTTGAAGTCCGTGTCGACCGCTGTCTGCGCATGCTAGCCGGTGTCATCGAAAGCCCCGCGTCCTCTCCACCATTCAAATGCGCCTTCCCCGGCCGCAAAGCATCAGGCAGGTGGGTTCTCGAACACATCGTGCGAGGCTTTGGCGGCGCCCACGGCAGCAGACACCTCTACAACATGATTGGAGGCAACGTCAATGAAGTCGATCTTCTATTAATGAAGCCAGTCACCGAGGACAATGCCTACGACCTATCTTCAGAGCTACATTCCAGTTTCACCACTCTATCCCTCCCCAGTACCGAATCCAACCCCCGCCACCAATCCACTACCACCACTACCACCCACTCCGTAACCCTACACATCCCACCCCACGAAGCCACCATTCTCAACACCTGCCTCGACTACCTCCCATGGTCCTCCCTCTCATGGTCTATCCACCGCGGCCTCCGCGACATCCTCCTCGCCTTCGCCAAACCTCGCATGAACCACTACCGCGCCCAACTCGCCCATACCCTCCGCACCACCGTCTCCACGCACGCAGACTATCTCATCGCTCGCGGCTGGGACGCCCAGTTCGTCCACAACGGCAGCATGGCCGACTTAGCCGCGGGTGCCGTGTTAGCCGGGAGCGGCAATTCCGGGGACGCAGTGCGCATCGTCACGGATATAGCGGCAGTGTGGTATGAGGGGCGGAGAAGAAGAAGGACTGGTGATGGGTTAGATAGTATAGTATCATTCGATGAGACCATGTTCTGGAGAGTTCCTCACCAGCAAGTGGAAGAAGCAGAAGAAGAAGTAGGTGGAGAGAGGGGAGAGTTAAGTTCCATGGCTGTTGTGGCGCTAGTCAAGTTCTTTGTTCTGGAATGGAGTGTGGAGTTGGATTATCAGATGTATCATGATTTGCCGTTGGAGTTGTACTTGGGATGATACCTTATTTTTTTCTTTTCCTTGTTGAATCTTTCTAGAGGGGTTTATTTGCGGTTATTGATATCGTGGTGGTGATTTTTATCATGACAGAGAAATAGAGTGGTAGAGTAACTAACCCATTTCCATTCTTGTTTTTAAGTAGTCAGATTTATATCCAGTATATTATCCTCCTGTGAAGGGATAGCATGCTCAACTTCTCTCTCTCTCTCTCTCTCTCTCGATATACAGAGAAGGGAATTGAGGGTGTCATACTTACTGGTACTCAGTAGATGTAGCACTAGTAGTAACTGTGACTATTAACTCATATAAAGTGTAAGAAATCAGTGACCTAGTTGTGTGACTATAGTAGTATCATATACATGGGCTACTCTGCTAGTATTCATTATGGGTTGTTGAACTCTATCAACTCAGTGATTGATTTATTGATCAACCATATCCAATACAATGCATACCTTTCATGAAACAACTGAATAGTTTGCGCTGGAGAGCACTGCTACCAGCTTAGTAGTAGTACGTGCTAACTATGGACACTTTGTGCAAGTCTGCAGTCAAGCTTCTTGTCTGGTGATTATGGCCACCACACGGATCCAATCCGGCCCAAAAGGAGTTGACCAAAGTCTCTCGAGATTGAATCAAGAATAGTACAACACATGCATAGTTTGCATACCTCACTGACCCAACAGAAACATATACTTTACTCAAGAAAGGAAGGGATACCAAACAAAACCAAGCGCTATGCTTCATCACTCGTTCACGTTCACGTGCCCATGTACACTCTTTCAGTCACTCTCACTCCCTACGATACCTATGCCTATCTTGGAGCTCATTCGCTCTTGCTGCAGAACATAAGTGAGATAAGGATAAAAACAAAGCCAAGCCAAGCCCCATACTGGGCTGGGCCTATTGGCTGGCCTTTCGGCTCTCGTAATGCCCGCGCAAATCGTCTACTTCTTTCTGTAACCGGGTCAAATCGGCCAGAATGTCATGCGCGTTTGATGGATGTGGGACGAATTCGTCCTGTGTTACTGGCGCTGTTGGTGCCGCTGTTGTCTCGTCGGCTGGTCTGCCCGATCGGAGACTCTGACCAGTGCTGTCAATGCTGTGGTTGCTGGATCCGCGAGAGCGTCGCGGCGGCGGAGGTGGGGGAAGTGGGTTGTAAAGCGAAGTCCGCTTCGTCGACGATCCTGTTGACGTCGGATGTGACATTTCTGTGGGCGACACTGGTGCGGCTGCAGAGGGTTCCGGGCGCAGGGTTGAGGTCGCAGTATGCATGGGCTCCTCGGACGGATTACTGCCCGCGCGAGACTCTCGAGTTCGTGATGGGTTCAGAGACCAGCCGCCTGGACTGGACGGCGGAGATGATGACGATGATGCCGCGCTTGAGTCCTGTGCCACATGGATGGATAACCGCAATGGGTTGACTTTGGACATTGTGGTCTTCGACCGTCTCATCTGGCTGTGTCGTCGGCTTAGCGGTGGAGTTGGCGGTCGCTTGTGCTGCGATTGACTCCGCCGAAGGGACTCCGCCGACTGCTCAGTCGACCGCGGCTCATCTTTGGGCTTTGCGGAGAAGTAGTCGGACCCTGGTTGGGAGGGTCGGGGGGAGTATGATGGCTCAGATGGGGAGCCATGGAAAGAGAAGCGGTTGGTCGTCTTGCTAGGGGTAGTTTGGGCGAACGAGGGTGTGATACCAGGGCTAGGGGCGATTCGTTTCCCATGATGACTCTTGGGCGGAGGCGGAGGTACCCGGTCCCTGTTACCTGGACGGCTGGCAAGAGGACGTGAACTAGGATCTAATGATGGGGTCAAGCCCGACCCAGCTCGAGTAGCTGGACCAATACGCAGGTCGGACGGTCGAGATACATCCGTGGAGCTGCTGTCGGGCGTCCGGGTGCCTCCGTAAGACGTGGATGAACGCGTCGACACATTCGAACCAGCTACGGGCGCATTCTCGCGAGGTGTGCCAGCCTGTTCCGGGTCTACTGGACGATCATGGGTGCTCCTCTGTGCTGGGAGCGTAATGGCTGCGGGCGGCGCGGATCTCCTGGAGGATAAGGCTGGGTCTGGAACGGTCCTGATCGATGGCAGGGAGCGATCATCGTCCCGGGAAGGTGGGTGAGCGACCTGGTAGGTGCGTTTGGAATCTAATTCATCAATGTCCTCCTCTTCCTCCGCCTCTCCATCGTCATCGGTCGCATACGACTGCTGGTGGAAGGGGTCTGAAGTAGACTGGTCATCGGAGGAGGCCGTATCGTCGGGATCCGGGGTCAAGGATGCGGGAGGGGTTCGAGGGACAGAGCGGAACGAGGTGGAAGGGAAGGTCACGGAGGGAGCGGGTTTCGAGGGATACGAGGTGAAGGAGGGCTGAGGCAGAGACTGAGGTAGAGAAGGTGCCGGAGCAGGAGCAGGAGCAGCGAAGGTGGTATCTGGGATGGAGAAGGTCAGCATCATGGGTCAGGGACAGCTCCGTCCATCTCGTCCGACCAGCACGCGACGAACGGTGCGCAGGAACCGGAATTGCCGGACGGACTCACTCTCGGGCTTCTTAGGGCGGAAAGGATTTAATCCAGACATCGCGGAGGAGAAGGGCAGCACTGACCATGAGAGCAAGGAAGAAGGAAAGGAGGATTGATGGAAGAGAAGGGGGAAGGAAGGGAAGAGGGAGAGGGAGAGAGAGAGAGACGGAGAGGGCAAGTAGCGGAAGACAAGCAAGTCAACAACTGGAGAAAGAGAGACTCTCGGCCACAACCTTACTTTTTAGTATTTAATTAGTTACTACTCCTTAGTCCTAGTTTAGTTCCCTTTGGCTCTTACTTTCAAGGTTCCGCGGCTTCCACTACAAGGTTCATAGACTACTATGAACTACTAGATGTGCATACATAGTAGTATAGTATATGTCGGTAAATAGTAGTTCTCACATGCTGCATTCTGCCTGGGTCGTATTTGCCCTCTCTTCACTCCTCATATTCACGGTCACTCTCACACCCACATATTGAAAACAAAAGAGAACATGGATAGATCAATGGGGGGGAAAAAAATAGAGATAATAATATCGGGGGTAAGAAATGAAAAAAACAAAAAGAAGAAATAAGGATATATATGGTACAGTGAAGAATGGTAGATCGGTAGTCGAAGAATATACCAAGCCACGCGGAACCCGACGGACCCTCCCAATAAACACCTCTTCCAGTTATACAGTCAGTTAAAAGAAATGAGAAAGATAAAAAGGAAAGATATCGAATGAACGCGTGCAATCACAAATGGTCGTCACAAGAGTAAAGCCCTCCCTCGAAGGTCAATGCCCGAGAAAGCCTGGGTATCAACTCGCCCGTGTATCACGAAAACAATGTCCGCCCGTCGGTCTTCCCCCTCCCCCCTTCAGTCCCTAACCATGCAAAAAGAAATCAAATGCAATCTCTTGTTTCTTTCCGTAGTCTATCGTCGTCGTCTTAGCTTTCCTCGTAAACATGCCACTCTTCGTTGCCGAAGAATGACTGCGCCAGCCCCTTGCCGCTCTCGGTCGGTTGGCTGAACGCCACCTGCTCCTTGGGGATTTCCATCCCGTAGATGAAGTTGCTCACCACGCAGTCTAACAGATCCATGGCAATACCTTTCCGGCGTGAAGAGCCCGATGTCCATATGCGCGAAATGCCCACGATGGCCGGGTGCCTTTCCTCTCCCACCGTGACCGACGAGTCCGGTCCATTGCCCGAAACGGCCGACTTCTTGACCGGCCGTGACTCCCAAATCCGCTCCGTCAAGCATGCCCCTACACATCGACTGTCCTTCATGTGCAGAAACACCTTGTACCGGTCCACTTTCTCCGGTACTCCGTTCTGTTGCAGATGCTTGGGCGCTTCCGTTTGACTCCACAGAACCTCATCCTCGATCGTCGGGGATGACAGCTCCTTGCAAATGACCTCCAGCACCTTCTTCGCTTGGTTCTTCGCGGTCGGCGATGCCTTGCGATCCACAATGACCACATATCCCTCGTCAAACCGTGTCGCTTCGTAGACCCAGCGTGATGCGTTGGCCCGCATAAAGGCCTTCCCCAGATCTACCCCTGTGGAGTTCATATCGTGAAACTTCTTATGCAATGCCGCATCCTCCGTGTTCGACGGCACGTACTCCATGCCACAAGTTGCACACGTCCTCCGTACTTCGTGGCCCAGGTCGATCTGCATCTGTTTCAAGACCGGCGGCTGCTGCGGCTGCGGCGCTTTCTTCTTGGGCGGGTCCACCGAGGCGCGCACGCTGTTAGAGTTGACTTCGGTGAGTGGGGTGCCATTGGTGGTGCCGTTGATGGTGGTGGTGGTGCCATTCGTGACAGGTGTGCCATTGCTGGCATCCTTGGTGGCGGACTGTTTACGCTTCAGGAAGGCAAACGTGGGTTTCCGCGTATTGGCGGGAGGGGGGCTTAATCGCGGTGGGGGAGAAGATGGGGGTGTCGACAGATCATCTTCCTGCGTGCCTTCGGAGAGAAGAATAGAATTGCGACGCGACGGACTGGACATGATGGCGGCGGAAGACTCGCGGATGGCATATTGGATGCTATTTTCGGCTTCGTCGGAATCATTGCCGGATTGGACGCGTCGTTTTTTGGCGGCAGGCCGTTGGTCATCGTCGTAGACGCGCCAAAGTGGCCGTCCGTAAGTTTTCATCATGAGACCTCTGCGTGGGGGAAAAATCAAGAGGGGAGCGTGTTAGTTGGGAGTGGCGGCAACCAAGGGATAAGGGAATTAAGGAGCAGGGGCATGATTTCAACAACGTACCGCTTGAATGAGTTTGTCACAGTCCACGGCATCTCCCTTTCTGATGTACCAGAGGCATTCAAGCGAGGTAAAACATTTATGGCAGTGGTCGTAATTCTAGATGGAAGAGTAGGAGGTAGGAAGGAGAAAGTAGGAGGAAGAAGAAATCGAGAGAAGCAGGGAGAGCCGATCGATGATGCAGTGGAATGAGCTGCCTGACGGAATGCCAGGAAATTATTATGGATTGGGAAGGGCGGATTTGGCGGTCGCCGATCGACGGGAAACGCGTGAGAATCACTGGTCTAAACCACATTCAGTCATATTACTGCCTTTTCGTTTTTTAACCCTTTATATAGTTAGTTAGTTACTCACCAGCTGATGAATGATGAGGATGATGATGATGATGATGATGACACGGATGAGAGTGTGAATCAGCAGAGGCAGCAGCTGATATTTATTCCCTTTTTTCCTTTTTTTTTTTTCTTTTATAATAATTTGATATTCCCGTGTATCAGCAAGTTCTAAGCTGATGATGATGCTGCTCCCCCCCACATCCCAGCTATATAACTAACAATGATGAAAATAACCCACGGTGGCGTCGTGTCCGCAGGATGCAACAACAGAGTCATGAATGAAGGTTCATTCATTCAGAACCACCAACCACCTCCGAATACTAGTTGAAAAGTACTTTGAACAAGGTGATACGTGTGGAACACCCACACTCACTGGCAGCCAAAGAAATGTGAAGCAGATGAAAGATTCAAATCACAAACGCCTCAGCTGTTACTGGACGAACGAGAGAATGAGCTTACTTTATGAGTAAAGTTCCCAGGTCGATGCTGTGCCATCGACTTCATTCTGCCGTCCCGTACTTCGCCTCCTTATATCATGAGCCCCCAACCAACCAGACTCTGTGGTGCAACACCACTCCTGACTAGTAGTGGACTCTTCCCGTATGTATGAACAAGTCGGTGGCAGCTGAGGTGGCCAGCCTCGTCACTTCCATCTTCCCTCTCCTGGTGATGATATACACGATTAAATAAAACTAAATTTGATTCATCCCATTTCTCCCATTCGTGCATCTCCCCGTTCGTCTCTTCTGTCACTCCACCTAGTATACTAGTAGTATTTGATGAGTGGCTCCGTACTCCGTACGCACACAACAATCCATCCATCGTTAACAACCCTACTAATGGTGTGAGGCAAATTCCACCAGATCGACTGGAAACCAGCGCCGTTCTCAGTCTTTCTCTTCACTCTTTTTCTTTTTCTGTCTGGTCTTATCGCTCCCCCAACCTCGCCCTTGCTGAACAAACGAACCAACACCGATGCCTTACTGGGCCACAGCCATGTTCTGGCACTGCCTTGCCGGCAATTGACTTGCAGCTCGGGTCCTCAGCTTTGTTCCGGGATTGGCTGTGATGGCTACACAGGGCTCCCGGCTGATCTTGATCTACTTAACACATCGGTGGCCTCTCTCTATCCCTTCCCCTCTCATCTGTTTCTGATTTATTTTGTCTCTTCCCTTGTCTGAAAATGGCTATGTGATCCATTCTTGGGCTGCTCCAGGCCAGCTGTCACACCACATGGGGGGTGGGTTGTCTTTTTAGGTCCTTACATGATGTGTCTTCATGTCATCGCAGCCTAGACTGGCCAAATACGTAGCCAACAACCCAAAGCAAGTCACTCCAAGTCAAAGCAAATCACTGACAGCCGGATCGAAGATGCCGATCGTGAGGACCGATCATGAGAACGCAGATCGTCCATCTAGGTAGCTTATTTGCTTTTTCTCTATCTCCTCACTGTCCCTCTTCCAAGGCAAGACTTGTCACCTTTCGCCTCCCGTCCTGTGAGGGGGGGTTTGCCAGTGGATGGTAGATCCGACGCCTCTGATTGCTTCCATTCAGTTGAACCTGTACAGAGAATTGCATTCCTCCATCCCTCTCAATGACTAAATAGATAGATAGTACAGCTGCTGCAGCTGCTGCGAACCCCAATCAAGGAGATGAAGTCAGTTCGGATGTATATGGACAGATCCGAGGCGGGGCACCACAACCGGCTTCCCATCAAACGACTGTACTGTTACAAACTGGTCAGATGCCGATGCGACAAGCTGTCATCGGTAGAACAATGATGTCTTTTCTAGAGGCTACTTGGAGCACACAGTGGCCCGGCAGTCACGCCTCTGTGTAACCGGGAGGGTTACACTTCAGGGTACTGTGTACGAGGGTATCTCCTGCAAAGGTGGGCATGGGCCAGGAATCCGGAGATACTGCCATGGTGGGGGGGGGGTTAATCCGACAGATGCTTGATGAAGAGTTCAGGAGGTGACGGGGAAAGGAGGAAGGGCGTTGCGAGCCGTAATGTTAGTTAATGAGTCTTACATCTGAGTAAGACACGGAGTAAGACAATCAACTAGTTAGCTAGTTAGCTAGTGACACTTCCTAAAGGAGTAACTAACTCGTTAACGGGTTTTGAGGTCAGGAACCGAGCCAGTGATCCGTCTATTTAATCCGAGTACGAGACAGAGAGAGAGAGAGAGGCCATGGTGGTCAGCAGGTGACTACTTACTATTCCCGAGTCACTAACTCACTCACTCACTCTTCATCTAATCACACATTCAAACCCCGAGTGAAGGAAGCTAACGAGGCTGACGGATGCGAATCTGGCGTGAAGAAAAGCAAAGCAGACCAATGATGGCAGGAAGAGGAATGCACCGGTCCAATGCATTGCTGATCGGAGATTCCACGATAATCTCAGGTCATTGGACCAAGCCATGTTCTAGTTGAGACTTTTAGCCCATGAGAAGGAAGGAATCCATCAATGCATGGATGGGCCCGGCGGGCACATTCTGCAACTTGTTCATCGCTACTACTATCCCAGTAAGTCAGTACCTACATAGAGTTGTTTACAGGCATATACTATATCTATCAGTATCAGAGGTAGCTGTCCTTGGGTTGCTGGATGGCTGGACCGAAATGTATGGAACCGGGAAATGACACTAGCAAAGAGAGTTTGGAACCAAGACGAGATTTCTGCATTGTTTTTCCATCCCGAAACTCCGCCGGGCGGCCAGCCCCCAAACTGCCACCAATGGATTACCCCGGCGCTGCTAACTGCTACTGACTGCTGCTACTGCTGTCTTCTGTCGCTCTCGGGGACTTTTTTTCTGGTCTTGATTTTTCGCCCATTCTTCTGCCCTTCAAGTGAGGGGAATCTGCATTGCGATAACGTGAGAGACACTGTCAGAGAGAATAAGAAGGAAGGGGGCAGAAAAGAAAATCCAAAAGAAAAAAGGGAAAAAAGGAAAATTGAAAAGCTATTGCTTTGCTGCTCACACCATCGTTTTATTATAAACTCCCGTTGAGCCTAGTCTCCTTCTTCATCGCCGCCTTCGTTTTCCCATCTTTTTTTTCCTCTCGTACTTTTCCTCGCTTTTTACTCTTTTTTTCCACTTCCCCAAACCTCCGTTGCGGTCTCAATTCCCCAATTAATCTCAACCAGCAACATTCCAAGAGAGGAATATAGTTGCAGGTATAATTCCAAGGATTGAGAAAAGCTCTGCTTCGGGATTCCTCTTTCATCTTGCACCATCACCCATCAATCAATTCGCATCATGTCGGATCCTATCCAGGTTGCCGGGAAGAGAAAGCGTGCCAGTACGTTGTTCCCCCTCCCCAATTGCAATTTAAACCCGCGGTTCGCTCTTCAATCGCTCGCTGCTTTTCCCTGCGTTTCCCTGCTTTTCTCCCCCCAAAACTTCTCAGCCTTGCTGTCATCTCATGTACAGCCGGTGACAACCTCGTGCTATTCCCCGCCTGATTTTTCTTATCGCCAACGCGGGAGATCAACATTCCTTTTTTTTCTCTCTTACTTTTCCTTCACGGCTGTCTTTCTTTGTCTTTAGCAAACTCATCATCCATTATCTGATGGGTTAATTCCCTGCATCGCTATTCTTTCTACGTTGTTTGTCACTTTCACAATCACCTTTTTTTTTCCTGTTCTGTCTCTGTGATACGTCCTGTCTGTCGCATCACCCAGTGTCCAGCTTCATCTCAGCTCTGCTTCACAATCTTCAACCGACCGCGTGGATTTGTCTTTTTTTGCTATCACCATCAAAAATGGTTGCTGACTCGACTGAACCTGCAGGGACGCAATCCTGCCCGCCTCCCGAATTGCCCCAGCTCGTTGCGGAACAGCACACTCCCATCCCTGCTCATGACAAGGAGACCCAGCGTCTGATTGTCGTTCTCTCCCATGCCAGCTTGGAAACCTACCGGGCTTCCAGCGGACGCAATGGCTCCGGTCGTGATGAGAAGTACTCCCTGCTCAACAGCGATGAGCACATTGGTGTCATGCGTAAGATGAACCGGGATATCAGTGAGGCTCGTCCGGATATCACACATCAGGTTAGTTGCTCTGTCTGGAATAGCCAGCAATGGTTTGGTGGCTTGTTGCTAATGATGAACGCTCGTTAGTGCCTGCTCACCCTGCTCGACTCCCCCGTGAACAAGGCGGGTAAGCTGCAGATCTTCATCCACACTGCCAAGGGTGTCTTGATCGAAGTGAACCCTAGCGTGCGCATTCCTCGTACCTTCAAGCGTTTCGCTGGTTTGATGGTGCAGCTGCTGCACCGCCTCTCCATCCGTTCCACCAACTCCCAGGAGAAGCTCCTGAAGGTCATCAAGAACCCCATCACCGACCACCTCCCCCCCAACTGCCGCAAGGTGACCCTCAGTTTCGAAGCCCCCGTGGTGCGCACTCGCGACTACATCGAATCGCTGGGCCCCAAGGAGAGCGTCTGTATCTTCGTGGGTGCCATGGCCAAGGGACACGATGACTTTGCCGACTCCTTCAAGGACGACACGATTTCCATCAGTAACTACAGCTTGAGTGCCAGTGTCGCATGCAGCAAGTTCTGCCATGCCGCCGAGGAGGTGTGGGACATTGTCTGAGCGCAGGACCTCGGACGCTCCTATCCCGCTTCTCAGGAATGGCCAAAGCTTGACGAGGTGACGAATTTCCTTGCGCCCATACATCTGAAATGGTACGATCGAGAAACGGTCAGCGGGTCCTAGCTCGGGGACAAACCTGTCTTCCGCGCGTTGTTCGCGTATTCTCTCTGCCTTGGGTGTATTTGCATCGCTTGCTGTTCTCTGCACGTCTTGATGGGTTTTCGTGTCTGTTTTCTTGCGCCTCGCGTTGCGGTCGCCGCTAGACTGCTGGATGCGATATCTGGAAACTAAGATCGCCTCATTTATTTGGACCCCGTGATGAACTGGCAGGCCCTCTTTGCTTCGGCGGGCCTGCGCCGGTGGGTAGGTGTCACGGCACGACCCACCGGCCCCCAGTTTCTTCTGATCGATCCCTCTGTTTTGAGTTCTGCAGGTTCGAATGCCTCGACGAGGATCTGGGTTTTTTTTCTTCCAAATATCTAGGTGGGTGTGATCTAATCACTGTAATCTGCAACACCCCATCCGGGGTGTTGTACACTTGTTGCAGTCTCGCATGCGAGATCTTATCTATATAGCAGCACGAATACACCAGATACATTTACCATCGAGGCACAACCATGGACACGGAGGTCTGACACCCGCCGTTCAGCCCCTGCCCAGATACTCGATCCTACTTCCTCCCCCCTTTTGTCTTCCCTTACAGACTTTGATGATCCTAAATGGTCCTCTGATCGGATCACTAGTATCGAGTAGAATACCTGTCAGTAGTAGACCCAGCTGTAGATGCCCGTAGCCACAGGGAGAGGGGCTCCCTGGAGACCCGGAAATTCAGATGGAAGCTGGTGGCCCTTGCGCCGGTGACGTTCACTGTGTGATGGTGCCAATTAGCCAATTGGCCGGAGGACTCGAGCCGGTCGGACCATGAGGATGGTGGGAATCATCTGGAGGCACGAGAGTGACCGTAGAAGCAGGAAAGAAGCAGAACAAGTGGGAAACCCAGCGAACAGAAGGAGAGGGAGGGGCTGCACATGATGAGGAGGGGAAGAGTGGGTTTGTGCCTGAGGCTGGCCCCGCCAGTGTCTCTCCCCGACTGATTGACTCACTTTCCCTTTTCTCTCTTTCTCTGTCGATACTCCATACTTCTCATCCCTCTCTCCCTCGTCTTCCTTCTCTCTTCCTTCTCGGGTGAGAGACGGGAATCCCGACTATCGCTGACTCACACCTTTGAGCTCTTGGAATTTGTCAGGGAGTCTCCCAAAGTAGCACTAGCAACAGTATTGATGGGCAGGTCAATCGGGTGGTCCCGGTGGCTGGGGACGGAGTCTTCTGTTCGACGTGGCATGCAGCCATCGCAGCAAGTGGATCGCCCACCGGGTTCGAATGGATAACTCCGTACATGAAACCAATGGAGCATCTCAATCATCCATCTAGTCATTTGACGACGCTACAAACACCGATGATGCTGTTGGCTGATGAGCCATCCCATCCACTTCCGGCGAGAAACGGATATCACCGTATACCACCAAGTAACTCCATGATGACAGAATGATGGTGATATTCACCTCCTTTTCTTCGTCATTTTCCGGAAAGAATCTTGATTCTAGATGCTCCTATACGGAATATACCTTTCTTTTTGTCGTGCCGGGAGGGTATGATCCACGCCGCAGCATCGCCGGACTGGAGGAACATCTGGCGGTCAGATCGCACCGGCCGGCGACTAACAGCAGCAAATGTGCCCGAAGCAGGAACAAAACCCCCCCATCGGTCAAGCAGATTTGCCCCTCAGTGGCTCCCCTCCTTCTCTCCCTACTATTATTCCTCAACACGGCTGCTTGCTGACATGCCCGTATGCGATTCGTTGTTCCCTCGTGATTGGCGACCTCCCCAAGGCGTTTGTCTGATGTCCAATCCTGGGCCCTAGCCGAGTGAGCCCGTCGTTACAATCAATGATTTAGGTTAGGTCTTCAAGAAATCCAAGGGAATTTCCCCCCAATCCCTTCTTTGACGCCGGTCTACGCACCTGTCGCGGTTTCAGCGTCTGTTTTTCGTTTGGTAGCTGCCGTCTCCACCACTGCCAATCCCCTTCATCCACCTTGTCCTGGACCCTCTCGCCTCACTCGAATTCCCTTTTGGACAAGATGCTGCTGTCTACCCTTGGCTCCTGCGTAGTCCCCACCGTTTTCTGATAGGCGCCCCGTCCGCCGCGACAGGGCCACCTACAGCACCGTCCGCCAGTCTTTCCCCACGATGACCTGGCGGCCATCTTGAGTTTTCGTACCCCTCGATATTAGCTACACCGAAAAAATAACATCATGGGTCGTCTGAGTATGTGTCAGAGTGGGTGGCGGCCTTGCGATAGCACCCTCCGAGCCTATCCCCTTTGGCAACTTCCTGCAGACTGAGCCTAGACGATGTTGATGCCTCGTGGATTATACTGGGCATCGTTCGGATGCCGTGCGAGTCTATGCAAGCCTGCCTGCGATAACCGGCCTAGTCTAGTCGTGCTCCACGGTTGGAACAACTGGTCGAGTTTCCATGATAATTTGCTCCCCCTGTAAGCTTCTGACCGCTCGTGATTGGATCCCAAGTTGGGCATTTCGGGGGCATACTCCTGAAGTCCTAAGGTTGGTCTGCATCTTGCCTTGAAATACTAGTGCTGCTTCTCGCCGGCTTCTCTCCATTCCTCTCTCATGATTTCATGGGTCTCTCCTATCTGTCTCTCCAGTCTTGGTGTATATATATCCTCCTATTCTCTTACTCGCTTCTGAGTCTGCAATCGACTTTTTGATCTCTCCTGTTGGTGGATCTCTCTCCATCCGAGATCTACTATTTATCCTGTCTCGCTGCTCCCCCTCCATACCTCTTTTTTCTTCCCCTGACTTCACCTCTTTATACCACGACTCGCAAAGGGATATACCCAGCGAGTCCACACAGACATGCCCGTCTCCCACCTCACCCTGACGGTTGCTCACCTGCCTACCTCCACATCTTTCTTCCTTTCCTGCCTACAACCTCTGGGGTACCAATTCATTGGACGTCACGATGACTACATTGGTTTCGGTCAAAAGACCGGCGAGCCTGCAGATTTCTGGATCACGGAACAAAAACCTGGGTAAGTGTCCGTCAATGCTATTGAGTGGTGTTACAAGAACTAACTGTGACCTTGCAGCGTACCTGCAGGTGCCGCTCATGTCGCCTTTCCTGCAGCATCCAAGGATGCTGTGAGCACCTTCTTTATCAATGCCCTCAAGGCAGGAGGCAAGATCCATGGCGAGCCCAAGCAACGTGACTCCGACTCTGGTTACTACAGCGCCGCCGTCATCGACTTTGATGGCAACAGCATTGAGGCAGTATACCGGCCTAGCATCTCATCAGCCCGCTCAGAGGTCCGGTCCGTGGCCAAGTCGGAAGCCAGATCTGAAGCCAGGTCTGAGCTCACTAGGCCAGCCCTGGCTTTGCTCGAGAACGGCTCGGTTGTATCGAAGGCGACCAGCAAAGCCAGCTCCGTCCGTCCCGAGAGTGTTGCGCCTCCCAAGTCTGAAGCTCGCTCGTATGTTTCCAGGTCCTCGACGGCCGTGGACAGAGCGCCTCCCCCGTACGAGCGCGCGCCGTCCACCATCAGCGTTAGCCGTGAATCCCAGCAGCCTCGCGAGATGCAGCCAGCCCCGTCGCCCACGTATATTGTGCACCACACAACTCACACCACCACTCAGCAGAAGACTGACGATGGTAAGACGGCCAAGACCATTGTCGGTACCCTGATTGGCGCAGCGGCTGGCGCTGCACTCGCATATGCCATGACCAAGTCCGACTCCTCCGAACAACATTCTGAGGGCAGTACCCCTCCCCCGCAGTATTCGCCGCGGGACATTGTCCAGATGCTCTCTCCGTCCCAAGCACCCTCTCAAGCCCAGGAAGAATACCCTGGCTACAAGGCTATCGAGGCTCCTCCCCCGCGGAGCGTTTATTCTTCTCGGTCGGATGCCCGCCCGGGCCTCACCCGCAGTGTTACCTCGAAGAACCCTCGCGCAGACACCATCTACGAGGGCACGGAGTTTGTTCCACGCGGTGGCAGCGTCTACCTCGATGAGAATGGCCGTCGGGCCTCCGAGGGCAGCGTGTACACCACCAAGGATATCCCCCTGCGGGCGATCGAGTATGCCCCGCCGGCCGATTCCCGTGGCTACCAGAGCACCCTGGTCAGCAGCTTCCGTGAGGATAAGTCGCGGGCGATGGATGGTGGCAGTGTCTACTCATCCGCCACGGTTCGGCCTCCCTCCAAGGCCAACTACCAAGAGTCCCATCACAGCTCTCATCACTCCTCGCACCATTCCTACCACTCCGTGAGCCGATCGCAAGCCGGCAGCACCGCCTCTTCCAACCGCACTGCCCGCCAGGTTCCTCTCCCTGAGGGATCCATTGCCTCTTTCGCCTCCTACCGCAGCGGTGCCAAATCGGGCGTCTCCGCTCGTGAGGTTCCTCTTCCCGAGAGTGTCGTCGACCTCGACGTCCAGAGCCACGTCACCCCTGACGACTCGATCAGTCAAGTGGACGACTCCCGGCGGTCCTCCTACTCGCACCGGTCGCATGCTTCCAAGAGCCCTTCCAAGGTGTCGAAGCACTCCAAGTTCGACGAGCCCGTCAAGCCCAGCGACAGTGTCAGCCAAGTCTCTACCAACGTCTCCAGAGCGTCTCAGCGGACCATGAAGGCCGGTGGTAGTGGTGGTGGCGGCAGTGTCGCACCGTCCAAGGCTGCCTCGAAAGTGAGTCGCCGAACTGCCAGCCAGGTGGCTTAGCTTCTGCACATTTTACATTCTTCTTTTCTCCTTGTTTGAACGCAGCTTCACATGGCTGTGATAATTATACACCATCATATTTGCATTACAGACCTTGTATGTGAGGCACAACTGTTACTCTACTACACTTTTACATATTGGTTTGGGGAAAGCATGAAACCTGGCGTTTGATTTATATGTTATTCAATGGGTTGGTCGTGTTCTTCAGATATATTTCGTTGGCATTTATCTGCGACTATATACTATACTATACGTACAGCATAAGAATGTTTGAATCTCTGCATTTCACATCTTTCTATCTTGCATGATCATTAGTTGTTGCTCTAGCGATTGGGCGGGGGGGGGTTGTCAGTTTCAATCTGCATTAGTTAGGGCGAAGAAATATATGATAGGATACATGCACATAGATACCACAGGGAGGACTGCAAGACTACCTTCTAATTTTTATTCTTTTATCCTAAACAGATAGCAGCATTCACTCATTATTATTGATCGCGTACTAGCTTGGAAGTGTCCTACAAAGAGCTCTCTCTCTCTCTCTCTCTCTCACTGGAGGGATACGTAACATTACCATGAAATGTAGGTAGTACTACCACCATATATCTACTAGTAGTATCATCCACACTCTCTCAGAAATCTTACTATAAAGCTCTGCTTAGCATACTTATCCCCCTATCTGTCTATTCACACACATCATTAGCTCTTCTCGAATATTCTCAAATAAGGATTTTATGGTCTGCGACCAGCTTTGAAGCATTAGTACTATTAAGTATGTTGTTCAGTTGCTGTCAAGTCACAGCTACTTACAGCTTTTGGATTAATCTTCTCGGTGCGGAAGGGTTTATAAGGCATTAGTAAGTACTTGGGCTTCTATGCCGAGGCAATATACAATTGTGATTCACCAGATACTTACTATAAATGCGTGTCATGTGCGCTTTCTTTCTAGGCTGCATAAGTAATGAAAGAGTAACCAGCATTAGATGTAAGAGACTACTATGTAACACAGACCAAGCAAAACTACATAACGAGAAAGCATAAATCAACAACAGTACAAGAATATGACAGGACTTCCCAAATTGAACGAAAGACTTTCAATAGCTCCCATATCGGCATCAAAAGCTTCCATCAATAATAAGCGCAACCGTTCCCCAAAAACACATTGTATATGTAAAACCTGAACAAAGAATAAGGGCTGCAGATTCTTTATTTTAATAACGTCTGCCAATCCGTTGCATACATATAATCAAGTGTCGTCATATAGAGGCTGTATGAATCAAGTCTGCTCAAATCCGCCGTCTTGTGACTCGGCAGGAGGCTTTTGTTTGTAACGGAACTTGGAGGTACCATCTTCGTGCAGATGTCCCGTTCCTACTCTCCTCTTCGATTCATCAAGGAACTTGATGGTAAGAACCTTCTTGGGATCGGTTTTGTCTTTGTGGGATGTATGGAATTCGGTTCCTTCAATGCTCGCATACTTGATCCGAGGATCCTGCAACAATTAGCATGAGATCACAGTAGAAGAGCCAAGTAGCCTACTCACCCTTTTCTCTTGGTCGCTACAGTAGGTATCAACAAGAGTCGCGTGGCTTGGGTTTGGGAAGTCGTTCAGTGAGCACTTGCCAATGTAAGAGATGAGTCGGCGGATGATTCTAGACATGCCAGCAAGTATTGAAGATGGGTCAAGCAATGGAAGGAATTATAGTCAGAATATGCAAAACAGAATATATAAGAGATGTAGCTGGAATATGAAATGAGCATTGTTCTTGGACAGACAGGCGAACTTGGCCATGTTATATACCTTTCCTTGCCCAGTAGAATTACTATTCTTAGCCTTGCGCTGGAGTTTAGGAAACTCGTCGCGCTTAGGATATCCGAGACTTGGGAGGAGCCCATATTCCTGGCGGTTAAAGCAAGAAAGGATGTTCAAGCAGCTGTTTGGCTGTCTTGCGTTCCTCTGGCATCCACTTCAACATAGAGGTAATGAACGCCAAGAACAACTCTTTCTCGTCACCAGTAAGACGCTTCTCCAGAACATCAAGTGAAACTGCAGGTACTGGCGCTTCATCATGAGCAATCCAGCCACCTAGAACCATGTCAGTCTCGGCGTCAATTGAGAAGTGAGAAGGGTGTGTGCAATGAGGTGCGGGTACTAACCGCTGGGGTCGAAGCACTGCTCTGTCGTCTCGCTGCGCCGCACAAACTCGCTCGGTGGTGGCCCAATCAAGGCTACCATGAGGGCCAGGTGTTTGAACGGATCATGACCACCTCTGGGATCGAAAATATCTCCGAATAGATGCTGCCCCTCGAACAAGTCCCAAATCTAAACCCAGGATCAGCAAGGAAGGCAGTGCAGCGGCCAGAAACGGCGAGTAGCGGGCTAAACTTACGAGGCCTGCAAGGTTCCAGATATCGATGGCGCTTCCCCAAGGCATTTCGAAAATGACCTCTGGCGCTCTATAGATATGTGGTTGAACGAAAGGTCCCGACTCTTGTGTCTTGCCAATCCTTGCCTCGCCAAAATCGCATAACATTGGCAGTCCGTAGTTTTTACCTCCAGTCGGCCTGCGAAACTTTCGACTGGTGTAGATTATACGTGACTGGTCAATCATCTTGCGGGGGCTTGGGTCTATAGACTCCGCGGTTGCGAAGTCTGCCAGCATAGTGCTGTCTTCCAGACTGAGCATCAGATTGTCCGTCTTCAAGTCTAGTTAGTAAGTCCATGTCAGCTCAAAGCCATAGACGTCCGCAAAGAGGCATAAGGTCTTTCAGTACCAGTATGAATAACGTCGGCCTCAGAGTGCAAAAAATCAAGCGCTAATAGAAGCCGCTTGACAGTCATTTTAAGCAGAGGGAGGTCAAACGGCCTGGGATTCAATCTCAACATCTCAAGGAGGGTCATAGTCATGGGTTGCAGCACCAGGCATCGATGTGTACCTCCAGGGCCCTGGAGGTCGAACGAGTCATACAGCTCGCGGATCAGTGATTGCCCTGGGTGCGAAGAATCAACCCTAGTTAAGTGCTCATACACTCTCCATTCACGATCTGTCGCCGTAGGAGAATCTGGCAATGAGGTGGAGACCTTCAGTACCGTGTATTTATTGTTGACTCTTAGTCCATAGATAAGGTGTCAGAGAGCTCCGTCTCAAATTGGAGAATGGGGGAATAGTTGCGCACTGGAGATCTCGACACAGCCAACTCGTGGAGTATGCCCCATATCCGAGCTTTCCCGCAACTTCGTATCTGGTGTGATAGACATCGCCAATTTTGACTGGATAATAATGCGATGGTTGATAATATGGTAAGGTCTCTTCCTCGATTGGGGTTTCTGTAGGGAGACAATGCGCAACGCTACTGGACAGTTCCCTAGGTGACGGTCGCGTCCGCCGGAGGCTATTTGTGAAGGCTCTCAACATGAACGCCATTGAAATTCTACTGAATCTGCTCCGGCTCGCAATTAGATTAGGCAGGCTGAATCAGATGATGAGAGATGGATGAGGAAGGAACGACTTCAAACAAAGCCGAGCGCCAAAAGATCGGCGGAAGGATGGCATGCGCCGAACTAGCCTCAGGCACGAAGATGAGATAATATATCGATTGTTCTCAAAAGGACTCCATTATTTCTACGCTTGAATATAAAAATATCCAGACTGAAATCGCTCTCCTCACAGCTCTAACTGTTCAAGGTACCGTTTATAATAGGCTTTACTTAGTATCCAGAACCTTCTTAGTAGTAACTACTATAACTAAGGTCTGTAACCATGTGACTTACATAACATGGAGTAGTTCGTACTACTAGAAAGGCGCTCAGACATATTGTAGTATGATAATATGATGCACAATAAAATGGTAATTCATGTTGATACTGAACACCTTGTCGGGGAGACATACTGGTTTAAAAAGCACTGTTGTATAGACTCGCATCATATTGTTCGAGTGACCGGACGTCTGCTCTCTGGATCAAAGACTGTGATTACACCGCCAGTTTGGGTCCGGCTACTATGCATCTACAACAGTTGATGGTATCACGATCCACTGGTAATTGGTTCCTGCTAATGGTTCCTACTGATTGGTCCTACTGAAGAATACAAGCCACCAAATCCCTTACCAGCAGCATCGCCAATTAGCCAACCCTCACTTCCCTCATCTCCTCTCCTCATCCCCGGTTATCCATTTCCACCACCCAGAGGCTTCAGCCTCACGACCGTACCAGTACCCAGCATCCTCCCCTCAACCCCGACCCGAGGAATTATCGAAAACCACACCCTTCCTGGGGCCTTATGTTCATCAGGTAACATTTATCCGACTCCATTGAGTGAAAATAAAAAATGCCATGAATGCATAATGAAGAAGTGGTCATAATGATCGTTGGATATGACATTTCCCCCGCAAATAAAAAGGAGAAAGCGAAAATAAGGGGGTAAACGCGGAATTCCAGACACACGCAAATAGTTCACGGAGAATAACAAGGAAAGGATCTACGATCACGGTACGCCAGGCTTCGGATCTGATCTAACGGAGTGAAAGAAGACGCAGAAGCGGATTGGGAAGACCAAGGTGGCCGTGGAAATTGAATTGCGAAGATCAGATGGCATATTTGCGAGTCCATTCCCGCGCGGTCGCTTCGTACCGGGGACGGTCCGTCTTGTACACGTGAGCGATTTCCGGCACCAACGGGTCGTCGGGGTTGGGGTCTGTGAGCATGGAGCAGATCGAAAGTAGCACTGCAACTGTCAGTATATACGTAAACAGCGTCTGTAGGCAGAGAACATACCCTTCGAGATTGTGAGAGCAGGACTCCACTGGTCTCTGAGGATGTCAAGGCAGATGCTGCCGTTGGCATTAATGTTGGGGTGGTAGATCCGAGTGGTGAAGTTGACCTTCGGGGGCTTGAACGGGTAGTCGGTGGGGAAGTGGATGTTCAGGAAGAAAACACCTCCTGAGTAGGGGGAGTCACCCTGGAAGTCGGGTTAGCAAATGATACTCCAAGATAGCAAGGCTGAAGACGCCGTTGGGTGCCGCAAGGTCCTCCCGACAAAGGAACAAAGACACTTGCTACATCCGGACGTCACAGAAGAGATCCGGGTATACTCACAGGACCCATGATAGTTGCTTGCCAGTGGAACTGTGCAGCAAACCAATGTCAGTATTCATTTCAGGCATTATGTCGTTGATAAAGAGGTCTGAGGCAAATCTGCGTTGGATTGCCCCGCCGCAGTCGGCGAAAGCGGCAATGCGACCGTGTGCAACGAGGGGTCGGAGGGGTGAAACCATACCAGGTCATCTCCGGAAGGACCAGCAGAGCAAGAAGAGGGGGGATCACTGTAAAATGAAGACGACCACGTTAGCGCAGTTCTATACATGCCCTGGCAATGCGTGATGGCACAGGTGCTGTCTGGCGGAGGGTAGACGAACGCCCCGCGGCTGTGGTGGGGTGTAACACCAGGCGGCGGCAAAGAGGCAGGCGAGGGGAACGAGATGATGAGGACAAGTCTTACCGGCCGAGGTCAGTGAGTTCCTTGTTAATTCTCTTGAGAGCCATGGCGAATGTGTGATGTGTAAAGAATGGAGAGGATCTCCTAGGTTAAAAGTGCAAAGCGAGTGGTATCGAATTTGAAGGTGGAAATCTGCACACGATTTCCCAGTCAGCACAACGGCGAGATATGTAAGAAGAGAAGAACAACGACAACGACGAACAGGGGCAAAGAAGAGGACGACTAGCAGAGTCGACTAGACTGGAGGGGGAAGTTGAGAGGGGTTGAGGATGGAATGGAGGAAGAGACTCACCGTGGGCTGATTACGTCGGAAGACGAACAGGAAGAAGAGGGGGAATTGGGCTGAAGGAGAAGAGGAAGAGAGAGAGGAGAAGAGAAAGAAGAGGGAAAGTCAGTCAGTGGACGGGAAGAGCGAGAAAGGGAAAGGCGGGCAACCCAGCCCAGTCACCAGCCCCTCTGAACCCGTATTTACCGGTTATTACCGACTGATTACTCGGCTTATTTAATCGGGTTTACCTTAGTCAGGCGTCCGTCAGCCACTGTTGCGCCACACCCTCCCTCTCCTTCCATCGTCATTTCCCAATCCAGTCGGACATTCTAGATGCATCATTCTGCTTCTGCCGATTTTGCTCCTTCCTCTTCTTTCCAATAGTGATCATCCAATAGTTGGATACCCAAATATAGGCTATTCCCCCCAAATGAATAATCCAAATGACACCCGGTACTCCCCGTCATCACCAACATCGTCATCATTCCCAAGTCGGCCCTGACAATCCAAGATATCCACCTGAACAGCCCCTCTCTCCCTTCCATTGTCAGCCACACCTTCAATTTCGGGTCCCTCCCAGACGGGTATCAATCGGACGGTGGACAAAACCGATAGGCTGAGTGGTTACCGGCAGTCCGCTCACTTTGTTACTGGTGGCCACCACCGTTGTTTGCCCAGTTGCAATGCTGGTTCTGCCCGTTGACTGGGTCAATATTATCAAGAATAATGGATCTCCTTTTTTTGCCTTTTTTTTTTCTCTCTCTCTTGTAATATAACTCGTAATCTATCACTCACACCTACACACCTATTAGGCTATTACAGTTAGATGACTAGTCTATCTACTATCTACTTGTGGGATAGTGACTGCTTCAAGTGCATGCATATGACTTCCTAAAAGATACTCCGACTTATATTAAGGTAGTATACCGATCCTGCACCCCTCTTATTCTAGCAGACACTATACTATACAAAAATATAGATTCTCATAATCTGTGCCACCCAACACCCCACAGAATGAATTTAAAATCTTCCATCAGATCCATTTCTTTCCCGGCGGCAGTGGCAACGGCAAGTTGCAAAACAAACTACCCTACTTTGTAGTTTGGTACGTAGTTTTGCTTCAAACTCTTCTCTAAGTACTGTACTTTCCATCCCCACATCCATACACATGTTGTAAGTAGTATCCCCTCTTCGGCAACAACCAACCAACCCCCTCTTAATAGTACTCCGTATTAAGTGAAACACATGTTCTATTCTTTAAACTTTCTTCTTCCCGAAGTTGCACCAAAACCTTGAAAACTCCTCCCTAAGTTCTCTGTGTGGTCATACTTCCACCATCGATCCGGATCATTCATTGGGAGGCAAACCCGAATTCTTTACCACCTAAGGAATTATGACTAACTTTACCCAAGTAAGTAACTCTTCCTGTTTGTAATCATGTTACATACCGTGCGGTTTGCGGGTGCCCTTGCCACGTGGCGCAGCATGGGCTTAGGTTACTTCTTTTTTCACGTGATGGGGAGGACCCTTCATACCTACTAGTATTACTATGGTTCACACTGTTTGGAGTAGGACATATGAGAGATAGTCTGTGGGTACGTAGTGCTTGAGATATCGGGTATGGTTGGGGTTATTGTAGCCCCGTGTTTGAGTAATTGTGGTTGTATATGTACATGTATGTATGAGGGATTCATCAGGTAGGTAGGTAGATGAACTGAGAGTTAGGGGTGGAAGTGTCTGCTCGTCTAGACGAATGCCTGGACGCCGGTGATGGCGCGGCCGAGGATCAGGGCTGGTTGGTGGTTAGTCGCGATTTATACAGGAAAGTAGTACAAGGTGGTACTCACTATGAATGTCACTTTGTCCCTCGTAGGTCTGCACCACGAACAGGTTGGCTACATGCCGGGCGATATGGTACTCGTCACTCGTTGCGTTGCCGCCAAACACTTCTTGGAGACTGTAATAGGATTGATCAGCTTGCTTTCCTGCCAAAGGTTGTGATGTGAAGGGCATACATTCTCGAGTTAGCTAGAGCACGGTCACAGTTCTGTCTCTTGACCATTGAAATCATCTCCGGTGTGCACTTTCCGGCATCCTTAAGCCGGGCAACCTGTGTCGCAGCCAGGGTGCCGTATGCAGCATCCGTAGCCGCATCAGCCAGCTTCTTCTGGATAAGCTGGTACTTCGCCAGCGGGTTACCCTTGAACTGCTTGCGCTCGAGCGCATAGGTGCGGGCACGGTTCAGGCAATCTTCAAGCGCACCCATAGCTCCAAAGGCAATGCCCAGACGGGCGCTGTTAAGGCAGGTGAAGGGACCAGCGAGCCCTTGAACCTCGGGGAACATGTTCTCCGCGGGAACAGGGCAGTCATCCATCTGGATCATACCAGTAATAGAAGCGCGCAGGGCAGTCTTGTTCTTGATGGCGGGCGTCTCCAGAGTACCCGGTGGGCATTGGCTGCGCTCGACGACGAATCCACGAATCTTGCCCGTGGTCTGCAGCTTAGCCCAGACGATCATGATGTCGGAGATAGGGGAGTTGGTGATCCAGGTCTTGGTGCCAGAGAGCAAGTAGTATCCCTTCTTGGTAGGATGCTCCCGGGCGACTGTCTCCATGGAGCCAGGGTCAGAGCCGTGGTTGGGCTCAGTGAGACCAAAGCATCCAGCCAGTTTTCCCTTTGCCAGCTCCGGGAGAAGTCTGTCCTTCAGCTCCTGTGTACCGAAGTCATGGATGGCCGTCATAGCTAGAGAGCTCTGCACAGACATTCCTGAACGGTATCCCGAGTCCACACGCTCGACTTCCTTCGTAATTAGACCGGAGGCCACGGTACTTGCGCCGGCGCAACCATACCCTTCAATGTTTGCGCCAAGAAGGCCGAGTTCGCCCATCTCGGTCAGAATCTGGCGGTCATAGTTCTCGTTCCGGTAGGCATCTAGTATGCGCGTACTTATTAGCCATGATCCACCACATGAGTGTTTCCCTCGCCGCCTTAAGGAGTGGCGGGCATACCTAGAACGCGGGGTAGCAGGCGTTCCTGGCAGTACTGCCTAGCTGTGTCTTGGATAGCCAATTCCTCCTCTGTGTACAACTCCGAAGCGACCAAAGGATCCTCCCAGTTGAAGGTCGTAGCGTATCCACGGACCGAAGCATTGCGCGAAGCTGCGGGTGCTCGACACAGGCGGTGGAGGTGGCGCGAAGCCGTGCGGAAGCTGGATGGGTTCATGATGTGAGATTGTAGGCGCTAGTAAGATTATGAATAAGTGAGATATATCTGTAACCAAGACAATATTAATTGGAGTGTCCAAATGTCTTGGGATGCGAGAGGCAACTGGGGTTGCGACAGCCAAGGGATAGATGGTTCGGGGGTTGTTGCGGGGAGACATTCATCCAGGCACACTTTCGGTGTCTCGGTTCCCCCAACCTCGGCAATCCGTCGGGAAAGATGCATGCGAGCATTAGAACTTACCCAAGGACACACGGTGACAATGTAAGTAATTGATTGATATTTTACTGGATTATAAAACAGACTCCAGCAGTAGATATGCTCCTTATATGCTTCATGATCAGTGAACTTCCAACTCCCCAGCCGAGCCGCGGGGACACTCTTCCGCGGCCGAGCTCGGCTTGCAGGCCGTTCCGTCGGCGCTGGCGCCCAATAACCGGTCCTCCTCAGAACTTGTATGAATAGAGCCCAGGCGGATATCTCGTTTGTCCGGCATTTCGCTGTACGGATTGCCATGTATAATAAGGACGGTAGTCTACGAGGAACAGCACTGAATACTCTACAATACTGTCCGCCGTCTAGTATTCATCACATCATGAATCTGCAACGGTTGCGAGGCCAGCCTGCGAAGGCGATTACTAGAGGGACAACCCACTCTTCTGGAATCAGCTAAATAGTTTGCTGTTTCTAAATCAGAGCCGACTGACTCGTTTCTGGACTGTATTTTGGATACTATATACACCATGGTAAACAACTGGTGCTTCGACTTGCATAGTCCTCAGTAAAGACTGACTCATAGCCCTGCATTAGTACCACGGCAACACGCTGCCCCATACGGTATGCTCAAGCAGGCATCTGGGACTGAAGGAAATCAAACACCCCGGTCGGGAAGTAATCCTCATCGAAACCCCAAAGATCCGCCATCATAGGGTCCACCGACCCTTCCGAGAGGCCTGTCTGGGCTTTCACCTGTGTCGCATCCGAGTCGAAGCTATTTCCTCTCTCAGCAGACAAGGGAGCGACTCCCAGCAATGGAGGAGGGGGGTTCAGTATCGTGTCCCGCTCTCCAAGGGGCTGAGCCCCGGGGATAACAACCGGTTTAAACATGGGCAGAGCATCATGAGAGCTATGTGTCAGAGACTGGGAATTACCAAGATTCCTCTTCTCCCATTCCTCCAACCCCGTGAGCATCTTTTTTAAGCCACGGGCGATATGGTGGCTGAGATGGTGCTCGCTTGCACGCTTACTACATGAGACCATCATATTCACGATCCGCCCAACCAGCTCCCGCACGTATGCGACATCGATGTGTAGGCCGGCTGAGGAAATAGAATTTTGCTGGCCTTGGTTGTTTGGAATGCTGCTCGAGCAGCCCTTGGCTGCAATCTTCAGCAGGAAAACGGCGGCAAAAGTGATCATACTGTGGAGGTACAATGGGACGCCAACCAAAGCCCTCTGAATATCGGGTTCATCTAGGACCACCCGAAGCGTGTCTATGGCGGACTGTATGGCTATATTCGCGCGCTTCTTTCGCTCAGCAGACATGGGTCGTGTCGATATCGAAGAGTGATAGGTCCGCAAAGCAACCGAATTCAGCTGTAATCGAGAAAAATGATAATGCAGATTAACCGCTCTGTAAGGATATGCACCGACATATCGACTCCCAACTGCTTGTCGAGCCACATTAGCGAAATGTGCACCTAGACAATATACTGAGGAACAGAAAACGTACCCAAGCGCGGATACCAGGCTATCCGCCAGTTGTCAAGGTCAGCGTCATATTTATCGATGGTAGAAAATTCGCTGTCGGGAACCTCCAAGTCGACATCGGGTCCAAAGGCGTGGTATATTCGGGTAAGAATGATAAACAGATCGACCTGGCTGTGCAGACGCAAGTCACCTTGCTGCACGTTAGGGGTATGGGTGAATGTATTGTGGTTCTTGATGCTCTGGTCCTCGTGGATTATTGGGGGTCGTCCGTACGCGATGGAGAAGTGATGTTCTAGGGTCTAGGCCAGTCAGTCTCGTTGCAGAAGCCCACCAGGGCTACAATCGATAGCGTTGAGACATACATAAAGAAGATACCACAGCCTAGCTTGTTCTATATGCTCTGGAGAGCCTTGTGTTGCTTTCCGGTAAGACTGATGCAGGTTGCGCTCCGTGGCAATCCGCACTGCATACCCAGACAGCTTCCAGCTTACGTCTGCAAGCCAAAACGCGCCTATACACAACGCGCGCAGATCATCCAGGGTGTGGTGTCTGTCTAGCATTGATTCTGATGCTAACCTAGCAAACTCCGTATAGCAAATATCGAACGTACGTTCTTTCTTGGGTAAATGCAGGGCTGTGACAGCGAGAATGGCGGCGGAGAGCATCGAGGAAGAGTTCCTCACAGAGGTCAGGTCTTTGTGGTCCAGCAATATCCCATCCCAAAGATAACGGCTAAGTACTTGATCAAAGTAGGAGAAAAGCTCCTCCGCCTCGTGCAAATCCACTACTCCCCGCGAAACGAAATCGGTGACAAGAGCCCGATCTGGCGCATGATGCCTTCCGGGCGAAGTTGTCTGGATATCGCTCAACTGTGTGACTTCGTACAGACTCCCCATCGGAGCCGTGACCAGCGATGAGGTCCCATTCTCTTCCCTGTCCAGGGCGTATTGTGAAGGCTGTTGGAAGGCGGTTTCGGATTTTCTGGGCTCCGATGCTACTCTCTGCGCGCTACTCTCGAGGCGCTCTGCTCCAGCATCATGATCCGTCCCAAGGGGCGTGCCCTCTGTCGACACTGTAGAATCCTGCCGGTCTCTTTTCTTTGATAGCGGCTCTGATGCCTTTCCATTAGATTGATAATATGAAAGATCGGGTAGCTGGGCCTTCCGTAGTAGGTCTGCCATTGCGAGCTCTATTGTGGCCTTCCACCTAGAATACACCGGAGATAGTCAGTCACTGGGTCTCCTGCAAGCTATGCGAATGAAAACAAAAAGAGTGGTAATAGTTACTCTGTCTCATCGTCTAGCAACGTCTGGAGGCTTTTGTTGACAACACATTCCAGGCCCATGCGACGACATCTGTGACAAACGGTCTCCCCCGCATTCATATCACAGCGGACCTTATGGCGCTTGCATTCCGTACAGGCTCTGATCCTGCGCGAGATCTTGGGAACATGCCTCGGGCTCTGCTGTGAGTCATTTTCCGGGGTATACTGTGGGCGGGTACTCTGGGGAGAGGCGGCAGAGGAGGCATCACCGTTGGACTCGAAATGAAGACGACTTCGCTTCATGATGCCAATGCAAGACGCATCGTCATAAGCAAATCATGTAGCTCGCGCGGGAGTGGGGATAATTCCGGGCTATATCCACCACGAGAGGGCCAACGGCGCAGGAACAATCCTAGGATGGGAGAGGAGAGAGGGGTCTGGGGGTGGACATGGCAAATGCCGGCGGTTGCGTTTCCGAGAGCTGCGATTTGCCTGCTCGACCGAGAGTCCGAGACGGCCAGGCCCGATAACAAACGGCGCCTTACTGCTTTGGGTCCTGCACGGGGCCTCGCCGGGTGGGGCCTGGTGGCCTTGCAGCCTGATTACTCTTATGTAAGAGGGGCCGGGGAACTTTCCACCGCGGGGCGGATGTCTGTCACGTGGAAGAGAGCTGCCTGGATGCCGCTAAGCCTAACCGGGTCTATAAATGACGCATGTCGCGTAGCTCTCCGCGGCGCGTCACTGTCGCGGCTCCCCTCTGATTTCTGCCTGCCATTCCCTTCCAACTACTTGCGGTGACTGCGAGTCTGTACCTCACCTGGTTTTGGATAGTAGTGAAAATTTCAAGATGGGTATTAAACGTGAGTATTCTCAATCAATATCACCCCACCACAAGACCGCTCTGTCGCAGCGCATTCTCCATCCTCAGGAGCTCATGGGAGCTGACCACGCTCAGAGCTGTATCAGGTGATTTCAGAAAATGCCCCAGATGCCATCAAGGCAGGGGACATTAAGAACCACTTTGGCCGAAAGGTCGCTATAGTATGTCAAGCCCTCCTACCCTCTTCGCCGTGACTCTCAGTGAGCAAGCTGTTCTCGTTTCAGACAGAGCTGACGAAATTGAATTTTAGGATGCGTAAGCTGCCGTTGCCCGCATTATCGCATTGCTTGCATTCGCTAACTGTCATACAGCTCTATGAGTATTTACAGTTTCCTCATTGCGGTCCGTTCCGAAGGTCAGCAGCTCATGAGCGACACCGGAGAGACAACGTCGCATTTGATGGGCATGTTCTACCGCACTCTGCGCATGGTCGACAATGGCATCAAGCCTCTGTACGTATTTGATGGAGCTCCCCCGAAGCTCAAGTCCGGCGAACTAGCCAAGCGATTTGCTCGGAAGAGCGAAGCCACCGAGGCTCACGAGGAGGCTAAGGAAACCGGTACGGCAGAGGATGTTGAGAAATTCTCGCGACGCACAGTACGAGTCACCAGAGAGCACAATGCAGAATGTAAGAAGCTTTTGAAGTTGATGGGCATTCCGTACATCGATGCCCCCACGGAAGCCGAGGCGCAGTGCGCGGTTCTCGCGCGCGCTGGAAAGGTCTATGCAGCTGCTTCGGAGGATATGGATACGCTATGCTTTGAGACGCCAATTCTTCTGCGCCACCTTACGTTCAGTGAACAGAGGAAGGAACCCATTCAGGAGATTCATTTGAACCGTGCGCTGGAGGGGCTTGGTATGGACCGCAAGCAGGTATGGTCCCGAAGTTCATTTCGGTATTACGCCTCAAGGATGCTTACTGATGTGATATAGTTCATTGATCTCTGTATCTTGCTGGGTTGCGATTACCTTGAGCCCATCCCCAAGGTCGGACCCAACACGGCGCTGAAACTAATCCGTGACCACGGAAGCCTGGAGAAGGTGCTTGAGTTTATGGAGAACGACCCGAAGAAGAAGTTTGTCGTTCCTGAGGATTGGCCCTACGAGGATGCTAGAGAGCTCTTCTTGAATCCCGACGTGAGGGACGCCAATGACCCCGAATGCGACTTCAAATGGGAAGCGCCCGACGTGCCCGGTCTGGTAGAGTTCCTAGTCAAAGATAAGGGATTCAACGAAGACCGCGTCAAGAACGGCGCTGCTCGCTTGCAAAAGAACTTGAAGTCCGCTCAACAATCCCGCTTAGAAGGATTCTTCAAGCCCGTCGCCCGCACGGATGAAGAGAAGGCGAGCCTGAAGCGCAAACACGACGAGAAGATTCAGGAGCAGAAAAAGAAGAAGAAGGAAGAGGCCAAAGCCAAGAAAGAGGCCAAGTCACGGCCTCGCGGTGCCGGTTAAATACCAAACATACGACTTTGTCCCAATTGGTTGTTGGATAACGACCAAGAAAAAAAAGCAGCGACACTTTGACCGACATCACACGTTGGCATATAAAGTGTCCACCGAGTCCTTCCAGAACTCATGGTGTTTAGAGGCGTTATCGGGTTTACTCATTCACAAAATGCAGCAGTCAATTATATGTGTAACTAGTTACTTCAGGCGAGAGGCGTTTCAACCGGTGGGATAAATGGATGGATGATGAATATGCACGAGTGCAGCATGCCACGTATATACCTACGACGTGGAATATTCTTTTTTGCTGTCTAGAAACAAAAGGGTTAAAAAAGCAATAACCAACACATACTATAGATAGATAAGGCAGCTAATAACTCCGCAGCAAACTGAAACTTTGTTGCCTGACATGTTTACACTTGTTCTAGGCTTGGAGGAGGGGGGTTGAACCCGACTGGTAGTCGTACATGATTCAAATCAAGGTTTTGTTGTACTATGTAGATCGGGAGAACCTGGGACTCGGTGAGACGCATCGCATTGCGTGCGCCCCTTTTACTTCTACTCCATTTTTTCAATAGAGTTCTGTAGGATCGTATCCCAGCTTCATGTAGTATTAGAAGTATATTGTGTCCTACTATTAGTTTTTAGCCTTTTTATTTTTTTTTATGGTGTGTAACGGTCGTACGATTGATTGCTCTTGGAAGGTGGGTGGTGTGGGGGCACGCGACTGTCCGCTCTACTACTGCTTAGTACTCCCGTACCCTACCCTACTCTGCGGGTTCAACGCGCATTGATGGGAGCATTGGTTCTGCCCGTTTTCCTGTGTACTATATGGGATTATCACTATTGGGTATAATGTGTTTGTGGATAGCTTTCTCTGATGGGTTCTATTAAATAATATTATTGGGTGATTTTATCCTTTTGGTGGCGTAGTCATAGTACTACTAAGTATTCTAGCCTCTCGGGTGAGGGGAAACTACTACTACATAGTAGGAAATATATAATATGATGTGTGATTAACATCCACTAGCAGGATTCACAACGCTACATACTGACCAATAAAATGAGAATCCACATATTCACAGAGTCCAGACCATTATTAAATAGCAAGAAAATAACGCATAGCAATAAGGTAAGCAAGTGGGCTAAAGCCGTTGTGGACGGGAGTGAAGTAGATCACGGATGCTGAAGCCGAGGGGGACCCTGATACTCTCGAGCCAAGCATTCCTCAAGCTTAACCAGTCATCCATTCGCTGTCATATTCAATTTCAGTACCTGAATTATTCTAGACATCTGAGATTAAGCTACCATGTGGAATAGACCCATATATACCGTGGTTTGGGAGGAGGATCAAGAAAGAACGTTGTCCTCTTATCAGGGCTCGTGATCCGGCGTCGGCGCATGGCATCAAACGATCAACCGGCCCGCCGCTGATATCAACCATCCACTCTAGATATCGAGTCTACGCAACAACCCCAAACGAACAACCTATTCCAAAGAGAGATACCTCCGCGAAAGCCAATGAAATAGATGATATCAGGTGGTACAAGAACTACCAAGAGAAAACATATATCTACTTCCAAACCATCGAACCGCGAGCAACCGCCAAGCCGATGTAACCACGGGATCAAAGTCAATGGAGCTCTGGATCACAGAGCAAAGAATGGTCGATCATAGGCCCGGATTTCCCCAGGACCTTTCACTCTTGCTCACAAGCTCACTGGACAACGTTAGTTCTCAAAGCTGGGTCTACCACCCCCCAATTTCCCCCAAAGTCAAATCCATAACATCATCTTGTTACCTCGTGACCCCAGAGCCTCTCCGCACGAGGGAAATCAGAACAAAGTGAAACATGAACGCCTCTTGCCCACCCTAACCCCCCCAGCCGTTCCATTCATAGTTTTGCGCCCCAGACGTGAAAGACCAATGAATGTGATTGATGCAAGGGGAAAGAGAGGCGTCAAATCGGTTCTATTTTTCTTATGATCATCGTGTGTAAGTTGGGAGTTGATCCGGGAGCTTGATCGGACTGCAGCAGAAGTAATCGGGCGGACACGGATGGATGTGATCTGGAGTCCTCGGGGTTTTTGGGGTTAGAATCAGGGGTTGGCTATGTATTTTACGGATATTTGTAGATATTGTGAATGATAAGTCTGTGACAAATTCGAATATGGTCTTTTTTTAATTAAAAATTTAGGTTGTCGGGTGTGGTGTGAATGCGACTGGAGATGGTGTGGTGGTTGCGAAAAGCATCAATCACAACGGGGACGGCTGATGTTGGGATCAGAATGATTGCGGGTTTCACAAACAACATAAATAGATAAAAATAATTTAAGGTGGTAGGGAGATAGTAACGCCACTGGAGAAGTGCATGGAGCAACTTTTAGCTTTCAAATTCTCAGTGGAAAGGGGGAAAATGGAGGAGAAGCGAGCACGCGTAGGAATCATTGCTGGATCATGCGCGTCAAGAAATAGTAGGAAGCAGCAACTCGGCCCAGAAGGAATGCATAGACAATCTACAAGAAGACCTACACGAACATGATATGATAAAACCAAATTAATTTAAGCCACTACACAACCGAGGCAAATACACAGATAAATCTCACACGCAAAATGAGACGAGGAGAGAAAAAAATTTAAAAAAAGGAATGAGGGAAAAAAAAAAAGAGGAGAAGGGCGACCTGACGTGTTGTGCTCGATTGTCGAGTTGATCCTGTGTCAACACCCGCTGCCCTATAAAGCGCGGATGCCCCGCGGCCTTCCACCCCTTCCGTCGTCGACTGCTTTTCTTCTTCTTTGCTTCCATCCCACCAACAACCTTGCTTCTGCAAATCATCTGGTCCATCTTCCTTGTCCATCACTCCTCATCATCTACCTTTTATTTCATCTCAAATAACCCACACCCATCCCACCTTCATCATGCCTCCCAAGAAGACTTCCACCACCGGCACCACCACCACCAAGAAGTCCGGCTCGAGCCACGCTTCCTACCGTGGTATGTTTTGACTGATCTTTCACCACCACCCCATCGCGTAGCATTGAAATTAATATCATTTTTGTCGCGAATGACTGCTGATTCCATGAATATAGATATGATCAAGGATGCTATCCTGAATGTGAGTTAATCACGCTGTTCCCGGTGCGCGTTGGGATGACGGGCGCTGGGCGGGATCTCCGACCGTGACACGTCTACACGGTGCTTAATTGTCCCAACGCCCCATCGGGCTCCTGCTTGTTTCTCCTCCCAAATGGGTCGCTGACATCTTTCGCAACAGCTGAAAGAGCGCAATGGTAGCAGGTAAGTTGTTTCGTGTTTCTTCTCCCCCGCTCGATGCAGGGTCCCGTTCGCTGGCGACGTGGCAACCTACCACCCTGTCCAGGTCGCGATCTCGGCTGACTCGTCTTGTTTCTCCTCGACTGTAGCCGCCAGTCGATCAAGAAATATGTTCAGGCGAACAACAAGATTGCTTCTGCCTCCACCAACGCCTTTGACAGCCAGTTCAACAAGGCCATCAAGGCTGGTGTTGAGAAGGGCGAGTTCCTTCAGCCTAAGGGTAAGTTAATCCATCGCGCGCATTATCTTCTTATGTTGCAACGGCATTCGATGCTCTCGACACGGAAGGCCGTGTCTTGAGTGTCGCCGTTCGCGTCTTTCGCTTTTCCGTCTTGATTTTTGATGGGGCGTGTCAACTGACGCGTCGTCAACCAGGCCCGTCCGGACCCGTGAAGCTTGCCAAGAAGGAAGCTGCCCCCAAGCCTGCTGCTAAGGTAAGTCTCTATCAATAACATCTGGAACTGATTGAGAGTTATTACTAACGCCGTCTATAGAAGACTGCCACCAAGGCTGCTACTGCTAAGAAGCCTGCTGCCAAGAAGACCGAGAAGACTGAGAAGGCCGAGAAGCCCAAGACCACCAAGAAGGCCACCACCACCACTGCTAAGAAGCCTGTTGGCCGGCCCAAGGCTAACACGGCCAAGCCTCGCAAGGCCTCCACTACTGTAAGTTGTAGACCCATGCCTTCTCACCCCGGACGGACAGAGTATACTAATCTTGAAGCAGGCTCCTGCCGTTGTCGACAAGCCCAAGGTCCTCAAAACCACCAAGAGTGGCCGGGTGACTAAGACGACGGCTAAGCCTGCAGAGAAGGCCACCAAGAAGACCACTAAGAAGGCTGCAAAGGAGACTGCTGCTTAAATCTGTGGGCGCCTGAGACCGTGTTGTCGGCGACCACTTGAACCCGGCTCCTCCTAGTCGGTGATGTGTGCCTCGGATGATCTTTCTCGAGCTATATTCCCTTTGTCTCTTCTGCTGTAATTTTTTATTTCCTTTACTTTTTTGTTCCTTGGCCACTTTTTGATCAATGGGGGAACTGCTTCTGGGATATGCCGTGGATTGTTTACACTTTCGTTTTCAGTGTCGGTAGGGTTGGCGTCTTGCGATGGATCTTGCACCGGGATATGTTTTGTGCCTGACTCTTATGTTTCTTTTTTGGGACACTTGTCTAAGGACAGGTGTGACGTTATGCAATGAAACTGCTTGTCCATTTCTTCAATTGAGCTGAGATGCAGTGTAGCCAATCTGTAGTCTGATGGTAGAGACATCCTTGAGTATACTCTGCTAGTGGCGCAGTATTCGTCAACTCTATCAAGTCAAAGGAATGATCCTCAATGATGCGCAAGAAGATTCGCAACTAGCGCAAATCAAAGAACCGAATGCACGCCAGTACATAGATATCTATAGTTCTATACACAGTAGCTCGAAAACAGTCAATTTTAAGCTTAATGTATGCATCCGCGGGTGTGCTTAGTACGTACGTGCTAGAAAGAAGTGGACCGACCGGGTGGGTTGGACTGGGAACTCGGATGAAGTCACTCACCGGACCGTCTAAGTAAATACTAACTAGATAGGATTTACTACCTACTTACTATTCGATACCGAAGCGTGGACGGAAGCCGGAAGCTCATTCGACTAGAAAGCCAGTAGATTACTTCCCATACTTACTTTTTAGCACCCGACCGGGTCCTCCCTCCCCTCCGGCCAAAAATAGCAAATTGCGCCCACTCAACTTTTCCAGGTCCATTTTTTTGCCTCCCTCTGCTGGTTGTGGTTTTCTTTCCTTTCCGGGGGATCCGCTGAGTCAGGGGATAAGTGATTAATTAATTGTGTTCATAAAAATGATGACTTGGGTTATTATATTACTCCGTGGTATTTACTGGAATAAGGAAGTAGTTGGTTAACTCCGAGGAGAGAAGAGAGGTGGGTGTTTTTGTGCCTGGGGCTTTGCAATATTACGGGGGGTATGTATGTTTGGTGGCCCGGTATTGGGGATACAGGACGTCCCAACTACTATTACTACTATGTATGGTGTTGAAATGAAATGAATGGAAATGAATTGAATCGATTCGGAACGACGTCAAGTGTAGTCAAGTATCTTTTCTGCTGCAACATACAGAATGTTCATCCCTGGCTAGGGCTGGGGATGGGTTGTGATTCTCCCGCCTATCGTTTAGTTAATATGCGCAATGATTGGATTGATTCGCTTTGCAGGTGACCTGATACATCGTGGGTGGTGGGAAACTCCCTACCTTGTGAGTAGTACCTATTGCGTCAGGGCAAGGAGGAAGTTGGTTTTGAGGGGGGAGGGAGGGGATGATGATGTGACGTTGGCATTACTGGTGATCATCAGTGCAGAATCCACTGGAAAGGCGGGATGGGCTGTTACTATCTTGTACGGACTGTTAAGGAGATAATATACCACTCAATTTGATTCTGTTGTTGTATCGAATGTCAGTTTCTCGAGTTTGAGGAATCGAGTCGAGACGCCGGATCGTTGGTTTAGTTTAATTGTAGTCGTTGGTTATTATAGCCCCAGCCACCGTTTTCCCGGAGGAATTCTGACGTTGGCAGCCATAATGCAAGCCAGATGTATCTACTGCGTACATGGCTTGAGAAATGGAAGATCTGTAGCTATCATTTGTCATTTCTTATTGACGAGGGTCATTCCTGCATTGGGCGGGCACGTAATCATCAAACCAGGGGGGGCGCGCGGGCTGGGCTGGGCTGCCTTCACAGTGTGTGGACTGTGGAGGGAGTAAGTGAGTGTGCTTCATCTGCCCATCCCTACTTTTCAAATCGATGGCAATTATAATCGACGGGGGCGCGGAGAGGCCAGGTGTTGTTGGATATGAAAAGTGTCCCACCAATCTACTCCATACGCTGGAGATCATTGCGACAGCTCTTGCCCCCCCCCTCCCCGAGATTCAATCAGGGGCTGGCTAGTCACTTCTCTGAAAGTAGTAGTAGTAGTAAGAGCTCGAACATGATTTTCCAATCTAACATGTCATGGACGGGTGGAGACACGACCCGACAGATGTTCCTTATGCATCCTGGCTGTACGTGCTCGATTAATCTCTCCGGTGGTCGTTGTGTTGGATGGTTATCTCTTGTCTTGCATGCAGCCAGCGTGTGTGAGTGGTAAGGAGGTTTCGGTGGTACCTTACTGTGCCTCGTTCCCCTTTTATTTCATCTGGCACTATCTTCTTTAAGTAGTTTATGTATATGACTAGTAGAAGATGGAAAAGTGTCCTTTGTTGTTCAATTGACCAGAACAGCTAGAGAGAGAATCCTTTCAGGGCTTAGTTAAGGGTTCAGTAGGTTGATCGGCTCAGGGCGTGAGGATGGTTAGTTAAATGATTGATGGATGACCTTTTTAGATGTCTGCCTGCGACGGGGTCATCATGCCAAGCCTCCTGATACCATCATACTTACATACGGTATGGAAGTACTAGTATGTATGTATGTATGTATGGATGTATGTATGTATGAGTGGTTCGGTCAGTCACGGGGAGGAGAGAGAGGGGGGAACACACCGGAGAGATAAGATACCTTGTTTTTTTTTTATTCTGTTGCATATTTGCATGGGGATGGGGTTTGAAGATTGTTGAATGATCTCTCTGACTGCTCAGATTTAGAATCTAACTTTTTCTTTCTTTCTAATAGAGGGTGTGATTCTTACCTAGATATACTACTTGCCATTCATCGGTACACGGATCAGTACCCAACCAACAACCCGAAGAAAGCTGAAGAGTGGAGCTGGTGCTACTCTTTCCTTATTATCGGACCAGACTCACTCACTTACTTCCTCCCTCCAAACCGGGTCCTTTCCCCTTCTTTTGCACTTTGGGTCTAACTTTGTTTTTCAGCAGCTTCTGGGAAGGAGTTAATAATCATCGTAATAATAATAACAACCACACATATACAGTAATCTCTCAGATCATATTATTATTAGGCTGGAAGAAAAGTGAGACAGGAAGGGGGGTTTTGTTGTTTTGTTGTCAAAAGGAAAAGGATTGACAAATCTTCCCTAGACTTCTTCTTTTTCCTTTTCTCTCTCCTTTGCACTGTACATTCGTTCTCCCTCTCTCTCTCTCCAACTCTTTTTACGTAGTTGTGCCTGTCTCTCTCTTTTCCCCTTTCGCGTGGTATTACCGTTACCAGTTACCACCAGTTCTAGCCAAGGCACAGTACAAGCCGTAAACTCTCCACGTTCGTTCGTTTTTTTTTTAGCTTGCGAAATACGGGTACCGTCTCGGACCTTGGCATCTTCTGGAGTCTCTCTCAGGTTGTCTCTCTTTCGCTCTCGCTCTTCCGTTTCGCTCTCGCTCTCTCTCTCTCACTCTCGCTCTCTTGCGTCTTCGCTCCAACTTCATTCTCTTATCCTGCTGCTCTCCCCCCCATCATTTCGCCATCCTCCTCCCCTCCTCTTCTGTCCATTCCACCAGACCTCGCCTTTCGTCTTTCCCTACCGCTGCCAACCTCATCCTTTCCTTTTCCTGCTTGTCGCTAGTTTCTGCAACTGATACCCCGACCGTACACTCTTCGTTTCTCTCACCTGTTTTAATTTCGATTGTACACCTTTTCCACACCCCCCGTCACCTTCATCGGACCGATCCTACCAGCCTCCACGCAAACCTCAAACCGCGGACACGTCGATTGTGTCGTACCATCTGCCTCGTCTAGTGTTCGCCTGAATATGCCTATCAGTCGTTAAACTTTCTGCCGCCCGCTGGCTTCCCCAGCTTAATCCGGGAACTTCGACTGTTCTTGCATTGCAACCGCTGCCATTGATCGATTAATCTCCTTCCCCCCCCTTCCTCTCGCGCTCTTACCCCCTCCCTTCTACCCGTTGCGTCGCCGATAGGGTCTTTCGACTTTCCAACGACCCGGGACCTCAGTACTCCTACCTGCCCCTAAATCCTGAGGCTAATACCGACCTTCCCTCATCGCTACTTCCTCCACCCCCGCTCTCCCTATCTCTCTGTCTCCGCTGGACTTCTGAGCCAACCCAAGCGACCATGCCCTCCTTTTCTAACGACGTCGCATACCAATCGTCCACTGCAACTGCTACTCACCCGCGTCCATTTGACTCACCGCAGGGGAAAACGTCGGAGAAAACGTCCGTCGGAAATACGTTCTTATGGACAAATTGGCCCAATGGCGACACGAACCATCTGGATGCCCCTCCAAATGACCGCCAACTCACCAACGGCAGTGCCTACTCCCTGAATGGTCCGCGCTCCAGTGCCAGCTCATATACGAGGGAATTGCCGCATTCGAAAGACGGCAGCATGCACTCCTTGGGAAATGGTTCGGCCCGGGAACCCAGAGAAGGCGGGAGGCCCTCGACAACATTAGATCGCGATGTCTCGAGGAAGTCAGTCGAAAGAAGCGTTCGTGCAGCCTCTCCGACGGCATCGGTCACCAGTCAGCAGATCAATGGGACGTTGAACTCCCGATCGCTCAACGGCAAGCCGACGGTGAATGGAGACTATCCTCGACCGTCCGCTGATGATCTGGTTGCTCCCGATGTAGTAGCTAATGCTTCGGCGACGCGATTGTCCACCTCTCAGCCTGATGACGCTGGCCGTCTCTCGCCGGATCCCGATCGATTGTCGCCCTCCTCGCCCTCCCAGAAGAGTCCCCATCGGTACTCTTCTCCCCCTGTACCATCTGGCATGGACGGTAATGCGCAAGATCCGAACAACACCGGCCTTCGACATCGACACACGTTGCAAGTCCCACGAAACAGCAGCGGCCGCCGAAGTAGCCGGGACCAAACTGAGGATGCTGCCTACAGCAGCGGTCGGTTGTCTCCCACGGCCGGAATTCGCCGTACTTCTTTCAGCTTGGCCCGGCGCGCCACCCGCACCAACCAGTCAGACATGCTTTCCGACGATGCCCCTCCGGACGAAGATGCGGCTCGATGGGCGGAAGCAATCAAACAGAGGCGAGCTTCCAAGAGAAGACGTCGGGATGATGACGACGACGACCACGTTATCGTTGGCACCAGGGTCGACCAGAACCATGTGAATTATGTTACTGCTTACAACATGCTCACCGGAATCCGGTTCACGGTGTCGAGGATCAATGCGAAGATGGATCGGGAGCTGACTCCGGCCGACTTCGAGGCCAAGCACAAGTTCTCTTTTGACATGTATGCGCCTAGGTTATTGCTCACTATATTTGCCATTACGTTACTGATCGTTGATGTTGGACAGAACCGGAAACGAATTGACTCCTTCCGCCAAATACGATTTCAAATTCAAGGATTATGCGCCCTGGGTTTTCCGTCACCTTCGGGCAAAGTTCCGACTTGATCCGGCCGACTACCTTATGTCCCTAACCAGCAAATACATCCTTTCCGAACTTGGCTCGCCAGGAAAGAGTGGAAGCTTCTTCTACTTTTCCAGAGACTACAAGTACATCATCAAAACAATCCACCATTCCGAACACAAACTCTTGCGGAAGATTCTTCCGGAATACTACAGACATGTCGAGCAAAACCCGAACACTTTGATCTCGCAATTCTACGGTCTTCATCGCGTCAAGATGGCTTATGGTCGCAAAATCCACTTTGTTGTCATGAACAACCTGTTCCCTCCTCACCGCGATATCCACCAGACATTCGACTTGAAGGGTTCGATGATTGGACGTGATCTGCGCGAGGAGGATTTGGAGAAGAACCCGAGAGCGACTTTGAAGGATTTGAACTGGGTCCGGAGGAATCGCGAGATACAGTGTGGTCCGTCAAAGCGGGACTTCTTTTTGGCTCAGCTCAAACGTGATGTTGAATTGCTGAAGAAGTTGAAGATCATGGACTACTCTCTTTTAGTGGGTATCCACGACGTGGGACGAGGGAACGAGGAGAAGCTGCGGGACAAGACGCTACAGGTTTTCCAACCCGGGGGTGACCGTGAGGAAGAAGCCAGTCCAAATATGCTGATGCGCACGCCTTCCAAACTGGAGAATGAGCGCAAGGCCCGCGAACTGCGCATGCTGATCAAGCGTGAGCGTCCAGTGCCGCTCGACAAAGCGGCCGCTAAGATGCCTGAGGAGATCCTCGATGAAAGGAAATACCATGTCTTTTATGCCGATGATGGTGGATTCCGCGCCACGCACGAAAACGGTCAGCCTGGCGAGGAGATCTATTATCTTGGAATCATTGACTGCTTGACTCACGTAAGTTGATTGCATTGAAATAATTGGGTTTTTTTTTTTGACTAACTGGCTGTGCAGTACGGAATGGTGAAGAAGATCGAACACTTCTTCAAGGGTCTTTCACATGACCGAACACAAATTTCGCCTATACCACCAGAGGGTTACGGTGACCGATTCATCAACTTCATCAAGGGCATCACAATGTCCAAGGAGGAAGCCGAACGACATCGGGAAGCCCGAGCAGAGGGTAGGCCCTCAGTGGAGCGTTCCGAGTCTGTCGAACGGACCATGCAAGCAGCTGAGAAGGAGGCTGCCAAGGATGTCTCGCACGCCCAGCCTCGGACGCTATCGACTGTTCGAGACCCGTCAGACCCCAGCGGCGTTGTTGCGCCTTCATTCTTGCCGATCGTCGATGAGGCTGGAGAGGCCAGTAGCGTTGGAGGGCAAAGCCAACATAGTCGCCATGGTCCACCTTCTGCGGCGGAAAAGGAACTTCCTCCGATTCCTCAACAAAATGGGATGCCCTTCGCTGGAAAAGGCAAGGCAGTGTCTCGGAATGAGCAACCTGGCATGGTTTCTGTCTCAGGCAGACAATAACCGTCACGGTGCTAAATTCCAGTTGTTTTTCATGATATCCTCGTTCGCAGCTCATAATGCTTTGTTCATACCCTGGCGCCATGGATCCTCTACTGCTGCCCGCAACGCATCTTCCTCTCATCTTCCACCTTTGTCCCGCAAGCATCTCTGTGATAGTCTCATGTTACCACGATTGATGTGATTTCTTGTGCATCATCGGGCGCTGCCCGTCTGTCAGGATCAACCCTGACATCCAATGGCTCCTGCTTGATACGGATCAATCCTTTGATCAAATGGTATCATTCCGGGGCTCTACTTTCATTTCTACCAACACTGCATGGCAAGCAATATTCGATCATGTTTCCTAACATCTTTTGTATCAACTACCTGTCTCTCACTCTCTTCTATTGTCTGTCTTTTTTCACCCTCTCCTCTTTCCTAGTGTCATGTCTCGACAGCCTGTTCTGTCGAGTCAAGCTTTTTAGCTTGTGCATTCTGATCTTTAGTCATGAAGAATCACTTGGTATCGACCAACCCACTTGCTTCGACATGACCCACAACTTTCCTGTATCAAATATTTCTACCGTTTCCTCCTTTTTTTTGTTCCCTTTGTGCAAACTTCATACTGCTGAACACTCACCTACTACATCTGGATTTCTTATCCAGCCTCACTCTTTGACTGACTATATTTCTTTCCTTGCCCTTTCCACATCTTTTGGCTTAGCATACATTGTCTGGTTGTTTGGCATCGTTGGGCCTCTGTTTGATTGTATACATGGACGGGAGCAGCGACTTGTGCGCGTGAGCAGGTTCGAGCGACTTAATTCTGTTGGTGTTTCCCCGCTGATGTTCTGCTTTTTTCTTTTTTTCAAACGCATTCCTCTTATCTCATTGAGCTCGTCTTTCCTTTAGAAGATTGATAGAAGACGCACAGCAAGTAGAGAATTGATACCATCATCGCCTTTTTCTGTTCAATGAATATCCTGATACTCTAATATCTTGACACTGTAGATCGTACGTAGATACTAAGTTCATATGTAGTAGCAGCAATTACCGACTACTCCGATATTCAGGGGGATAAAGGACATCTATAGAAATTTACTACTACTACTACTACTACTACTACTACTACTACTACTACTACTACTACTACTACTACTACTACTACCACCACCATATTTCAAGGAAGGAGATTATATTTCAGCCCACAAATCCAAATCATAATTCATTTCGCACCGACACTACTTTGCCTAAGTGGGTATTTCCATGTTCAAATTGAACAAACCAGCGTAACCGAGCAAGGAAAAAAAAAACATCAAAGTCAAGATGTAAGCAAGCAGTAAGCAGGAAAACACTCCGATAGGGAAGAAAAAAAGAGAAAATAGACGAAGGTTCATCATCACAAGTTAGAGAAGGAAGAAAAGAAGAGAAAGGGAGCATTAAAAAGAAGAAGAGAAGAAAAAAAAAGAACAGTACGCCATAGGAAGATAACTATGGCTTGGCTTGGCTTTGAGAAAAGGGAAACAGACGAAAGGCGACGCGTGAATTCGCGAAGATCGACCAGAAGGGTGAATAGAAGAACACAGATGACGCCATAGCAAGATGCATGAAAAAGTTCATCCGTCCCCGATGCCATTCACGGACGAGTCGTTAGGATGTGAGTGAGCATGGGCTGGAGGGAGAGAAGTAAAACACAAGAGTAAAAAGTAAGGAAGAGAAAAAGGAGAAGAAAAAAAGACCGCCTGCCGCCTCCCGTGAACGCCACCTCAATCCAGTGATTCAGTCATTTTTGGTAGTTGCTGTTAGAGACACTTTTGTTTTACTATATTTTGGTGTTGTGAATTTGAAAGTTGTGGAGGGAAATAGATAGGTAAAGTCAGTGCATTCATGCACACCCATCTTCTGTGAGTTTCTCGTCTGTGGGAGAGATGAATCAAAGCTCATAGTAAGCACCGAAAGTAAAGCGCACGCGTGAAAAGTCGTAACGGAAAATAGCCAACTCGCGTTATTACTCGGCCTTGCCTTGGGTAACCTTAGCAGCCTGGATAGCGGACATCTTCTGGGTCCATCCTTGAGTGGGCTGAGGTTTCTTGACAGTGCGCAGGTCGTCAGTGGAGAATCCAGAGATACGCATATTGTACTTGCGCTCCAAGACAAGCTGAATATCGCGAATCTCGAGAGTCGAGGACGGGCGCAATTTGGCGAGACGGCAGGCATCAGTGATCACATCGTCAACAAAGTCATCTGCCATTTGAAGGATGAACTGCACACAAGGGCAATTAGACTATTATTCATTCCGAGAAGAATTCTGGGAGATAACGCGACTTACCTCTTCAGCATCAGGAGTGAGTCCTTCGCCCTCACCACCGCCAGTGACCTGACGAACGAGAATATCCAGCATCTTCTTGCTCAGAACGCGCTGACCTTCACCCTCGAGCACGTAGCCAGGATGTTTCTGGATTGCAGGCTGGTTCATGACACCAACTGCGCCGTGACTGGGTCCGCCAGACAACGTGGGTCGAGCAGGAGCCATGTTAACGGGCTCTGGAGGAGGCACGTTCAAGTTTTTCGGGATTGCCATGTTGATGCTACGCGCGTTAGTATCAGCCGAGCGGTTGGGGATGTAGCCCTGGGGGTGAGCGTGAGTGTTGGCCCCAGGCTGGGTAACGTTCTGCTGCTGGTTCATGTTGTTATTGTTGTTAATGTTGTTGTTAGAGTAGTTCTGCGCAGCTTGAGCCATGGCAGCCTGCTGAGACAAAGGACGAGGTTGGACCATGGTCTGAGCCCCAGGAGGAGTTGGAGTTGAACCGTCCACGTTGGGGACTTGAGTGAAGGTGACCTGTGAACCGGGTGGGCCCTGCTGTGACTGTGCCTGGACCTGGGCCTGCGGCTGTTGCTGAGGTGCTTGCTGCGGCTGCTGCTGCTGCTGCTGGGGCACAGCAGAGACGGCAGACGTGGCGCCCTGTGTGGTTGGCGTCTGACCAGGCTGAGAAGTTGAAGGCGACATCGCAGTCTGTCCCGCCTGGTTGCGTGCAGCGGAAACTGCCGAAGTGATGGTGTGAGGTGCCGGGGTAGGGGTCTGGCCTGAATGCATGGTGCCGGGGACACTCGGTGGACGGCCGTCGGCGGGGCCAGCAGCTGTACCGGGCGCAGCTTGACTAGGAGCTTGTTGAGGATGCGCTTGAGCAGGAACATGTTGTTGGACACCAGCTCGCTGTTGCTGGGCCTTGAAGGTATCCTGCTGTTCCTTGAATTTGTTCAGGAAGTCGCTTCCCTCGCGGTAAAGCTTCTCCGCCGCAAGTTGCCGGTTCTTGAACTCCTGCACCTCCTCCTGGGTCATATTTCCCGCAGACTGACGCGTCGCAAACTGTTGTCTGAGATCTGCGATCCGCGCTCGTCCGATCTCCTGCTTCTGAAGCGCGATGCCATATCGTAGTTTGGCTTCGGGGAGCCAAGTCTGGGCCTGCTCGTTGCTGATGTTCGGAGGGAGGAAGAACTGCAGCGTGTTGACTTTCTGTTGGATCTGCGGGAGAAGCTGCGCGAAATTCTGCGGATTGACCGACTGCGACCGCTGGACTGGTTGACCTGGTTGCGCAGCGTTTGCCGCTTGCAATTGCTGATGTTGCATTTGGCGGCTCTGCTGGAAGGCGCGCATGCCTTTCATGAGATTTTGAGAGATCTGGGTCAGTCTCGCATGAGCCTGTTGATACTCGGTAGTCTGCGGTTCCCGACTATTGAGATGCTCCCATAAGGTCCGCACGAGCTGGGTGTGCTGGGCTTTCTGCTGGTCGTTGAGATGGGGGAGTTTCTGGACTTGATCGGTTCGGATCAGGTTGGAGTGCTGCGGCATCATCGGCTGGGCTGCAGGGGCCTGGGGTTGAGCAGCCTGGGGCTGTGCCTGTGAGTTGTCCATCCTGACAATGATGGTGATTGGGCTGCGTTGTGGGGGGAAAGTGAAGACAGCGATGGGGGGAAGAGGTTGGATAACACTGTTTGGGATAGCGGAGAACGGGTTTCTCAGGCACGTGTCCCGAGCGCCCCGACAGGCGTTAACGAAGGTAAAAGGGGATCGGAACGAAACGAGATTAGATGAGACTATGCCTAGGAGCGAAGGCTTTGACAACTCGCAGCTATATTTCGTCTGAGAGGAATGGAGGAGCGGAGCGGAGGGTTGATCGGGGAGAAAGAAGTGAGAGATTTGGAGATGGCAATTGGGGGTCGGCGAGCCTGAGGCTTGGCAACGAGTACTCGCTGCCGAATGAATGAAGTGAGGAGAGCCAGTAACACCCCAAGTCCCTTTATAACACTTGCTCAACAACAACAACGTTTGTTTTACGGATCACTTCGGCTTTATTGGACACTCTCATACAGTGACGTATTGAATGAGAAACGTCTGAAGCAACACTCATCTAATGGTTCGGTCTCCTCTCCCGGATGGAGTGAAGCTCTGACGGTGCGATGAGGAGACGCTTTCATATATGCTGTTGCGTAACTAAAGTAAGGCTTATTGAGTAAGAGGGAGAGTGAATAAAGCCCCAGGGGGTAATGCCAATTCTACAAGAGATGAAGCCAGGGCTAGGCGATGGTTACAACAGCTCACTCAAATAATGAATCTTTTTGATTCAACAAAGTAGGACAAGACCGAATATCTCCTATAATGATTAAACCTCTAGGTGATATGGTAATCCTCCTTGGAGGACTCCGAGACACTCAATCGGTGCGGATTGGTCATGCCTATACACAAACTGATCGACATCTTTGATCTGCAATGTACCAAATCCATTGTTCAGATTAGCCGCGTGATGCCTGTATGAGACGCATTGAGATGATGCGCCCCAAGGAATAGCAAGGAATAGCTAGTCCTGACAGTTCAGATCGCGGTACATCCTCGCTAAAAGTTAATGATGATGATATAAGCGCAAGCATGCAGTCCTGATGAGTCTCCGTGGCCGGACTTGGCCGCACCAGAAGCTGCAGAACATCTAGCGATATTGGCAAATATCCAAGGCGGGGAGTAGCCGCACAGCATCCATCGAAGCTGAATAGTTCGTCGGGCTAGACATTGTTTTCAGGGAGACTTCCTGTCGTACCAATGATAACCATCTGGATCAGCCATAGTGGTAGTGGTGTCCACTGTATCTGTATGGAAACGACCTGCCTTTTGAATATTGAGGCGACGTTGTGAGCGCTCAACATCACGGTCTCGCTGGAAATAGCGAATAGAATAGAGCTTCCCGTAGCTCTCAACCCAACAGCCCACCCAGATCTCGTTCCATGCCGTGAACACGGGCTTCCAAAGTGCGTTTCTTTCTCTCCAGCTCGCGGATCTCCGCCATCTCTCGCTCAAGGTCAGCATCCGTGACATCAGCCACCTCGGGCGGTGTAGAATCGACGCCATCATAGTCATCAAAGTCATCTCCGTAGGAGTGGCTCATCTTTTCCAGTTCTGCGGTGTTTCTGGCCACACGTGCCTCCAATTCGTTGATGGAACCCGAAATCAGCTCGTGACGATAACGTAGACTGGCAATTTTCTCATGTGCACCAGCGACAGGACTTTTGCAGGTAGTCAGTAATCGTAAGCATGACATGGCACTTGAGGAGGAAGGATGAGCGTACTAGACATTGCAGAGAATCTCTGCGCCCTGGAGTAAAACGTCGACATTGACTTCACCACGACCCCTACTGGATGTGCCAGCGGATCGCTTGATCTCCTCCATCATATCGGCCCCCAAGACCCTTGCGACAGCTGATTGACTCTTGTTATCTCTAGCGGAATAAATCCGGCTTGCCATGGACTCGCCCTCCGAATCCTGCGCAAACTGCGTGCCACGTCGGGTAGGACGTCGCTGGGAGCCGACGGATTTGACGGAGGGATCGGATTGAAAGAGAGCCCGTTCATGAGCTTCCGTATCTCGAATCAAGGAGGTGATATCGTGGGGGCCTAGCAGCGCGTTGGTGAAGATCCGCGGTTGGGGAAACCTGGGGCAGAAGCAATCAATGCCGGGTACGAAGCAAGGTGAGAGGGGGATGCATACGGTAGCTCCGCAATGGCATTAGAAGACAATGCGATCTGCTCTAGATGACTTTCAAGGAGCGACATTCTTCTTTTCTCTTTTCCGTGTTGCGGGGTGTGGGAATGGTGATCTTGTGCTTCAGTGAGTGAGTTTGTTATCGCTGCGGGTGGGGGATAGAAACAACAATCAATGACTAGACTAGCAAGCAACTAGTAAATACATTGACTGGTCAGAGCAACACGGGTAAACACGCCAAGCAGAGCTTCCCAGCTGTTTCTGCCTCAGGCGGTCTGAAACTGGCCGGGAATGAGGATTTGGTGGCAACGCAACCCCGAACAACTAACTGCCTGCGACCGAAATTCTCCAGCAATTCGGACCTTCTTCTTCTTTACCAGCAATCGGATTAAACCCCTTCCCACACGGCCATTGTCTCTTTTCCGAACCACCAACCAATTTCTCTTGCTACTCTTTCCAGACGTGACAGAAACCCGACAGCGCGTCACGCCGGTCTCACAGCTGACCGATTGCTCCGTTGGTAAGCTCGAACCCCCAACTGGCCCGACACTGACTAAGCTCCCTGTGCTGGTTCTCTCGCTGTCCATCCAGAGCCAGCCTTGACATCACATCACCACCTCATCAACCATCTGCTCCCAAACCTCAACCCAATCCCCCATCCTTCATCATCCCCCGCCCCGCATCTTGGTCCTTTTGGCTTCGCTCGCTGTGACTCTTGTCCTTTTCATTCCTGCATCCCCGGACTCTGGATAGTGGTCTTTCATCCAAAAACCCCCTTCCTGTGTCTCCGGTACCGCGGTCCCCAGTGCTCACCTGAGCTCCATAGCTGGAAAAAAGAGAAACAGACAAGAACCCCAACGAAAGATGCCGGCTGAAAGGCGCTCTCTGAGATCGAACAGCAAGTCAGATACCTCTTCATCTGCTAACGGTGAGAAGGGACGCTCCACTTCGCAGAGCTCTAGTTCCAACAAAGATAAGCCGGCGCCTACCCGCGCTGCTGCCAACAAGGCCAAAGCTGCCTCTACCACGAAAGGCGCCTCGTCGAATAATACTGCCAACTCCGGAATGGGTGAGCAGCGTGATCAGCCGCGTGCCAACGGGTCCGACCCGACGGAGAATGGCGTGAATGGCTCGGAAGATGTTGAGATGGGAGAGGATACGGCAGGTGGGCCTACATCCTCATTCAACGCCAGTCAAGACCGCAAGGGTGACGAGAAGATGACTGTTGTAGTGCCCCCTACCAAGGGATCCAGGTTATCCGGCGAGAAAGGAACGGATAAAGAAGGCGACGTCGCCATGGAGGGTGCTGAGGGCGAGGATGCCGAGCCTGAGGTTGATCCCAAGACCAAGGCCATCCAAGGTTGGTTCTATCTGTTCTGGCGTTTATCTGCCCAGCGCCCTGTACTAATGCTGCCATGCGTTTCATGTAGACATCAAGACCAACTTTACCCTCCTCGAACGAGCCGTTACCCACTTCGACCCCAGATTCACCCTCCGCGTCCTGCGCTCGATATCGTCCATGCGCAAACACATCACGGGTGATGTGCTAGCAGAAGTTATCGAGGAGACTTACTCATCGTCAAGTGTCACCGCTTCATTCTTGTTGAATGCTCTTGATCAAGCAGGTGCTCTGGGCGGTGCTCGGTCCAGCGCGAAGATGGAGATTGAGTCGGAGAAGACCAAGTCTGCTCCCAAGGAGACCCTGCCCGAGGTTGATATCTATATGTCTATCCTCGTCCAGATCTTCTTGTATGACAAGAAGGAGATTCAGCTGGGTGCCAAGTTTTCGACGAACCTGATTGAGCGTCTGCGGACGCTTAACCGCCGTACCCTTGACTCTCTGGCAGCTCGTGTCTACTTCTACTACTCTCTCTTCTATGAGCAGATCGCTCCCCTTCCCCCATCGCCTGCTGCCACTGTGACTAAGATCCGCCAGCCCTTGCTCGCTGCCCTGCGGACAGCAGTGCTTCGCAAGGATGTAGACACCCAAGCTACCGTGATGACGCTACTGCTGCGCAACTACCTATCTACGTCTCACATCTCACAGGCAGACCTTCTCATCTCGCACAACAAATTTCCCCCATCGGCGTCCAACAACCAGATCGCCCGGTACCTCTACTACCTGGGTCGCATCCGGGCCATTCAGTTGCAGTACACCGATGCCCATGGACACTTGATCGGTGCCACTCGCAAGTCGCCTTCCAGTCACAGTGCGCGCGGCTTCTACCAGGCTTCTCATAAACTGCTTGTTGTGGTGGAGCTTCTCATGGGTGACATCCCCGACCGGGCTATTTTCCGACAGCCCGCTCTTGAGCGCGCCATGCACCCCTACTTCCTCCTTGTTCAAGCTGTCAGTGTGGGTGACTTGGATGGGTTCCTCAACATTGTCAACACCCACAGTGCGACGTTCCGCAAGGATGGTACGTACACTCTTATCCTGCGTCTGCGCCAGAACGTTATCAAGACCGGCATTCGCATGATGTCCCTTTCCTACTCTCGCATCTCGCTCCGGGATATTTGCCTGCGTCTCGGACTGGACAGCGAGGAGTCTGCCGAGTACATTGTGGCCAAGGCTATCCGCGATGGTGTGATCGAGGCCAGCTTGGACCACGAACACGGATTCATGAAGAGCAAGGAAGTGGGAGACATCTATGCGACCCGGGAACCCGGAGAGGTGTTCCATGAGCGCATCAGAGCTTGCTTGAGTCTCCACGACGAAAGCGTCAAGGTAAGTTCCTACGAGGATATATCTTCTGCTCCATGCTCTACAGAGAGTTCTCAGCTAACTATTCTGTCATTAGGCCATGCGGTTCCCCATGAACCAACACCGCCTGGAGTTAAAGAGTGCGCAGGAGGCACGGGAGCGTGAGCGGGAGTTGGCCAAGGAGATCCAGGAAGGAGACATGGATGACGAGGATGCCGGCGGCGATTTCGATGCAATCTAGTGGGTGTGAAGTTATAAGCATACAGCAGCTTTTCGTTTGTAATCCTGTTATATCCCGTCCCGTTGGGGTTCAGAAACGGAGGGAAGCTTTTCAACAATGTGTTCTTATTTGCAGTGTCGTCGTTCGGGTGTGTATGAAGCAATGGGTAGGACTGAGCTTCGCCGGCGTGATCTCCCATGTCTCTTATATGTCATTGGACCGGCTCCTTTGTACTGTTGCACAGGTGGTTTCTGCTGTAGATGCTGTTCGGCCTGCCGAGTTTGTCTCTTGCGGGACGGAGGAGAAGCGTGACCTTGGGTTTCTGTTGTAATTTTCCATCATAATAGATCAGAAAACCCTTGCAGACATGATCATGTGAGCTGAATTGAAATAAATGCCTGTGATATTGTGTGTGTGTGTGTGCAATACTATTTAAATACTGTAGTAGAGTGTGGTGTGGTGGAAGACGTAGGGAAGATACAGGGAGAGAAACTAGATGCGGCAGGGACGGGCCCAGAGCCCCGACCCGGCCCGAGGCAACCTCCGTCTCGAAATCTTCGGCGGGTGTTAATTGCGCCTCATCCATCCATCCAGGCACTGGTGCGGCCCCGGACCTGGCCCGGCTTTCAATCATCCTCTTTCCCGGTATTATGATCTCAGCATCTTGTTTGACTCAATTCTAGCTACTTTCCTCACACATTCCCCGAGAATGAAAGCACGCACGGTGCCGGCATCCGGGCTGGTACTCTCGTCACGCGTCACGTCTTCCACGATAGTTTGCTGGCAATGCCTCCGGAATGAATTGGTTGCGAACCAATTCCAGCTCCAATCACGAAAATATCATCCCACAAAACGTAACAATGTATCGCCGCTCGGTGCCGCCGTCTCCGCAGCTCAGACCATCTTCAAAGGCCTACCCAAGGCACCTCCGGGCATCTCCGTCGACCCATTGCGGATGGTAGGAAAGGAACTCAAATTCTTGACGAAGAACCTCCGGCAGCTGCTCGGGTCCGGCCATCCTACACTGGACAAGGTGGCCAAATACTACACCCGCAGTGAGGGTAAACACATGCGGCCGCTTCTGGTGCTGCTGATGTCTCAGGCGACGGCGCTGTGTCCCCGGAAGACGGGCACGGACAACAATTCGGCAACAGTGAACGACCCAATCAGCTCGCCCTCAATTCTCGTCGATAAGAACCCGGACTTGGATGCGCTCTCATCCGGTAGTGCAGATGCGCCGTACGACTTTGCCGGCGACAAGGACATCCTGCCCACCCAGCGGCGGCTTGCTGAAATCACCGAATTGATTCACACTGCGTCTCTTCTGCACGACGACGTCATCGATAATGCCGAGTCCCGCCGTTCTTTAACGTCCGCCAACCTTCAATTCGGAAACAAGATGGCCGTTTTGGCGGGAGACTTCATGCTGGGTCGGGCCTCCGTCGCTCTCGCGCGGCTGAGGGACCCAGAGGTCATTGAGCTGATGTCGACTGTCATTACCAACCTCGTTGAGGGCGAGTTCATGCAGTTGAAGAACACGGCTGCGGATGAGAAGAACCCCGTTTTCACGGACGACACCCTTTCGTACTACCTGCAGAAGACATACCTGAAGACGGGTAGCTTGATCAGCAAGTCCTGCCGGTCGACTGCCGTGTTGGGTCACAGCGCCCCCGAGGTTGTCGAAGCATCCTACCAGTACGGACGTAACTTGGGACTGGCGTTCCAGCTTGTGGACGATATGCTGGACTATACCGTGACCGAGGCTGAATTGGGCAAGCCAGCTGGCGCGGACCTGGAGCTTGGTCTTGCTACGGCCCCGCTGCTCTTTGCCTGGAAGCAGTTCCCAGAGCTTGGCCCGTTGGTTGGCCGGAAGTTCAGCCAGCCCGGCGATGTTCAGAAGGTAATGCGACCCTGATTGTAGCAAACAAGCCTTGTACACTAACATTGATTGATCACTAGGCTCGTGAACTTGTCTTCAAGGCCGACGGTGTCGAACAGACCCGTATCCTGGCTCAGGAGTATGCGGATAAGGCTGTCGCTGCGATCTCCGACTTCCCCGACAGCGACGCCAAGGCTGGGTTGGCCCAGATGTGCGAGAAGACCATGAAGCGGAGAAAGTGAGACGTTTGAGCGATGATCCATCAGCGTTGCTTTGGGATTGGCGTTCATCTGAGTCTCCCCTTGTTGAAATTGGGCGCTACACAATGCCCCTGTACCACTACCTTCTCTGTATTATTGCGAGTCTGCTGGTGTAGACCTTCTGTATTATTGATAGAGAGCCTAGATCCATGGACTATTTATAACACAATTTCATTTTCGGTTGCATTGGTAATGGCATCTCTTTCAGTTTGATACTGATATTACAGAAATTTGAGCATGAGGTGTGATGGACACATGTAGATTGGCGAACGACTAACTAGGCTCACGTGGATGTACTTGCGCTTCCTTTCAATGTTAGGACCTACCGGAGAGTTTCTCCACCCACCTATCTCATGATTTATGCCGGCGGCCGAAGTAATCAGTCTCACCGAATGCGGAGATCTGCTTGTCTTTTTTTGCTTTTGATATATCTGGTGTCCACGAGGGGAATAGAAATATCACTCACGTTTATTGACCTCAGAGCCATCCTAGCTATTGCCAGGATTGGCCTCTTATACACGCTTCAAGTGTCTTCGCTAGTCGACAAATTGCACACGTAAAAGGCTCCATCTCCAGACTACTCTTGTCAGCTACTCGTGGCAAGCTACGCTGCTTCACGGTTACACGGCATCAAACAATTGAAGCATGACTTGAATAACCTACAAGTTTCGGTACTAACCTTCAACCTTGAAAAATCAATTGAACAGCAGCTGCGGGACGGTGTTCGTGAGGTGGTCTTCGTGCATTACTTTCCGAGAACAATATGTTTGCATTACAAGCGGAATTTCCAGAAAGTCACAAACGCCCTGACTTTCATCTACTGACACTCTGGTCCCCCAAGTACGAAGGTAAGCTATACATGTTGCACACAGAGTGAAATTTGCCAAATCATTAGTTGATATAGAATCCAAAAGACGGGAAACAATTGTAGACTGCATTGCGATGAGACCGCATGAACTACTTGCGCAAGCCAAATACGCTGACGCGTCAAGTATACAACTTTCTCTGAAAAGACAGAAATCAGCCGGTGCTTTCTCATTTAGAACAGCCGTGAGCTTGAGAATCTCCTCTCGAGTTTTCCCTTTCGTACTGTGAGGACTAAAGCTGGCAACTATGCTAAAGCTGACTATCTCTCGAAACCTGCACTGCATCACAGCTACATGAAACACTGTCTATTCACCACATAAGATCAATGTCGTGAAAGCCACGTCATTTTATTTATACTGCAGACGGTCTTATCAATTGACAATACGGCGGGACTGAGATTGTTTAAAGCAACAGAATTTAGTTGCACCGCACTAGCCTAACAATAACAAGCAGGGGAAGCTTCTCCGCCGCGTTGGCGCGCTGCCGAAACCCTAAATCTATAGCATCAATCAATGCAGGCGCAGGCGGCCCGGATATAGTGACCTGGTCTGGGAGTCAAATGCCATTTTGAACAGTGAACAGCTACCGAGCTTGCGAACGGCAATAAGACACAGTATATCATGGCTTGAGCTTGCGTGGCAGCTGCCAACCTTCCTGTTCTTCTCAGTGGTAATACAATCCTCTTGAAAAATAAGCCTGCGTTTTCTTCGCCGAAAGCAAACCAGCTTATATAGCTGCCAGGTACTTCGCTTCCGTGTATTTGACGTAACGGGATCATTCCCTCATTCCCATCGGGTCCGTGAAACCGTTATTCTGATATCGGGGCACGTTCTGCAATGAAGGCGCAATTAACACGCCTCCCAACGAAACCCGGAATTCCCAAAGCCCATTATCTGGAGCTTCAGCATAGTTACCACCATCTGAACAAGACTCTAATTAGTTAAGGCATCCTACAACATCAAGTTGAAGCGCTGTGCTTATTATCTAAGGTGACATGGAATGGTCCCGAGGACCTGGGCCATCCAAGGAATTGGCCGTCGGGCAAGAGATGGGCGACCCCCATCCCCATGTCGCTGTTCACTTTCCTAACTTCCATGAGCTCGGCTATAATGGCTCCCGCCCTGGATAAGGTTCAGTAGGATCTCCATTTTTCGTCCAGTACAATGGGCGTTATATCCCTTTCTGTTTACTTGCTGGGCGTGGCAATCGTTCCCTTGCTTACGGCGCCTTTGTCAGAGATATGTAGTAGAATGATAGTCCTTCAGGCTACTGATGTACTCTTTATCCCTGAGGGAAAGAAAGTGTGTTGGGGGGTAAAGGATTCTAAGGTCATACTGTCACCGAGCCAATGTAATGCATAGAACACTCATACTTTTTCATGCATCAAACCTGGCAATGTTTGCACCTCGAACCCACAGTCCCATTCTGGAGCTATGACTATTCCCGATGCATAGTCCTGGTAGG